>NC_133320.1:18718804-18913272 GCF_012295235.1 Primulina huaijiensis | reverse complement strand
TATATATTTTCCACTAGTCAACATATATAATTCCAAATCAATGGGATGCATAATCCATCAGTTAACAAAAATGAACCAAGGAGCATCAATAACATATTAAGCAAGATACATCATCGTCTAACAACAATCATATAATCCATGTGTATCTAGGTAATCTCATAATTATTGCTATATATATGTCATTCGGTTACAAATCTTATTCAGTTACCAATCATGAAAAATACTCAACTACTATCACTCAATCCTTAAATGTAAATATGAACATATCTGATTAGTTAAAACAAAAAAAAAAAAAAAACTTTTTCTCCTAGTTTTTATCTCACAATATCTTGTTGCTCGATTTTAGCGAGAACGAAAATTTTAAATAAATTTTTGTTAGGATCGGTTATAAGGGTCGAAGTGTTTAGAAAGATAGTGTTAAGTAAACACTTAAATATATTTGACTCTTTTTCGAAAAAGGTTAATCAATTTAGTGATAAACTGAATTCAAGAATCTTGTTGTCGATGTCAATCAGTTAACTAGTGTTAGTGCGAAAGACAGTCAACCAACTGATACTGATTAAGTATCTGCTGATAAAAGAGCAAAGAAGTGACAGCAGCAATATCAGTTGGAAGACAGTCTTTCATCTTGAATTCTTTGATTTGTATGAATCCATACAGAGAGAGATTATTTTTTGCAAGATCAGTTAGATGACAGTTCTTTTATTCTTTACTTGTACGAATATGTACAGTAGAAGATTATGTTATCGACAATAATTCAGATTATTTTATCTACGATAGAGTTTATCAGCTCCTGAATTCTATGTTTTGTCAAACATAAAAAGGGAGGAAAATTATTGGAATTAGAATTTCGGAGTTTGGCAAATAAAGCTTTTGAAGATTGCAGAACTGATCAACTCAACTGATAGTTCATTTATCTATACAGATTCAGTTAACCTTCGATTATTTAGCGCATTAATTATCAGTTTGGGCAACTTCAGTTTAAGATCAAATTAATTCAATTGAGTCGATCAGTTCTGCAATCTTCAAAAACTTTATTTGTCAAACTCCGAAATTATAATTCCAACAATTTTCATCACTAATTTTATAGTTCAAATAATAAATATTCACTATATTCGCAAATTATCATAATAATAAAATAAATAAATATTAAATTTTAGATTTTTTTATTCATTAAATATTATTATTGTGTCAAGATTAAGACAAAATATTGTTCAAATGGATATGTAAATAGATTTTTGTTTTCGTTTTCACTATTTTTAATGTGTTTTTATTAGATTACTTGTGTATTGAAACTACTTACTCGCTCAATCTCAATTATATATGTTTTATTTCTTTTATCAATTGTCTCAAATATAGAGGCTAATTTCTACATTTAGTAGGGTTTTTTTTTTACTAATATATTCATATTAACTAAAATTTGGGAAACATGCAACTAATTTTTCAATCAATTAAGTAACAATAAAATAAAAAGTTTGTTTACATCAATTTAATCTTATAAGATTAGTTCATTTTATAATCATCAAAACTTATGAAACATCTGCTACTTAAAAATGCTACAAATTTTTTTTTACAAGCTCAATCTCGAAAATTTCATAAATTATGCATACATAACACACTGCTAAAAATATCGCCTTTCAAAAATAGATGTAATCCAATGGCAGATAAAAATACTGTATTTTAAAAATATTCACCGAGTCGACAACACTAGACTTACGTTAAAAATAAAATAACAGGAAGCAGGTAAAAATCCTCACAACTATCAACATATCAAAACAAAAGAGTATAAAATAATCATGTCTACTCCTATATCAAACCGTGATGTGTGGAAAATATGTGGTACTCGGGTTCACGTTCTCACATCCAACCCCGCCTATTCAAACTTTGGCGACTCCAGCCTCCTCATCAATATGCTCACTTGCGTCATTCACGCCTAGTGAGTATATAGACTCAACACACCTGTAACGTTATAACAAATACATATACGTAGCAAGTAACAGTGAAAAGTATTGTAATAAAAATACGTTTCATGAACTTGAAAACAAACATGAACTTAAACTTTTCATATCATGACATAGCGTGTCAAAAACATCTCATCATATCATCATATACTTTTTCATTTTCCTTAATCGAATTCAGTTCGTTAGTTTGACTTTCGTATCAGCTCTATTAGATAGATTCATCTACACATAACCATGGTACTCGGCGGCGGGGAGATCAGCGACAGTATTACCCATCCACTGAGTCATAGCCTTACAGCTCATCGTATCCATACTCATCCTTCAAAAATGTAGTCATTTTCATAATTTATCAAAATCATGCATATACGTAGTTTTTCCTTCAAACCAAGCATGCAACGTATTTTTTTTTATAATTTCATTAAAAAAAAGTCATGTACATGATAATATAAACATTTAAAACATGTTAAATCGTGCTTAGGGCGCTTCCAGGACTAAAACCTCGACTCGGGTGCAAAATGACCATTTTGCCCATGCAAGCCCTAAATGACCATTTTACACTTGGACAACAAAATTTCGACCCAAAGCTTATCAAACTCCTTAAAACACTCTAAAACATATTTATAAGTATTTCTTAGACGTAAACTCGAGCCCGTTCCCAAACTTATACGGTTCGTTTTAAAGCTTGGACCGAGGTCCCGGTTTTAACCCAAATCGACCCGAAACTTAACCAAACTTTTCCCAAATTTTTAACACAAGTTAATCACATCCTAACAGCCCTTAAACCATTTACACCAGTCCACTAAGCCCCTGAAAGCTGCTGGATTTTCGGCCCTTTCTAATCCTCAAAACCCTAGTCACGCCAAACTCATGTTTTATTAATCCTAGACCTAACCCTCGAGGACCAGCCCTTCCTAGCCCACCTTAGGACCCTCCTGGACCGACCTAACCCCAACTCACAGCCCCATGCATGCTGCAAGTCGCAACCACTCGCTAGCCACCAAAACGTACAGCTGTGACACTCCCTTCACTCGTATCCCTCGTGTGGCCCTAAGGTCAAGACCAACGGTGTTCGAGCCCTTCCAGGCCATGACTCAGACCCACCAGAGTATGGTCCAAGGCCTGGAGCCACCCTCGCACCATCGGATTTCCCTCCTATCAACTGATCTACCCGACACCTTGAACAAAGCTCACGATCCGGACGATTCCCTCTCAAGCTCGACAACCCGAGACTCCAGCACCTATCACAACTTGATCCTCGACATGTAAAGCCCCTTAAGGTCCTAATTCTTGCAGGCCCTTGCACCATAATCAAGAAGACATGAGAATGAAACAAAAGGATGCACTTTCATGTCAAATCTTTGCATAAAAACGAAATCTCATGATAGATCAATAAATTCTCATATATTTACATATATTTCAGCATAATATTAGCGTGAAGGAAGAGAAAAAGGGGATACATGCGTTCCTTAACATTTTTACGCTTGAAAATTCGAAGATACGCGCGTCGGACTAGCATCGGAGGAGCGGGGAAGAAGCTTGCTTTGAAAATTATGGAGGAAATCGAGGTGGCTGCTGAAGAAAGCTTTGAAACAGCTGCTAATGGAGGGGATGGGCAACTAATAGTTAATGTCAGATAAAAAATATTTTGGTTATAGTTTTCCGTGCGATGGCCCGGGACGAGGGGGCACTTGTGATATTTCGGCATGGGACGCATTTTATTTGGCCGTTTTTTGGATGTTAAATAATATTGGATGGGTTACTTTTTATTGGGATTGGAAGCACATTACATTGTGGCAGGGTAATGTTTCACAATTTAATGAATCTTCCACTTATTTGATGGGCTGGTTAAGAGATTATTTATGGTTAAACTCTTCACAACTTATCAAGGGTTATACGATTTACTGTTAGCTTAGGGTAGTGTTTAAATAAAATACAAAGCACTAATGGGCCCTAAATTAAATTTTAAAAGGATTAAAAAGATTTTGAGACCATTAAGCATTAAAACAAACCCAACAAGCCCAATAACACGCTCAAAAAATATTTCATTTTGATACGTTTCAGAAAATATTGCACGAACCCTTAAAAAGTCATCTGAATCGTTAAAATTTGCGTACCGATAAAAACATAATCTGACGAGTAAAAATATTCAACCAATGCCCATTTTCAAAAATCATACTTAAAAACATCTCATATTAAATAATTAAAATTAATTATTCAATAAAAATATTTTTTCCAAAGTAACCCATGTCTCCGTTACTTGTTCGAGCGCGAATGCAATTTATAACCCTAATGCATGAAACTTAAAAATAATCTTGAAATACCCTAGTCATGTAATAATCATGCATTAAGTACATAAAAATAATTAAATACATATTCTAAGTAAAACTTTAAATTACATGCAGTCGGATTACGTAGTTCGAATTTCTTAGACCTTACAACTTAAGTTCAAAATTTTATCTTAACAAATATTATAGATAAATATAAGTAAATAATTTTTTAGGATATGCTAGATATAGATAAGATGCACATTTATTAAAATAGTTTAATATTTTTTTATTAAATAAAACTAGAATATTTTGTAATTTGACAAAAACAAATATATTTGTTTTATAAAAAAATATCATACGTCAAATTGTCAAAATTAGTTATTATAAGCCCATCGACTTTAATAGTATATCATAGATATATGTAATAAATAAACACAAAAAACTGTCATTTTCTTAATTATATTACAGTAAGAAAATAAGTTTGATGGTGTAAGTTTCTAAATAAAATTAAAAAATATTGTATTAAAATATTTAAGAATAATTAACTATATGAACTAAATAAAGTAGATAAATAAAAAGATTTCTATATCAATCAATAAAAAAAATAAAAAAATCACAATTATTTCGGCGAAAAAATAATAATAAAGTTTTTTTTTTTTAACATTGGCTTGAAGAGAGGAAAATGATATATGGCCAATAAATACACAACCGTGCACGGAATACAATAGCTAACTCTCTCCCACACTACGTTTGCCTTAAATTTAATTACATACCTCCCCACCCACCCAAGTCTTTTATTTTCAGTCCTTTTTTAGACAAACATTAAACATAGAATTCTATAAAATTGTATTTTAGATCGATAAATTTCAAATTAATATATTTCATATATATTTTTGTAGTTTAGATAAAGAATATCGTAAACATCAAATCAACGTTTTCGATATTTATCTAATATTTCATAATAATTATATGATGTATTTCAAGTTCACTCAACATATGCATTCGAAATTCATTCTACTTTGTGTTACTATTGTGTAAACAAGTAAGATATAGATTTAAGTATTCATTTATTGTTTTATTATTAACAATAAAAATATAATCGAAATCTATATGTTTCAAATCCATTCATCCAAATACAACCTAAAACGATTTATACAGAAAAAATAGAAATGATCATATTATAATTATTATCTCTAATTCTCATCGACACAATAAACCGAAAACAAAGATAACGATCCAAAACTACGAGACCAAAAATGTAAGAAGAATACTAGCAAGTTAATAAGGGTTCCATATATACGAACTACAATGGTTGCCAATCGTATTAGGATATATACCGTTTGCATTCCGAAATAGGCCGACATATATCCATCAAGCTTCCCTTATCCGGAAAATATCTTATGCAACTATTTTACTAGGATCCATCCATTCACATTTACACACACTACATTTTAGGTCTTTTCGTTCCGTCATCAACTAACGAAATGCTTATTTCGATCTATATATATGTATTTGAAGTATCGTTGACGTGAAATTGATATTCACGCGATGGATGTATATATACATTCAAGTCTATCTTACTTTGGACAAACTACTTTTAGTTTTATCAAAACAAAAATCATTTTTAACATATGTATATGTTTGATTTTTTTAGATATTTGTGTGAGTATCGTTGTTGATGTGAAATTGATACCATGTGCATGTATATACATTCAAGTGTCTCTTACTTTGGACAAACTACTTTTAGTTTTACCAAACCAAAAATCATTTTTAACCACTTGCATTCATTGTACCATTATTATTATTATAATAGAAATTATATAAAATCCAGGGCCATGCATATTCCATCACCAAGCTTTTCCTCTCTGTCTGTGTTTCCCAGAGAAGAGGGGAAGAAATATGGCCACAGTCAAAGGCACTGTTTTCTTCTTATTTCTCTTGTTAGTGATTTCCCTCTCTCAGGCTTCGATTCATTACAAGAAACATGATGGGAACTTTCAGGTTCTTGATGTCTCTGCTTCGTTACTGCAAGCTCGCCGAGTCTTCTCCTCGGAGAAGCCTGCTGCAGACGCTGTAAATCTTCAATCCCTTGGAGTTAGTACCGGTAATTCTACCTTCACCCTCACTCTCCGGTCGAGATCCTCACTGCTACGGCTATTTCACCGTACCTTAAAGAATTACACTTCGCTCACTCTCTCCCGACTCGCCAGGGATGAAGCTCGAGTCCAGTCGCTGTTCTCCAGGCACTCGCTCTTTGTTTCGGGTTTTTCGACTTCAGATCTCGAGCCGGACGAGCTGGAAGTTCCGGTGACTTCGGGGATTAGCCAAGGGAGTGGGGAGTACTTTGCTCGGGTGGGGCTCGGCTCGCCCGCGAAGGAAATCTATATGGTTATCGACACGGGGAGTGACATCAGCTGGCTGCAATGCCAGCCTTGCACCGACTGTTACCAGCAGACGGGCCCTATCTACAATCCTTCTTCTTCTTCGACTTACCGGAAACTCACCTGTGATTCGCAGCAGTGCGCCGCCCTCCAGGTCTCCGCCTGCCGTACGGACACATGTCTTTACCAGGTCTCCTACGGGGATGGATCCTACACAGTTGGGGATTTCGTCACCGAGACGATGTCCTTTGGCGGTGGCTCGGTTTCTGACGTGGCTCTGGGGTGCGGCCACGATAACGAAGGGCTGTTCGTCGCCGCCGACGGGTTGCTGGGGCTGGGCGGCGGTTCTTTGTCTCTAGCTTCTCAAATCAGAGCTACATCGTTCTCCTACTGCCTAGTACACCGCGATTCGAGCGCATCCTCCACCCTAGAATTCAACGCCGCCCAACCCAGCGACTCGATCTTGGCACCTCTGCTGAAGAACTCTTTAATCAGCACTTACCACTACGTGGGCCTCACCGGGATAAACGTCGGCGGCCAGCCGGTGAACATACCAGCGTCCACATTCGAAATCGGAAGCGACGGTAAAGGCGGAGTGATCGTCGACTCCGGCACGGCCGTGACGCGGCTTAAGACGGAGGCGTACAACGCCATGCGGGACGCTTTCGTAGCCATGAGTAGCCAGAATTTGCCATCCCCCACCACCGGCTTCGCCTTATTCGACACGTGCTACGATCTGTCCTCCAAGACGTCCGTCAGCGTCCCGACGGTGTCGCTTCAATTCGCGGGAGGCAGAGCTCTGCGTCTGTCGCCGAGCAACTATCTAATTCCGGTGGATGACGCCGGGAAATTCTGCTTCGCATTCGCGCCGTCGTCGGGTTCACTGTCTATCATCGGTAACGTGCAGCAGCAGGGGACACGTGTCAGTTACGACCTCGCCAACAAAATTGTTGGGTTCAGCCCCAATAAATGCTAGTCAGTGGCAGCGGACATAAGCAAATTTGGCTGATAATTAGTGTTTTAATATTATTATTATTATTAATTATTGCATGTAATTTACTTTCAAGCAAGACGAGGAAACAAAGTTGTTAAAAAATATTAAACTTCACTACCCGAATGCTTGCTTTCTTTCCCCTTAAAAAAGTTGAATTAATTCATATATTTAAAACATGAGACTGTCTTTTGTGTGAGACTGTAAATTTTATCGATATTCATAATAAAAAATAATATTTTTAGCATAAAAATTAATATTTTTCATGGATGACTCAAATAAAAGATTTCATAAAATAAACTAATATTTTTAGTATAAAAATTAATATTTTTTCATGGATGATTCAAATAAAAGATTTCACAAAATAAATTCGTGAGACAATCTCACGTAAAATTTTGCTTTTAGTACATACTTAAATAAGTTCTATATACTGAAATAAGGTCAGGTTCATATTATTTTATATTAAGATGATTGAATTTCACCCTATACTGTACTCATGAATTTTAATATTATACATTCTATTTGTTAGAGTTTATTTTAAGTGTTTCTTAATTTTTATATTTAATTTTCAAATATTTTATTGTTTAAAAACTTGGAAGTACTTCAATGAGTATAGTTCGAGTTCAGCTTCTTTTCGATTTCGTTAAACAAAAATCATTTCAGATTTCATCGAGTATTTTTAATTAAAAAAACAAACTAATATACGAAATTTAAAGGGTATAATTATTATTTTATAAGATTCAATCACTTTCATTTCAATAAAATAACAATGTGGGACAAAAATTCATGACCAACAAATTAGATAAAAAAAACTAATCGAGTTCAGGCTCGATCTAGTGAACAGGGTCGCAAGTTTAGGAGCCGAACAATCTTTAAGCTTGAATTCGACTCGATAAAATTGTCGATCTCAACTCGATAAACTTAACGAATGATCTTTTTATCGAGTCAAACACCAAATAGTTCGTAAACAGTTTGATTTAGATATACAATAAATACCATAAATCACAATATTATTATTCATCTATTAAGTTGTGTTCGAATTGGATATTTGATTTGAAGAAAGATTTGATGTATATATTTGAAATGATGTTTATCTCGAGACAACCGAAATGAAATTATTAACTATGTTGTAACGTTGATTTCAGCATTAATTCTATCATTTAACTATCATTTAATTCGGAAGTGAAAAATTGGAGAAAAGGAAGGAAAATAAGTCGATAATTAATTAATAATCTGATCTTTTAAAAGGGAAGCTAGGGGGAGAGTTGGGGGGGGGGGGGGGGGGGGGGGGGGGTGGGGGGGGGGGGGGGGGGGGGGGTGTGTGGGGGGGGGGGGGGGGGGGGGGAGGGGGGGGGGGGGGGGGGGGGGGAGAGCCGACGTTTGTTTGCTGTTGGTAGAGATATTCAATGTATTTTCCTTTCTATTACTGTTTTACGTGTGGTTAGGTATACATTTAATGTAATAATAATGGCCCCAAGACTGTTGCGAGGTCCATGTGATATAAGTTTGAAAGTGGATTTGTCTCCTTCCATTAAAGAGACTTAGATTTCTATTTCACCTTATTATATTATATTATAATAATTATTATAAAAAAGGTTATCAATGTTTTCAATTTTTAGATTTTGATCAAATATATTAATTTTAGTCATATATATCTTTCTAGTTTTGAAAATTTTAGTTGTTTGTTTAGAAATTATTTACTGTTTTTTTTATATAGAACATTGGTTTGACGTTATTGTAGCACCTTTTTACATGAAAAGATGACTAAAATTGTTGGTGAGAAAAACTAAAATATCATATCGAGACTAAAATTTGTCAGACAAAAAATCATCAAAATATGTTGTGTATGTGTGCTATCGTTTGTGATAATATTTTTGATAAAAATTCGTGTGAGACGGTCTCACGGATCGTATTTTACGAAACGGATATCTTATTTGGGTCATACATGAAAAAATATTACTTTTTATGTTAAGAGTATTACTTTTTATTATGAATATCGGTAGGGTTGACCCGTCTCACAGATAAAGATTCGTGAGACCGTCTTACAAGAGACCTACTCAATATTTTTTTGGAAAGAATTTTATATAATATTTGTTGATGCCTACTGATTCATCCATCGATTTTCTTATTTCTTCCCAAATTCGTTTAGACCAAACGTTGACGGGGCCATCGGCTATTCCTTCCAAATCAGTCGTGACATGCCGTCCCAAATATTTGTCATCTTCTCGCGTAGAGTGATGTGACACAAATAATTAAAATTTTCAAAACTCGGATGATATTCGATTTTGATATCATAATATACCAAAATTGAAAGTTATAACTATAGATAACCTTTTTTATAATAATAATCATAATATAATATCCTATATCATGCACATTTCTCGTATAAAAACCAACTCTTTTAGTGTATATATATTGGTTTTTTGTGAAGAAAAAAGATTTAGATATTTACTAGGAAAGAGTAGTCATGGCTTAAAAAAGTATCAACATTTGCAAGTAAATTACAAGTTTCTTTTAAATATGCTTATCGGGGTTGGGACAATAAAAATATTGTATCCGAGAGCGCTCAAGCAAAGAAATGATAGTATAAGCTAATTCCTCCTCTAAAGTAGAGTATCGCTTCTTGTCCATTTCTCTATTTTAGGTTGTTTTCCTGGTCCATTTCAACTTATATTTTATATTATAAATATTATAATATTTTTTTTTACTTTATAAATATTTTTTCAGTAGTTTCATATATCGAAATTTTCAAAATTGCAAGGCGATATTGTACCGACAATTTCGGAATCGTTATCATTTCCGTTGAGCCCAAATTCTGTAAAGTCCACCAGCAATAAAAGCCCATCAAATATGAGAAGCTTGTGAAGAATAAATTGATGTGCACATTTGAAGAACTGACTCACGATATATGATCGATGATCGTTGAAGATGGCCAGAATTGTTCAGAGGAGTTGAACAAAAACCAGCAGAAAATATGAGAAGAGCCTCTCGAAAAAATTAACCAAAAAACTACAACAAAGTTTCTGCAAATTCTCTCAATAATTTGTTCGCTTATTTTCAATTTACAACAATCTAATTTCTTTAATTTTTGACATATTTATTTAGCTTTCTTGTAAAAATGTTGTTCTAGTTCATAACAACATAATTAAATTTAATGTTGTTCGTTGATTTATTTTGTACTTTTTATTATACTTTTCAACCAAATTCTTAACTTTGAAGTCATACAGAGAGAATTATAATAAACGATCAAATCATGATACTCAACGTTTGATAATATAAGTCGGATCATTTCACATTTAGCACGATCACGTGCTTAGCACGCCTGCATATTTTTGTGATAAACAAATTGACATGCCCTATAGGACCACAATGCCTCCAAAACGTACTGAGAAACATGAAAGAATTCCTCCATCACAAGGGAAAGCCATCGTTTACAAGAAGAAGAAACTAATGCTGATGAAAGATCATTCGAACAACTTGTACACAAGTTCGAAGAAGATGCTATGAAAGAAGGAATTTCATTTTCCGGTGGCGAGGGAGTTTCAAAAAATATTATGTTGTCCATGGAGAAAAATATTTGCGGTAATGTCAAAAAATACCAAAGATTTTACTGCTGTCATGATGAACTTTGTGACAGAAACAAAGGAATGGAGAAAATATTCGAATGAAGAGAATAAGTCTATAGATATTGTAAACCTAAAGAGACTGAAACTAAATTGTGTGAGGACCAAGGCCAGGGGTCGGGAAGTTCTCAAGTAGGTGAAAACCGCCGCTTGGAGGAAACACCGATTCTAGGATCTGTCGTGAAAGGAAAATATACTCATCCGCACATGAAGGAAGATGAATTGGGACTGAGACACCAAAACTACAATAATGGTGAACAAGTGACTGGTAATATGTTTGTTGTGACTTCTCCTAACATGCATCCAGGGAGTATGGTGATATGGGAGAACGTGGATATTCAATGCCAAATTCAGGGAATAACACTCGGTGGGCAATCTATTCCCCTCACCCATTACGACAGACTTTAGTCCTGGACTATCAGACTGCACATGATATTATTCAAGAGTTGTATGGCCCAGGGGTGAGGCCCTTAGGCGTGCCTTTGTGCATCATAAACATGAATTTTAAAAGATGAAAACTTTAGTTTTGTTCATGTTTTGTCATTAAAACAAAAATATAAGCTAGTGTATCATATTTTTCATGCAAACATATATCAATACATATAATATGGTATGAACGATGAGTGAATGAAGACTAAGACGTGCCTTTGTGTATTTTACGCACGAAAAACAATTTGCAATGCGAGGAACGTTGGCGGAGAGAAGACCTTGCTCTATTCCCTTCAAAATCACGTGAAAAGCCCTTCGAAATTTGTGTGTGTTCGTGTATGGCTGCTGGTGGAGAAATAATCCTAGGGTTTCTAGGTTGTGGGCGTGAGTTTGTAAGGTGTAGAGTGGGATTTTGGGGCCTTCTTTGTTATATAAAATACATTGTACAAGTTTAGGCCCAATAACCTAAGTATATTAGACCCATTAGGTCCATTAGATAGTAGGAAAATTATTTTGTTTAGAAAATTGTTCAAAAATATTAGTAGAGTTCCCAAAAAGTCTCTATTTTTGTCAAAAATTAAATACCGATTTAAAATACGACTCGGAGCATAAAAACATCTCAAAAAACATTATTTTCAAAAATACCATTTAAAGTATACCATATATTAAATAAATAAAAATAATCATTTAATAAAAATATTTTTCCTTTACGGTCTCTGGTCTCCGTTCCTCGATCGCGTCTCGAATAATTTTTTAAACATTTTTTATGCATTCTAGTAGAAAAACCTATTTTGAACATGTAAACATGCCTATCATATTTAATAAATGCAATTAAAATAATTTAATTAATCATTTTCTATTTTTTCTAGATTTGCATGCAGTTGGATAACGTTGTCGTGTTTTGGACCTTACATATATTAAAATAAAGATTGTTTATTACAACTGAGTCAACAAATTCTTTACCTAATCATTGACTTATAGGCCATCTACTGTAACATATGCATCTTCTATGAAGCTATTTACCTTGATTGTCATAAATAAACCGTCGTCAAAGGTCCATCGTCCGAAATTGTAGCTACTCGAAAACGTCCACTCGATGAACAAAAATAGTAGTATTGGGTTGTTTTTGTAATTGGCGAGTTATGTATTCTGATTTCAATAATATCTTTGGACTTGATATGACTTTGAACAATGACGATGATGTCAACTGATATATAGTTATGGCCGATGACCATCGACATTATAACGATTCCGGGAAATTAACCAGTTCTTGGTGGATCCATTGTGCAGTACTGCTGTAGTTTAACTATTTTAATGCAGTATTCAAATTGCATTGAATGCATGAATTATATTCTAACCATGCACTAACGCAATGTAGCTGGATTTCATGTTATGATACTACATATGGATGAACTGAACTTTAATACTATTTTAATACTGCATTGTTTTCATTTAATGATCTATATACGAAAATTTGAATACTTGTTGAGCATTAATATTAATTTTCCGTAATGCATATGATTGAACTTGATATAATGTTAAAATATATATTTAGTTAGCAGCCTTATATTGACATTTTTTTTTTGGTTCGATCGATTGCAAATGGTTTTATATGTAGATATATATCCGTATACCAGATATTTGGAATTCAAAAATGCATTATTCATGTACGTTTTTGGATATTATGGAAAGAAACTTGGCATCTGCACTATAAAAATAAAGCAAAAACTTGTATGAGAAGGTCTCACGGGTCGTATTTTGTGAGACGGATCTCTTATTTGGGTCATCCATGAAAAAATATTACTTTTTATGATAAGAATTTTACTCTTTATTGTGAATATCGGTAGGGTTCACCCGTCTCACAGATAAAGATTCGTGTGACCGTATCACAAGAGACCTACTCTATAAATAAATATAACCCTTGGCGGCTTGGTATGTTGGTTTGAGTTTTGCGAAGTCATGGCTTGGTTTAAGCCTTGAATTATATTGATTTGACTTGAACTTTGAGCATGCTTGAGCTAAATATATGGATCCTTAAATTGGATCTTAAGTAAATTTTTACAGTAATTATCATGAAAGTGCTACACGAGGGTGACGTGGAAGGAACTAAGCGTGACATGGATGCCACGTGTGCGCCACATGTCACCCGTTGTTGCCACGTGTGTACACACGTGGTTATATGGAGAGTCGTGTATATGAAGGAATATGAAATTAGGGTGCCTCATCATTTTAAAGGTTGTAGCAAATATAAATATACATATTCATTGCTTACGGCCTAGAAACTTTATACATATATGCCAGAACCATCATATTTATCTTATGTACTCTTTATTGATCGTTTAGTATTTGATTTTGTTAATTGTCCCACATCGGTTGGATAAAATATCTGGAAGTTGTGTATATAGTTTTGGACAATCCTCCCCCCTTGAGCTAGCTTTTAGGATTGAATTAGGTCCAAGTTAAGTTCCAATCTTAACATGGTATCAGAGCTCAGGTTCCACCGTTATGTGTTGGATTGTTCATAATTGGGTCACCCGTTCTGTCCATATTTGGTTCATTTGTAAATTTCACGCTCCAGATGTTCATTCCTGGGCGTGAAGGGGTGTGTTAGTTGTCCCACATTGGTTGGATAAAATACCTGGGAGTTGTATATATTGTCTGGATAATCTTCCCCATTTGAGCTAGATTTTGGGGTTGAGTTAGGTCCAAATTCCAATCTTAACAGATTTGAAAATTGTAGAATCACCAAGTTTTTAAATTACATAAAGTCTTATGCTTTAAAGTAAACATTTCCAAATTATAATCATTAAGAAAGATACAGTGAATGTGCATGTATCTTCAAGATCAATCTTTAGCAGGAGCGACGGGCTGGTATTCTCGAATTTCCATCAATCTTTATGTGATTTTACTGGTTGAGTATCAATCTGGATTATGCTACAGGTACCCCCAGCTTTCTTGTTGATGCTTTCATGGGATTATACTCTTGGTTTTGCGTCTTCCTGGGAAGGCCGGCGAGAGCCAGTGAAGAAGAACAGGATGGAACCGAATATTTTTTGTTTTTTAAGATTGAGGAGCTTCAGATTGCCACCAATTTCTTCTCGGGGCTTTGGGCCTGTATACAAATTCTGCTTTCCATGGAGGAATTAAGTTGACTTCATTGTTGAATCCTTTTGATTATACCAATGGTGCTGATTCTGTCTGAGATTTATCTGTGTTATCTGGTTCATGATTGAACTTAATCACCCACCCTTGTTAGGTGTAACTTGTATGATATTGGATACTGACATCTTTTTGGTTATTTTTGGATGGATGAATTTGATTTTGAATAGAATGACTCGATCAAGTTATTTTCTTGAATAAGATTTGTAGGACCGAGCGCTCGCAGCTTTACCAAAAGCTATAGCTGGTGGTAATGGTACAACTCAAATCTTTTAAACCGCACAACAGCTCAAACACCACGGTTCGATCGCTTTACCAAGCATGGACAATTATTGCACCCAACGAATTCAATCATTGTAAGACATTGCTTATAGATGATACCATCCAATCCTGTTGAGGTGCTCTTCTAGAATTATACTAGCTTAATGTTTGGAACTAACTTCACCTGATAAAGCTAACCAATCAACTTGACCATTTTGTTTCTGGTTGAGTAATCATATAACTAACAAAAATACTTGAAATGTGCTTTTTATGGTAGTTGGGGTGTGAAAGACAACTTTTATATGTCTATGTACTATAAAAGTGTGGATGATGAGCAAAGTTTTTTAATTGTGATTTTATTACATTGTCCAAAAACTATGTATTGTTTATATTAATTGCATGAGCATTGATAGAAAAGATATATAAAATTTAGGGTTAAATTTGGGATATTGAATACGTAGAAATTAATGTATTGTTTATTCATTTAATTAGTGTATTTATTTTTTCGACTCATTAAACACATGAGAATCATAATATTGTTTTTATTTTTATTAGAAAATTACAACATAAAAATTTTGAAAATAATGTTACGTAAAAATTGAATAGATATTTGATAATAAAAATAAATTAGAGAAATAGCATTTTCTTGTTTCTTAATTCTTATAAAAATATTTAAAAAATAGAGTTTTGAATAAAAATATATTTTTCATTAAAAATATTAAAAGAAAAAAAACATTTAAAATAATATATATTTATCTATTATACTTATAAAAGTGTAAAAAGAAAGGCAATGTTTTTTATTGTAAATTTTTTTACTATCCTTTAAATTTTGATTGTTAGATTAATTGTTTGGAAATTTTCTACACAATTTTTGGGAAATCTAATAACAATGATATATTAAAAATAATATATGTTTGATAATAAAAATATTTTTTTTTATCTATATCTATATATCTATAAAAGTGTGGATCATAAGTATGTTTTCCAATTGTCAAAATATAAAAATGACCTCCTTATCAATACAAATATAAAAATCAATAATGATATATATGTAAAATTCTAATTGTTGTAAGCAAAAAAATGAAATATCAAAATTTTATATTTATTTAACCTAATATAAAATTAATTAGTACTCTAACTATTCCACCTAATATATAATTAATAGTTTAACAAATGCTAATGAATTATCGTTACAATATACATTGACTGTAATAATTTATATAACTTCAAGAATCAAATATAACTCTTATATTAATTTTCTCAAATAATTCATCTTTATACTATATTTAAATATTTTATCCTTTTAATTTTCTCTCTACATATTATTTTATTATTTTAATTCTATTTTGTAATTATATTTTTAGTGCAGTTTCTAAATAAATTTTAGTATGACAAGAAGATATATGAATAAAAATAATTATATGTGCAACAGTAGAATAACATGATAAATATATAATAATATAAAATTTAATACTGACATATTTTATAGTTTTTAAATAAGAATTGAAAGTAAAAAGTTTAATAAATTATTTAGAAGAATATATATAAATAATTATGAATCTTAATATATTAATAATATCATAAAATATGAATCTCTTACAAAAATTCGGAGAGTTTGGTATAATAAGAAAAATAAAAATTTTAGTAACACTTTTAAAAAAGTATTTTATCAGTCAAATTTATAAATTCAATAAACAAAATTTGGTAGTGTTTGAAATATCTACCAAGAATGTTTAAGATTTAGACATAAGGGTAGAAAGGTAAACCTGACAATCATTTTCAGAAACAGTGAAACCAAAATAAGAACTAAAATCTTTCTTTGACTTCACTTTCAAAATCAGCTCTCATAATATATATTTAAAGTATATGACTATTTTATTTGATATTTCAAAACGGATCATAGTAATAGTTTTTAAAAAATTTATATATCAAAAAAATTTATAAATTCAATACACAAAATTTGATAGTGTGATCTTTTGAATTGAAATAGCATAAATATTGTATATAATTTAACTATAAAACAACTCTAAAACTTAAAAAATAAGTAATTTAAAATGTTCAATACTACGACCTATTTGATATTAAAGATAAATCATATAAAAAAAATAATTTGAAATGTCCAATATACATACATATATAAACACTAAGCGCGCGCATACGCACACACACGCACACTAATTTATATATGCAATATATATATAAAACAATGATTCGTATGTGAAAACTTGATAACAAATATAAATTATATAATTTTAAAAAATTATTTACTAAGGATATATGCTAATTTCTAGGATAAGATTGATTTTAGATGCATCATCCCAATTCGCAAGCATATGTAATATTTGCGAAATTCTATGAGAGAAAGGAACAGCCAATCAGAAAGATACTGGAGAAGAGAAACGCGTTTTTACATATATACTGTTTAGGACTTGGACGAAATAAATTATGAAATACAATTTTAAATGGACCTCAAATCAACATGCTAATAAGACAATGCCATCAAGTACTCAAAGCAGCTTCACCTTCAACGCAGTACTGTTATGTAACCGAGTCGTGTGCTATCTCCAAAGTTCAGTCTCTTGCTACTGTTAGTTGTGTCAACAAAACCCATCATCACTGGAGCTTTACAACTTCAGTGCATCTTTTAAAGTTTCTGCTCTTTACCAATAATGTCAGATATATATATAACGGCTATACATCATACACAGGCAACCGCTCTTCGATGCGAATTCGACAGCTCGGGCATTTCTTACATTTCTCTGAACAAGTGCTGTATGAAATTAAAGAAAACTTAACATTAGTATACAATAAAAAACACATAAGATGACCAAATTTTCGGGAATGATTCAGTAAAGTCGCATTTGGATGTAGGGATTTGGAATGAAAGGATTTCAAATCAATTAAATGAATTCACTCAAGTTTGTTTAATCTCTAAATCTATGGATTTAAAATTCTTTAGCTGTTATATTGCTAATTTTTTTTAATCACAGTGATAAAATTTCAAATTCTTAATCCATGGACATTTAAAATCAAATCCTCCAGAATCCAAATGGAGCCTAAGATTATACTGCAAAATATTCAACTTCGTAGCTTACCTGCATAAAATGCGATGCCTGCATGGAAGAAGTACAACACTGATCTCTCCTTCGAAGCAGACTCTGCACATAATTTTTTCCTGGCAGCAGCATTAGGACAAGCCATTAAGGTGGTTGTACAAAAATTCACTTGTGTCGAGAACCGTAAAAAATTTATACTAAATTTTAACTGTAAATAGCAATATTCACTAAAAGTGAAATGATATGGTTACCCTTCACACTATTTTTTATATTCTATCGCGAGGAGTGCGTAAAATAAATCAGTTCACATACCAAAAGCATTAATCATTTCCACAAACATGACTTAAATGGCAACAAGATTTTTATGAGACGCTCTATGAACACAGAGCAGCTCACATCAAACATATAAAGAGATCTCCCTCATTATATAGTAATCTTTCATTAATTTTTGTTTTGCAGAAATTCGGCCACGCTTCAAAAAATTTACACTTCCGAATACATAGAGATTCTTGGAGTGAGGATAATTAAAGAACCGTATAAGTGACCACGGATAACCAAGTGTGCCAAAACCAAAAATCAGGATTGAGATCGTTACATGTTGGAGTCTCTCATACTCCTGCTGGCTGAATTTCGTAATTTGGGTTTGCTCACCGAGTGCTGCTTGAAGCCTCCAAACCTAAAAACAAACGACGAAAATGGTGATGCATTTTGCAGTACATTCAAGGATAGAAACCAATAAGAAAAACCCTGGCTAAGTGTGACCGTGAAACAAAAGATTTATAATAAAAAAAGGTGACATATACCTCCTCCACGAGATCCTTCTTAGGCATTTTCTTCACTATCTCAGGTGGATAACCACAAAAAGTGTTATAACTGATTCATCAGTAAAAGCAACAATCAGAATGTTAAGTCATCCCATAGAATCCTTTTGTACACCTTCATTGCTGATATAACAGCCGAGGCAACTAAAACGACCAACCACCATGCTCAAGCATGCATTGTTCAGACCAAAAAAGGAAGAAACTGAAGTGTAAGAATTAACTCATAATAAAAATGTTCCAACTGTCGAAGTAACCAGTGCAGTTCACATAATGTCATAACCTTACTGGTAACACTAAGTTGATGAAACCATACCAGGTCACTGAGACAAAACCTATAAATTCATAGCTATTAAGTCGTAGACATGCAACCACAGAAGCGGTTCAATTTTTAGCAACATAATTAGCATATTACTAATTATTAACAAACGTTAAATGCCTACATGTATCTGAACCTTTTTACATTCCTGCTCGTCCATGAAGATATCATTTCTCAACAAATTACTATGGTCCAACAAATTTCGCAGAATATAATACAAAATATCATTTTTGAGGTACTCATATTGTCAATATATGGAGTCTAACTGTTAATTTAAGGATATTTATGGAAACTGGTACATACATTTGTAACCCTAATATGACGTGTTGTATGGGTCACAAGAAAATAGTTATGAGATCAGACATGTTCTTGTAAAATTCTCTTTATATTATTGGTTTCATTACATTGGAAATTTGCATCAGTGGCTGCAAATAAACGTAGCTCTCACATCGAGAGAATGAACCACTATAAATCTTGTGTTTCTTGTGTTTATTTTTCGCCAACTTTTATTGGTTTCGGTTATTTAAACCAGGACCACAATTCCTAACAGTTTGATCAAGGATGCTACAGTTACTTGATTGTTACTCACAGAAGTGAATGCATTTAGTGTGTGCAAATTTTTAACTGATCCTATACGCAAGATGGATGGTCAAGGCAAAAGTATTACCCTGAGATGCCATCATGGAAAAGCCGGACCCGTTCTTCTCTTCTTGTTTGATCAATAGACCACCAACCAAGCAGCCTGAAGATAAAAATGCACACTAAATTTAGTTGCCACAAGAAACATCCCCAGATGATTTTTAATCTAAAACAACCTACCATCAAATAGTATGTCTATATACACTACCTGGAGCCATGGTGCAGGAAACCAAAGCAGTCACGAACTCTTGCAGAGTACATAAAATATAATCCTCTGCCAGCTTCACTTCGTAATAGAAGAACAACTTTTTCCACCAGTCTAGATGTAGCAAATAAGACTCCAGCACCTTGCACTAGCAAAATAGGAGAGAAGAGAACTGGAAGTGGAACATTTCTAGCACTGGTTGGGGTTCCCTAATTCAAAGCCCATGGTCATTTAGTTGAAAAAAATCTCACGCATTACAACTGCTCCAATTACAGTCTGCATAAGCAATAATCAATACCTCAAGCCACATGCAAAGGAGGACTTGAAAACCAACAATAGGAATTTTCATGATATGGCCACCAATGACTTGCAGACTGCAGATTCTATCCGTTGAATGATCCTCAGAGGAGATAATCAAGCCACTGTTCCAATCAAGGTATCTAATACCAGTAGAAGACGAGCTTTCCTCTCTAGTTTGAACACTTCTATGAATTACTGGATTAGACCATTTCTTACAGACAAGAAACGCAAAGCATTCTGCGATCCTACAGAAATACAAATAAGCCAGCTCTCACGCATGTAAAACAATGACAGACAAAAAGAATTATAAAGGAGAAAAAGTTTTTAAATGGAAAAGGTACCCATAATTAATGAACAAATCCCACCAGCCAAAAGCACCAACATCACCTGCAATGTATAAATATTTTTAAAAAAACAAAAATCATAACCCAGGAAAAAACATTATGGCACGTATGCAGGGCAAAAGCAAGTTTAACTTGATAAAGAACTCAAAGCAATCAACATTCTCTCTTTTTGAGATCCTACCAGAGACTTGTATAACTCACACAAAACATGAGAGGAGGAAAGAGAGAGTTCTTTACCACTCAGCTTCAGGAGAGTGAACACAGTTGCCGCAATAAAGAAAACCATTGAGATTGCAACCCAGAAGTGCTGACCATAGTAAATTGTCATTAGTAATAAATCCTCAAGTTCTTGGTAAACTGAATACAATATAACCATGATACAAAAAAAGAAGAAAAACGGACAGATCCTGCAAGAGACCTAAATTCATGAACTGTTTAGCAGAAATAAAAGTCAAAAGAGGAAATGACAACAAGACTTAAACTAGAGAAACAACGACAAAAAAAGTGCGACCAACATCAGCACCATGAAAGAAGTGCAAAAGATAAAGCTCTCCTTTTGTTCATGGTACTTCATAAAGTTTACAAACAACCCATGTTTCCAATCCTTTAGAAATGGACAATTTGGGGGTCTTACGGTCTCATCTCTTTTTATTCCTAACATACTCATTTGAACAAAGCACCAAAACCAAATCAGAACTCTCCATCTGTCTTTAAAGAACTTATTCCAAAATTTCCATCCACTGTGCCACCTGAGGCAGTCCTCGCAATCCATGTGAGTGCTATGAAATTGGACATACAACTCCACCAGTAACTGGTGCTCATCAGTTCTTTAGACATAACTTGAAAACAACCAACCTTTTCCTCTCCCGCTTGATTTGAAATCCACATTCAAGGCACCTATAAGTGCTCAAACTTCTGGAAAAGCATGCATAACATGCACGCCTCCATACAGTGTGTGATACTACTTTTTATAGTACTCCACTAGATACAAATGTTTTGTTACACAAGTAATATTTTACTCCGCAAAGACCAACAAAGTAACAAAATTTCTTCACCAAGTGGACAATCTTTAAAGCATAACAGATAAGCATGTGGATGCAATAACTCAGCTCGACAATCAGTCTGAGACAGTTAAACAGAATGCTCTTTTTTTGCAGCATATAGAGTTCCCAGGTTTGTGTGGAAGCTCAATTATCTGTTACAGGTGATGAGAAAGTAGGGAAAACTATAGAGGTACAAATCTTACTCCTTCCTAGGGAATATTTGTTGACGTGACAAGAGTCCAATACATATCTTAATATTTGACAAAAGCATCTATTATGAAATTTGTTTACCCTTCTCTAAGGCAAAGAAGTATGTTATCAGTTAATTTTGATGATTTACCCACAATGGACCACTCTGAAAAGATAAGCACAGGCATGCAATGACAGCGGCATAATCTTAAATCATGTACTAACAACTTAGTCACTTTCTTCACACTATTTAAGGGAAAAATAAATTTATTTTATTAGCTAACCAATTCGCTGGCTATATTTACTCACTGACTGCAAAAAGGATGCATAGAAGCAACAGGTCAACTATTGATTAGTAGGAATGTTTAAAAGGAACAAAGAATGCAACTGTTCAACGAAGAGCAATAAACTCACAGGAAGTGTCTCCCACATTGCCTCATCACTCATGTTTTCATCATCTCCAGATAAAGCCTTGCACATTCTGTATCATCAATGCAAAAGGGAAAAAGTAAACTTCTAATATCAATGATAATTCGAAATGAATTATGATCATGTGTCAAAAAATATGGTATTCTTTGTCAATTTTATGGTAAAACTTCCTAGACAAGGATCATTTATTATAGACACAAGATAGGGACAGAATCCACCTAAAATAATTAGAAACGCCATTTTTTTAACCCTTGTATTCATTCATTTATAATGTTCAATAAAATAAAGTAAATAAAATTTGTATTCCCCTTAAAACTTTGTTCAAAATAATATGTTCCAGCTCCCACATGCTTTATCTACCATATTGATGAAAAATTAAAATCAAAGTGCATGAATCTAATTAGTGCTTTTTCTTTCAGATAATTGTTTCCAGGCTCCAGCTCCAATATACTTTGCCTGGGGAAATCATGGCACATAAATCAAGTTATTGTTATATATCCCAACATATGTTTTTTGTTTTAACCAGGGAACAGCCTGAAAACCTAGAGCCCTCAAGTTAAAGCTGTACCTAAAATTGTCGACAAGGACAATAACTTCAAAGGCCAACAAAGGAAGGAAGACGATTTTCAGATTCACAGCAGCTAAACCATTAACTGCACCACGGAAACAAGTTAATACTAAAAACATTAGCAACTGCTAAAGAAAATTATTAGATTATTGTCTCGGATATGTGACAAAGAGGACTGAGCGGATTAGAGGCATGTGCACAAATCTTTCTTTTGCTTTCATGAAAATTAACACAATTGCATATTAAAAGGATGGAGATAATCAATTTATTAGTAAGACTGAGCGTGCTAAAATTCATTAGAGGTTGCATATTAAAAGGATGGAGATAATCAATTTATAATTAAGACTAAGAACATGCTAAAATTCACTGCAGGTTTTGCTTCCTTACCATTTGTACTCTCGAGATATATACAAAGAAGCAGTTCGAAAGCGACGAGTAGTGGCACAGCAACCACCGCATGGCATGGGGCCCACTATTCACAAGTTTTAAAACAAAACTTAATGAGAAGGAAAAAACAGAATTTAAATTCTTCATAATTTTTAGTAATATTGCAGAAAAGACGCAACCTCTGCCAATCAAACAAAGTTGTATGATATCATAAATACATTCCTAAAAATCTCATTTGATGTATTGTCATACATGGCGACCATGAGGAACAGATGGGGCAGGTAGAGAGAATCTCCCTCGAGCAACAACTGCATGAAATAGCCAAAGTGGAAAAAAGATCACCCTGCACAGAAATGCCCAAACATGAGGGGTTTCTTTGAAGGTTCATGTTTTATCTGCTTGGGTAAAATTATGCAGAAAGTTAGGTTATATCACATATAGATGAAGACAATAGCAGAGTTTAGCTAGATCCAATGGTGAGAATAGTTGCAGATAGATACTCTAATGATACAATAAAGGAATAAGTACGTGAAGAAGAAGTGGAAAAAGAAACCAGACCACCAAGAGCAGGTAACTATGAGATCAAGCTTCAGAACTAGCAAAAGAGTGAAACTGAAAAGTAATGTGTGTGCGGCCACTTGCTGCAGTGACTTTCCTACTCTTCTCCAGCTCATTTCTAACCCCTGCAGTTGTTACGCCCTGCAATTGTTACGCACCAGGAACTCATGAGAAAGAGGGAGATTTTCATGAAAATAAAAGCAAAATTAAAAGCAAAAAGAGAAGGAATAATCATATGTATATATCATTGTACTCAAATATATCAATAAAGAGTGTTTCATAAGAGTTTGTTTCTCATAGCACGACGGCATAGAGGAGCTGTACTATGTGATGAAAGTTGTGAGCTTCACAGCACAAGAAAATGAATAATCGTGTCTACATCATTACACTTGTATATATCAATCAAGAATATCTCACAAGAGTGTGTTTTACATTTCCAAGGCATAGAGAAGCATTATTAAGTCACGCAAATTATAATTTCTGGCAAATCCCAGAATAATCATCTTCAACTAACGAAAGGGATGAAATTGGATGAAGTAGGAAATTTCTTTCCTTCCCAAATGTCGGCACTTCTTTCCTATCTCCAGTTTTTAGAACAGTGTGTGAGTTTTCAGGCACTTGAGATGCTTTGCAGCCCAATGAATAGAAAAATATAACGCAACTATATGCCCTACCAGAAACTAAGAATTTACTAGACAACATGACTACGTTTTGTGCAAGTGATCCACATGAGCACATAAGCTCTCAAGTCTCCACATATGCTTTCAGCTGAACAAGAGATTTATATCCAGAAATAAGAGACCTGGTGATTTTCTTCACTTTATCATTTGTTGATGACATTTCTACTTCATACAATGATGCTACTCTTAACTCCATTTATATCTGTTGTTCATTTCTAATCGTCACTAAGTCCGCATGACTTAAACTCCTGTTACAATTTTTTGAGACATGTACTCATGAATCAAAGCATAAGGAGAGCCCACGACAACTCAGCCTGTATACTTTCTGATAAATTTAAGAGATGAATACCGGGACTATTAAGTATTATTTAAATAAAGATATAAAGAACAACAAATTATACTTTCCAAAAGGAGATATTGTCTCATGGAAACATAATTGGGAATGTGGTCAATCTGTAAGGGTCATGTAACCCATACCTACGAGAGACGCCATAGTGCCTACTTATACGTAACAATTATTGATAAATAAAATATGATAATTAAAATGAAAGCAAGCACATTTACAAAATCAAATTAACACTTAGTTTTATATTCAACATTAAAAGTAATTCCATATAAATTATTTAAAGAATGTTAAGTTACTTAATCACTTATTCGAAGGATAAAAAGATGTGGATGAAAAATGATGTGATTATCACTCTGAGGTTAGCTGGGAATACTCATACTTGAGAGGAAATCTGAAATTAATCCAGTTTTTAAGCCACACACTCCTACACACAACAAACAGCGCGTAATTCATCCCAATCAGTTCACGGATACATTTCTTTGAGTATCAATGGTACCTTAGGACTACAGCACTGCAATAAAGATTACAAATTGATCCACCACCACCAACAACAAAAAATCTCTAGAAATTCATCCCAGTCAGTTCAAAGCAATACATTTCTTTGATATTGGTACTTTAGGACTACAGCACTGCAATAAAAATTACAAATTGACCCATCCACTATACGATATGTAAAATAAAATAAAAAAAAACTCTTTATTTAATTTGAAATTTTCGTTATTTGGAACATGAAAACCCCTCTCCTTCCCGATTCTCTCAAGAAAACGGACAAATAAATGTTTAAATATTACCTTACAAAAACAAGAGCTAGCCAAAACTGCAGACTCTGCCGGAAACCGATCCTCCTATCGGTTACAGAGAAATAGTGAGATACTAATTCCAGATGGGGGCTTTCAATTGTTGCAGACTTGACCTTTTCTTCCTCTTTGTGAGTAGTTAGCGCATGCAGAGAGAGAGAGATGGACCAAGCTTAGGGTTTTCAGCCACCTTCTTCCATGGCTGAGAAAAAAAGGGGATTGATGTAGACGTCGAGAGTAACTACAGTCGCCTCTGTTTTATGGATGTTTTAGGACCTGTTTGGTCTCTTTCATACAAACTGTCCTCAAATATCATAAATAATTCGTATATCGATCCCCGTCTTGCGTATTTATATAATATATTTTTTATAATTCATTTGATTTATATTTAAATAAAAATCAAAATATAATTATAAGAAATAGTGATAGAAAACAATTTTGGTGAATTTGTCCATAATAGAGGGACNAGAAATAAAATATAAAGAATAATATAATAAAATCACGTAGTTAGTTTGATAAGATGAAGTGTTTTAAGCAAATCTAAAATTACAAAAAAAAAATATTACAAATATAAGGTGCTTTTGTATTATATATAGTATTAATTGGATGTATATATAGTTATGTTTGTTTTTTAAATAATATTTTTGTATTAATTTAATTTTTTTGGAAAAATTTAGAGATTATATAAAGAATTTAAAACTCTCTCTATATATATTTTTTACGAGATTATTAATAATTATCTAAATAAGTTAAATTTTTGTTTTATAAATTTGTGGTATTTTATAATAATAATTTTTTCGATTTTTTGTTTATTGTGGATGGTATAATGATTTTGTAGTCATTCCATAAACCGTGATGATTATTATATATCACCAAATTATAGAATGTTTTAAAATTCTTAAAATATTGTCTTTGAAATTGTATTACAATAATAAATAATAATATGACTATAGAAATTTCCGAAATTTAATAGAATTAAATTGCGAATCAAGGAAAATATTTTAGTAATAGATTTAAAGAGCACATTTGGATTTGGTGTTAGATTATTTTTTTGTCAACTCTTGTTTCGTTGATTGCAGGGGGCCATAACTCATATAACCAAATTGTTGTGAAAAAGTAAAAATTTAAGGTAAAAAATAAAAATCTCAAACTCTCAAAATTATCACACTACACACTTTATAATATTTTTCTCTGAACTCAATTGTGATTTTCTTCACAAATGAGATATCTATTTATGGAAAAATTTTACAAATAATCCAAAAATAAATTACATCATTATCTTCATCATCACACACAAATTTCAATATTCAACACCTAATTTTCAACATTCAAATATTCAACATTCAATATTCAAATATTCAATATTAAAATATTAAATTTTCAACACTCTCCCTTGTGATGATGATCATAATGATTGTCTTCATTACGTGTTTTTATACTGCATCGTTAAAAACCTTACTAGGAAAAACCCATTGGGATAAAAACCATAGTAAGGGAAAAATAGTGCAGTCACGTAAACTCCCCCTCATGTCGACACGAACAATTCTTCATAGATTTCGTAGATTGCGCATCCCAATATTATATATGTGCTTTCTGAATATTGTCGTAGGAAGTGCCTTTGTGAAGAGATCTGATGAGTTTTCACTTGATTGAATGTGACGAACATCAATACATTTATTCTTCTCAAGCTCCTTGGTGAATGCGAAGAACTTAGGAGGAATATGTTTAGTTCTGTCGCTTTTTATGTATCCTTATTTCATTTGAGCAACACATGCAGCATTATCTTCATATAGTATCACAGGCTTCTCGTCGAATGATAATCCGCATGAGATTTGGATATGTTGAGTCATTGATTTTAACCACACACATTCACGGCTTGCTTCATGTAGTGCAATAATCTCGGCATGATTTGATGAAGTTGTTACAAGTGTTTGTTTCTGTGAACGCCAAGAAATTGCAGTGCCTCCACGAGTAAATACATATCCAGTTTGAGAACGTGCCTTGTGTGGATCAGATAAGTATCCAGCATCGGCATAACCAATTATACTTGGATTAGCATCTTTTGAATACAAAAGTCCCAAGTCTGTCGTTCCTCGTAGATAACGGAATATATGTTTAATTCCGTTCCAGTGTCTCTTTGTTGGATATGTGCTAAATCTTGCCAATAAATTTACGGCGAAAAATATATCAGGCCTTGTACAATTTGTAAGATACATAAGGGCACCGATAGCACTTAAATATGGTATTTCTGGACCAAGAATATCTTCATCATCTTCACATGGACGGAATGGATCCTTTTCTATGTTTAATGATCTAACAACCATTGGAGTACTTAAAGGATTTGATTTATCCATATTAAAATGTTTAAGGATCTTTTATTTATAATTTTTATGGTGAACAAATATTCCATATTCTTTTTGTTCAATTTCTAAACCCAGACAATACTTGGTTTTTCCAAGATCCTTCATTTCAAATTCTTCCTTCAAGTATGACACAACTTCATGAATTTCATTATTCGTTCCAATGATGTTTAAATCATCAACATATACAGCAATAATTACGCATCCGGATGTTGTTTTCTTAATGAAAACACAAGGGCATATTGAATTATTTACATATCCCTTTTTCATTAAGTGATCACTTAGCCGATTATACCACATTCGGCCAGATTGCTTTAACCCATATAATGATCTTTGTAATTTCACAGAATAACATTCTCTGGGTTTTGAACTTTGTGCTTCAGGCATCTTAAATCTTTCAGGGATTTTCATATATATATATTACTATAAAGTGATCCATATAAGTAAGCCGTAACAACATCCATAAGACGCATTTCTAAATTTTCAGATACCGCCAAGCTAATCAAATACCGAAACGTAATTGCATGCATCACGGGAGAATACGTTTTTTCATAATCAATTCCAGGCCTTTGAGAAAAACCTTGTGCAACAAGTCGAGCTTTATATCTTACTATTTCATTTTTCTCATTTCGCTTTCGAATAAAAACCCATTTGTATCCAACAGGTTTTACACCTTCAGGTGTAAGGACTATAGGTCCAAAAACATTACGTTTATTTAGCGAATCCAATTCAACCTGGATGGCATCTTTCCATTTTATCCAATCCTGCCGATTTTTACATTCACCAAAAGATTTTGGTTCATGATCTTCATTATCATTTATGATGTCGATTGCCACATTATAAGAAAATATATCATCAATTTCTTCTATATCTTTTCGGTTCCATATTTTTCCAGTATTAATATAATTGATAGAGATTTCATGATTCTCGTCAGTTTGTGGTTCTGACAAAACATTTTCATCATCATGTGTTTCTTCAGGAACATCATTCTCTATTTTGTGATCATTATGTGTTTCTTCAGGAACATCATTCTCTATTTTGTGATCATTGTGTTTCTCTATGAATTTTCTTTTTCGAGGATTTTTATCCTTGGAACCAACTGGCCTTCCACGCTTCAGGCGTTTAATGACATCATGACTATCTTCAATTTGTTTCTTCGGAATTTCAATTCGAGCAGGGGCATTTGCAGCATGTATATATGATTTAGTTACCCCTTTTGTGTCTGCAAATGCATCTGGTATTTGATTTGCTATTCTTTGCAAGTGCACAATTTGCTGTACATCTTTTTCACATTGTTTTGTTCTTGGATCCAGATGTAACAATGATGATACATACCATGTAATTTCTTTTTCGGTATGTTTCTGTTCTCCCCCTAACATTGGGAAGATTTCCTCATTAAAATGACAATCAGCAAAACGTGCTGTGAACACGTCGCCTGTCTGTGGTTCAAGATATCGAATGATCGATGGACTATCATAACCAATATAAATTCCAATCTTTCTTTGAGGTCCCATTTTCTTTCGTTGAGGTGGTGCAATAGGCACATACACCATACATCCAAAAATTCTCAGATGAGAAATGTCTGGTTCTTTACCAAATGCAAGCTGCAATGGGGAGTATTTATGATATGCACTTGGTCTGATGCGAATTAATGAAGCAGCATGTAAAATTGCATGTCCCCATATAGAAATAGGGAGCTTTGTTTTCATAATCATTGGTCTAGCAATCATTTGCAGACGTTTAATCAATGATTCAGCCAATCCATTTTGAGTATGTACATGAGCAACAGGATGCTCAACAATGATTCCCATAGACATACAATAATCATTGAAAGTCTGGGAAGTAAATTCACCAGCATTATCAAGTCTAATTTTCTTGATTGTATAATCGGGAAATTGATTCCTCAATTTTATTATTTGAGCAAGTAATCTTGCAAATGCAACATTTCGAGTTGACAATAAACATACATGTGACCATCTGCTGGAGGCATCAATCAATACCATAAAGTATCTGAATGGTCCACATGGTGGATGGATTGGTCCACAAATATCACCCTGAATACGTTCAAGAAACATTGGTGATTCAGTTTGGATTTTGGCTGGTGATGGTCTTATAATAAGTTTTCCAAGAGAACATGCTTTACATTGAAACTTATTATTCTGAAAGATCTTCTGGTCTTTCAATGGATGACCATGTGTATTTTCTATAATTCTTCGCATCATTGTTGAACCAGGATGTCCTAATCGATCATGCCAATTGGTTAATATTGAAGAATTATCAATTACCATGTTTGATTCAATGGGACGTATATGTGTATAATGCAATCCAGTAGGGAGCATTGGTAGTTTTTCAATCACATATTTCTTTCCTGATTTATATGTGGTAAGACACATATATTTCTCATTCCCTTCATTCATTGTTTGAGTATCATACCCATGGGAATATATATCATTAAAACTCAACAAATTTCTTTTCGATTGTGGTGAATATAAAGCATCATTGATCAAAAATTTTGTACCATTAGGTAACAAAAATTGTGCTTTACCACATCCTTTAATCAAGTCTACAGGACCTGATATTGTATTCACCGTTGTTTTTGTTGGTTTTAGTTCCAAGAAATATCTTTTATCTCGGAGGATAGTGTGCGTTGTACCACTATCGGGTATGCAAACTTCAGCTTTGCTCATAGCATTTTCCATATTTGAACTTCAAAAAATATGCAATAAAAAAAAATTAATGACAATACATATGTAAATATAACACATATCATAATTGTACAATAAAACATTATCATATAAATACATGAAAAATAAATTATTGTACATTTATATTCTACCACTATATTGTTCATTTTCAGAGAAATCATTGAGAAAATCTGCAGCATCAATATTGTTCATTTCTATCCCACCAACATATTGATCATTTCCAGAGAAATCATTCATAAAATCAGCAGCATCAAAATGAGTTGAATCACTCAAACGGTCACTTCGCTCAGTGAAGTTGGTCTCTTTTTCTTTCCCCTTTATCGATTCTTTATAGAGCTTGTAAAGGTGCTCAGGGGCTCGACAAATACGAGACCAATGTCCTGGAGTGCCGCATCTGAAACAATAACTTTCAAATCTTTTCGAGTGATTTTCATTAACACTCATGTTCTCGTGATGCCTTTTCTGTGGGTGGTTCGTGACGCCCTTTTGAGATGAGTTATAAAAATAACTATCTCTATTGTTTTCAAAACCACTGCCTCGACCACGATCACGACTAATTCCACGTCCACGTCCACGACCACGACCTCGACCTCGACCAAAACCTTGTCTTTGAATTTGATTTTGGTTTCCAGGTTTAAATTCATTTTTACTTACAGCATTTGCTTCTGGAAATGCTGATGATCCAGTGGGTCGGAACTGATGATTTCTCATTAGTAGCTCGTTGTTTTTTCCGCCACAAGAAGATAGACGATGAGCTCAGAATATCTCGCAAATCCACGCACTCTATATTGTTGCTGTAAAGTTATATTTGATGCGTGAAACGTGGAAAATGTTTTTTCAAGCATTTCCGATTCTGTGACCTCATGTCCACAAAATTTTAGCTGCGAGATTATTCGATACATCGCTGAATTGTAATCACTGACTTTCTTAAAATCTTGGAATCTTAACATATTCCATTCATCACGGGCGGTCGGAAGTATAACTTCCCTTATATGTTCAAATCTTTCTTTCAATCATTTTCACATAGCCATGGGATCTTTTTCGATGAGATATTCACATTTTAAACCTTCATCGAGATGTCGACGCAAAAATATTATAGCTTTTGCCTTTTCTTGTGATGAAGATATACCATTTTCTTTAATGGTCTCGCTTAGACCCAATGACTCAAGATGCATTTCTACATCGAGAGTCCATGGCATATAGTTTTTCCCAGTAATATCAAGAGCGATGAATTCGAGCTTTGCCAAGTTTGCCATGGTGGTACTAAAAATTACGATGCATTTTATTAGTTAATGAATATTGCAATACAAAGTAATGGATAAACAACAAGTACAAGTATTCGTAAAAATAAAGAAAACACACGAGGAGGATATTCTCCGATAAATACAAGACTGGTGAGTATGATAACCAAAATAATTAAAAATAACCTCGTGAAAGCCATCTTCTTTTTTTCTTCGAAAATTTGATGAAGAATAATTTTTAGAGAAGAAGAGAAAGTTGGAGTGATTGAATGTATTTGTGAGATTGTATTTATAGAGCAAAAACTAGCCGTTTTGTTACCGTTTATTACCGTTGGTGTATAAGAAAATAAATGTATGTATTTGTATAATTTTATGGTAATAATATGGTGTATATAATATTAGTCATATTTAAATAATTATGTATATCATATCACATTAATATAATTAGGTGTCATAAGTTATTTGTTTTAAAAACCTTATAGGCTTTTATACTTGTCGTATCCCTTACCGGGAGTGTGGGATGTCGTCTTAACATCCTCCCAGGATTTATAACAAGTTTTTTGAAAAATTTATTTTTATTATTTATAATAACATTATATTATATAGTAAATATATAAACAATAAATAAATAAACAATAAAATAAATATTATTACTTTTGTTATCTTTTTCTTCTGTTTTGGAGCTTGGAAAAATATGGAAGACTTTTAGAGCTTCGTGCTGATAACGTGTTGCGAAAAAGTAAAAATTTACGGTAAAAAGTAAAAATCTCAAACTCTCAAAATTATCACACTACACACTTTATAATATTTTTCTCTCAACTCAATTGTGATTTTTTTTCACAAATGAGAGATCTATTTATAAAAAAATTTTACAAATAATCCAAAAATAAATTACATCATTACCTTCATCATCACACACAAATTTGAACATTCAACACCTAATTTTACCTAATTTTCAACATTCAAATATTCAACTTTCAATATTCAAATATTCAATATTAAAATATTAAATTTTCAACACAAATCAAATTATCAGAGAAACCTATTTTTTAACAAATTTAAAACTTTAGCAAGGCATGTTTCATAGGGTGATTTATGTGGGATTTAGGAATCAGGTAAATTTTAAAATTTCTCTAAACAAATAATGCGTAAAAATTTAAAAAATAAAAATAAAAATTTGATCCAAGAGAACCATTTATTCGTGTTGTAATAGTGGTAAAATAACCTTTTTCCTTCAGTTTTCGAAAAGTAAGGATTTTTTGTTTTTTGGTTAAACAAGGATACAAAATTTACCCTTGCTACCACTAGATTATTTTGTCATTAAGTTAGGCAGTTTTAGGTTCCCTAAAGGAGGCTAGTGGAGAAGTACGCGTCAATCGGATTGTACAAATAATTTATTCATAATAAACTAATCTTAAAATGATTATATTGGCGTGCAATAATGAGACTTTCCCTTCAGATTTTTCAGACGTGAAAAAGAGAGTAAATTTACAATGAAAACACCCAGGTGACCAACATAGTTACTATATATAAAGCCCTCCTTCCTCAATTGAATAGATTGTTTAGATGACATGAGATACATAGGATAATAGAGTGGTAGCAGCAGCATTCAATGGTCGTCGCCGACTAAGCACAGACAGATGTGAAGAAGCTTAAAGATCAGATTGACAAAATTGAACCAGGGTATGAAGAAGTTAGATGTTAATGGTTGCATCCCACAACCTAAGCATCCCGTTGCGTCCCCCGCTACAGATTCTCTTCCTTTCAAGATCTGAAGAAACACATCTAACCTGAAAATCCATCACGAGTGAATTGTAAAACATCAAGATTCTGTATAATGATATCATTTTAGTGTCACAGAGAGAACATGGAGTAAATGCAGTTGGAGTAAGCTTTTGATGTTCAATGAAAGACACTACATACAGCCAGGCTTTTTGCAACTGTACAACCACCATTTATAATAGGAAAAAGACCACATTATATGCAAACGGGGACCCGGGTAAGATATGCTCACAGGATGAATTCTCAGAAGTTGACAAAAATTGATTTAACATAGACTGCTAGAAAGTGGTGTGTAATTTTTCCCAACAAATTTGTGCATTTCAGGATTTTAGTTTGGGAAGAATGATTGGAACTGCTGCGGAGAACAAAGACAAGTAAATGTGAACAAACTCTGGCATCAAAGAGTGAATTATGTGTCAAGTTTAAACAAAGTTATGTGTGGCACCTTGGTCACGTCATCCTAGTCTTCGAGTATTTCTAGATTCATTTCCAACCTTGTTTAAAAATAAAAATATCACTTGCTTCCCATGTGATACATTTCACTAGCCAAGCAGATACCACTTCGCATGACACTCAACAAGCTCATTGTGACCCAGTTTATCACATCTTAAGCCTTAAGGTACCTGACACAACTCTATGGAAAAGGGTTGTACTTCAGAAAAAGAGAACAAAAAGGAATCAAAGTGTTTTACAGTCATAAACTGGCAGGTTCAACTGAAAATAGAAGTCACCTTGGGTTATGGTACAAGAGTATGGGGTAATTTAGTGACAGGAGGGGAAAAAAAGAAAAAAAAAGTGTAGTGACTCATAGCAGGGCAAAACCAGAGCTTAAAGCAATCACACTTGGAATATGTAAGTTGGTTTGGCTTAGACTGGTTGTTGACGAGGAAAAGTTGAGAAGATGTTAACATAGCTGTCATACATAACCCAGTGCATCGTGACAGAACCAAACACGTGTAGGTCTACATGCACTTCATTAAGGAAACAGTATGTCTCACGCTTGGAGAATAACACACAGGATATTTGTTCAAAAAATTAGGAATCACAAGGGCTTCAGAGCAAAGATAATAAAGAAAATAGAGAAAAAACCTTACCATTGCAACTGTTTTTTGTGGGGTCCTGTAGAGTTGCCACCCAGCCATCCTTGAACTTGAGTTAGAGAGTCCACCAAGTCTCTCTTGAGGCCGATGGAAGAGAGACATCGAATTATCAGCTGCTCCTATTCCTAACCAGTGTTCACCCGCATTGATAGATAATATGGAAGACGTGTGAATAGTAACATTCTTGATACATTTTATACCACCTAAGTTTATCATAAATGAAGTGTTAGGTACATGGTGGTAGTTAAAATAATAAGATAGACAACTACAATATATATCATAAAATACTAACCTATGTGATTATTAATTTGCATTCCAACAATTCTTAACAATCCCAATATACTTTCGATTTCTGGAAAAACTTACAAGCCACAATAGCAAAACGAATGGTATTTTATTACATCTGGGGCAAAGTTGTGTAGCCCTAGAATGCAGTATTTAAGTCAAGCATCTCTTGGCAATATACAAAAAGTACACCCGGAGAGGGCTTTACTTCTGAAAAACGAAAAGTAAATGATCCAAATTTACACAAATGCTCACCAAGTAGGATAGATTATTGATAGGAGATTAAGCTCTCAATACAGAAATTCTGCAAAGGGCAACCTAGCAGTTTCTAAAATAATCTGATGCAATTTGTCGATATCTTTAACCTCAATTGCAAATCAGGATATTACCATTTCAGATAAGTTACATTATCTATAACTCTTACCATCATCATTTTCCCAAAATCGTAGTAGTCCATCATTTGATCCTGAATATATAAAACAGCATAAAAAATCAGTGCATAAATTCATTACTTGAATCATTTCGCAAGCAACACAACCTTGACAACATCAAAAGTAAACCACAAGTATCAAGCAAATATTATTAACCTGTTACAATCCCTTTATCTGACACAGAATATTCAACACATAAAACTGGGCCGTCATGACAAGCTAGAACAGCATCGCATGTTCCTTGAGAGAGAGACCACATGCGAGCAGTCCAATCATCACTACCTGTTAGTACAGTGTCTCCAACCATTCTGATAGACCTGTTCAGATGGGCAGTCTGTGCCTAAGATACCACACTTTTAACATGCTGTGACAAATGGTTCATTAAAACATTGTGACTTACCTAATCCATTTTGAATGTCCTAAAAACTTGTGCATCTGCTTTCCAGCACGAATGTCCCAAATGTTTGCAACCCTTTAAATGGATATTCGAAGATGTCAGGGGAGATAAGGCCACCATGGTGATAATATCTGTGTAGTTGCATATATCAAAGTATATAGAAGTTTAAGTGGCATACGTATCTCGGCCTCCAGCAGCCAAGATCCCAGTGGAATCATCATATTCCATGCAGAGAACAGCGCCTGAACAGCGACCTACAGTAGCCACACAGGTATCTGTCCTTACATCCCACATCTTCACAGATCCATCATGTGCAGCAGTGAGGACACGCTCACCAGAGAGCATTCGTACAATGCTGACCTAAAACAGAGCATGGCAAGCATTAGCCAAAGTAGCAGACGGTACAAAAATGCACCAATCTGCTTATCAATCAGATGGGACTACAGAAACATTCAATAAAAGTTTTTTTTTGATAAGAAACATAACCATATTATTAATTTTAGAATTTTACATTACAAGTAGTGGACTAGTGGTCCACTTCCACGAAATAGTAGCTCATTAATTTTTAACAATACACATACGACCAATCTTGTAGAATATCAAATATAGACAATCCCTGAAAGTGTTTATCCGCTCCGATCCAGTTTGCTATTGTGAGCTTGATTTTTCCCCAACATCCTTCCGTGTTTTCTTCCAATTCTTCAAAAATTCTTCTATTTCTCTCTAACCAAACTGCCCAACTAATTCCATGTATCACAACTCTCCTGAAAATTTTTACTCTTTTGCCGAGCATATGTCCAAGATCCGTACTAAACAAATCTTGAGTTGTTTTCGACACAACCCAAACCAGTCTCATTTCTTCCAAAGCCTTAGCCCACAATGCATAAGTGAACTTGCAATGAATAAACAAATGATCTTGTGTTTCCACATCCTTACGACACAACACACACCAGTTGGGACAAATAGCACAATTAGGATATCTCTTTTGCATCATCTCGGACGTCGGTAATTTTGCAAGGATTGCCGTCCACTAGAATATCTGAATCTTAGACGGAATGGGTATTTTCCAAATGATATTGAAAAAATTGAAATCTTGTGCACCATTACTATCCAAAAAGAATGATTTGAAAAAAGATTTGACTGTGAACTTCCCGGATGGATCCCCCTCCCACTGTTGGAAATCATCAACCCCTTCAACCAATGTCACCCCCTCCAAAATGCTTAAAAGCGAAGATAACTCAGTGAACAGAATTATGTTACAACACTGACCCCAAGTATCAGTTACACGAAGTTTAAAAATACAATATCAGATCACAGTGATTAGATCGTATATACTTCACATTCAATATTCAAAGAACAATAGATAAGAAGTAAGAAAATAAATAAATAAAGAGTAAGAGTAAAATATTTGACCCAAATGAGTAGCATTTCAAGTAGAGGCTAGGAACAAGTAGGTAATGTAAAGCATCTGAATGAGCTGTTCAGTGATAGGTTCAGGTTATCCTGACTAAACCCATTGTTAAAGTTCACCGTTACATTCAGGAGAAAATGATGAATTATGAGTTGTCTGTTACTAAGCCTATCAAGACTTGTCTCCAAATTCAAGGCAATGTTTTATGTGTTACATCACCAGTTTTGACAACACCCAACTACATAATTCCTTGAGTGATTATGAAATCCCTTCAATCATAGAATAAGCACCGATGTTACAGAAATAGATGTACTCTTATGTTTGGCAAATATGAAATTGACTGAAAGGGAATACATTGTACAACCCAATGATGAATGAGTTCATCACTTTTGCAATTCAAAATAAAAATTAAGCACATATTTTTACAAAGAGATCTACAATGGGTTCACAAAAGGTAGTTAGATTCAAGAAATCAGAAACGACTAATCTCCAGATTCCCAGAACTACCCTATTTTAACGTGACGTTGAATGAGTTCAGGTGTTTTCCATTTCAAAAGATTAACAGCTCAATCTGATAACCCTCCTCGATGTAATTCTTTTCCGTTGCACATTGGTTATATTCTGAACTAAGTGTATCATTAAATGATTTTTTAATAGAACCATGTGCCCAGAAATACAATACAATCTATACATATTTAGGTATAACAGAGCTCACATACCTGTGCATCATGCCCCTTCAGTTCTTCTAGAAGCTGAGTTGTCTGCTTATCCCACACAAGAACAGACTGGTCATCAGATCCAGAAACCACCTTCCCTCTATCAGAACTTATGGCTCGCACAGTTCTGTGCAAAAAGTATAAAATAGAAAATGACAATATCAACCCTCAAACGTTTCAGTACAAACTGTATTTAGTACGGCTCTGGTCATTGGCATAGATCATTCTGTAACTGCATGCACGAGAAGATCAAACCATCCTACCTTATATTGTATCCAAACAAACATACTCAAAAAAAGAGGCATTGCAGTTACCTAGTATGCCCCTTCAAAGTTGCTCTGAGTTCAGAACCACGAAGACTGGGATCCCATATCTTAACCTGCGATAACAAATACAAAATCACCTCTAGATTTGCAGAGAAAACGCATGATGCTCAGAATTCTCAAGTGTTGTAGACATCATGGTCAAAAGAAGCTTTTGTCTCCAAAAAACAAGGGGTGGTTGTGCATTTCAAGGAAACAAAAAAGTGGAAGAGAACGAACACCCGTTTAGAATAGCTTCTATAAATGATAGCATGGTACAAAAATAAATTTTCATGGCCTAACTTCTAATATACTATTTTATCTCACCGTGCAGTCTGTGCTTCCACTAATAAAAAATCCCGCATCTTCACGGTCACCAACTAAATCCCACACTTCTCTTTTGGTCACACAATGTAAGGCAGTGACTGCTCCAGTGTGACCTCTTAGCATGCGGATATTGGTTTGCACCTTTTTCTGCCCAGCTACATGTACATCTTGCTTGTACAGAGATCCATTCTCCTTTACGTCTGCAAATGCATAGTATACAATGGTCTCATTGCAATATAATTAAGTGATGTCACATTCTACTTAATACGCCGGATGTCTACCTAAACTGTCACTATCAGATGCCCACTTACGAACACGACTAAAAGAGCTGGCTCTATCCCGGCTAAACATGCTCTGGACCCAGCTTCTTCCAACAACAGAAGCCTCGGAAGATTGCTGAGTGGTATCAGAAACATCCTGTGGACGTGGAGAAGGCAATCCGTATGAAGGGGCAGATTGGAATTTTCCAGAAGATATTCCCCAATATCCACTGCAAACTTGTCGGATATGAGACAGGAATCCTCGGAGCTTTATCTGATAAATATTTGTGAAATAGCAAAATATAGACTATCAAAAAATTGTTCTAAACTTTCTTAAACTGCAAAAGGAATGACTTATAGAATCTCCATTATTGGAGGTAAATTTGAGAGTGATATCTAGACTGCAGTACTTGTGTACCTGCTTGATACTGAGATACTAACATTGCTAGCTTTGCATTACCAACAGACAGTTTCACACAGATATTAGTAGTACGATATTTTGCTGATGCGCCAAAGATTATAAATGTACAATTACACATCAACATATGACCTTTTTAGCTTTTCAAAAACTCGTGAACATTTTACGACCCTCTTTGTATGCAAGTTCTACCATCCAGTTCCGCTACAGTCTTCCAGGCCTGGATAGCATTCATGAGGACCCATCACATGAGAAGCCATACTACTTTGTTCAGAGATCAACTTATGCAGCTTCGACTATCCAATATTGTTGAAAGTTTTAATATAGACCAACTTCACCAAGTTACCAAGAAGTTTGAAACCTAACAAAATCCCGAATGTCTAGTTCTAGTCTAGAAAAAATTTGGATTTGTCGGCTTTATGGAAGGAAAGTAACAATGAAACTCTTAAGTTGTGAGTATCACCTAGTTAACATTGATTACTATTGTAACTCATCAAAAAATAAATAATATCAATTGGGAAGCGAACAAGCCAAATCATACATGTTTTCGATAGGTTGCAACTTGCAAATCACATAATTTGAAGGATGCAAGGCATCCAATTGAAAGACAAAAGTTACTACTCCAAGCCATTCATTTTAGAACCACAGAGTGCAAGCAAACTAAGACCATCTGAGAAGGAAGAGAAAGTAACTTACAATGTGCTTGTATCCAATGTTATTCTTTCCTGCTATCGTCTCAATCATGAACCAAGCATCCGTGTCAGGAAGTCCCAAACCAGCCTTCATAACATTACCAAAGAGAATTTGACAGTAACGAGAGTAAGAACAAAAACTTCAAGAGAGGGAATAGAGTGAGAAACCATGGGACAGCAGGCAGAAGAAATACCATATGTGTCGCCACGATGATTAGCTGTGCTGTAACTAATGTCGCATAATTGGTAGACCTGAGACAACAAAAGCACAAAAAAATGTGAAGCGCGCCTTTCACTTTTGATTGTGGCCATTACTTGTTCTTCTACCGGAGAGGACATATGTCAGAAAAAATTGTGTGAATGAGTCCTCTGGCTTGACTACAACCAATGAATATTTCACACATAACAATTAATAAATGATTGAAGTTGCAATCCTGGTATGGAAAAAATTATTTTCTCCTACTTCACCCTAATATAATCCCACTTCTTGTCGCCAACTTGAGCAGCAAAGTAAGATACCAGTGTAAATTAGATTATAGGTTCTTCATCACTAGAAACCAATGCAAGCTTGGTGGCTAGGTCCTGATTGCTTAGAGCTTGATTTATCTTCTCTCTTGTTTTACTCAAGTGAGTTTGACATCATTTATTCCCTTCTTTCTTTCTTTCTTCTATGAAATTTTTCTAACAACACATCATTTACATGTCAAATCATCATTTTTTAACATGGTAACTAATCAACCACTTTTTTCATATTATCTTTGTATACATGCAATACCTGCATGAATCATTGCCTTTCACATTAACTTTAAAAATTGTATTATCCAAGCACCATTTTGGAACTTATCGCTTTGTCTGTCTCCCTCGTTCCTAAATATATAATATATAATGATGCATTAAGGCATCTATATTGGGCTTATATTTGACTTGATACTTGCTTAATTCTTCATAAAGAAGCAGATCCTTGTACTAGAGGTTAAACGCCTTCCTCGGTAGACCGTAGACCGCGCAAAAACAGAGTAGAGTCCTCAATAAATGAGTTTCAAATAAAGAAAACTCTTGAGCGAGCATTTTTTAGCTTTAGTCAAGGAACACAATCAATCAGAATAGAAAATACAATTGTATGCCAATAAGGGTCATAATAACTTGCTTATTTGATTGCATGAACCGTTTCCTAGAAAGGAGCATCAAAATAATGATATCCTTACTTGCTGGAAGAACAGTCGAGCAGGTAGTCAAAATATCCTTCCCAAAAGCTGCAGCAAAACCGTACAGCAAAAGTTTTTCATGTAAAATATATGTAGTCAATCTTTGGCACAAATATCAAATGAACGGGTATTTCAAGGATTTTAACCAATGTTCTTACTGGAATTAATTTTCTTTGTTTTGAATCAGAACCTATCCAGTAACCAATTAATATTTTCCCAATAAATACTAATTATTTGTGGATGTAATCCAATACTTTAAAACAGAAAGTATACAAAAAAAAATTCATTGCCTTAACAGGAAGAGTGTCAGCATTAAGGTGCAGTATAAAAGTCGGGGATCATAATTAAAGTTCCAGTTGCCATGTTGTGATCTCAATCAGTTTCGTCTCAAAGTCAACCTCAGAGTTATTTGTAAACTTATCAAGCAGAGCGCCATTGGTTTAATTTTTCATGATGCGTCAAATATTTGGACCCAGATTTTGGATCCATTACAAACCGAAATGAAATCCAACTAACATTTCTGTTTTGCAAAATCTCCTCCATTTTCAGGAAAGTTCTTAAAATTTTTCAGAAATTTCCTACAATTTTACAGGTTTAAAGAGAGATTAAAAGAATTTGAAATATTCCACTAAACGGGCTAGCGGGGTAGGCTGACCGACAACCCACCAAAACCCATTATTTGGAAATTGTCAACCAAACCCCAGGAATCTTCAAATGTAATCATATTACTACAATTGCCAGTCAATTTGGCAATGAGTAGTTTTTATTTTATTTAACATTTTCCTTAAATTCACATTTCTTATTTTGTAATTAACATCGATAATTTATAAACTTATTTTCCAATTTTCGAATGAAAAAGGTCACAAATTTGTTTGAGTTTTTCTAACAATTTCCACAATGATATTTGGAATTGAGGATAATTATGAGTACTTGTCAGTGTAGGTAGCTGCATCGTACCAAAGAAGAATGCATACCGTAACTCCTCCCAGATTGTAAGAGACCGTAGGTGTCTCTGAACATAATCTGAAACATTGTTTACATCCTTTTTATGCATCTCGGAAGACACTTCCAGTGCATCTCTAATAGTGGCCATGTCATTCCGGGCTGTAGCAAGATTGATTGCTGTTTTAAGCTGTGATTATGCCAAGCACATCACTTTCAGGTTAGCAAGGTGCCCTTTTTCACAAGCCAATATGAAAACGTCATACATGTTAAAATTACTCATCTATTCAATAGTGGGCTAATTCAGATACTAGTCGACATTTTGTACACTTTCTACCAACAAAGAATGTTGAGTCATAAAACATGTGTGTTCCGTAAAAGCGCTCACACTAAACGACTAGAATTGAGGTAAAAATTTAGAGGGCGCACATGTGTTGCCAGCCAGTCCACAAGGTTGAATCATACGTTACTTTCAGGAAAATAAAATATAGTATCATTTTGACTGCCACTGTTGTTTTCATACACATCTTGTGATGGCATCTAGTTGCAATCAAATGAATGCTAGCACATTTGAACCTCAATTCGAGAGTCTGTATTTACAAGCACATCATTACTGATCAGTGCACATATCTCATTTTGATGTTCGCCAATTTTCTGCAGCCTATACGTTTGTAAAGAATCACCAACTGTCAAGTAGATTGAATCTGCATACAAAGGAGACGGTCATCGTCCTGATGTGTTATTAAAAAAGGAACATCCTGAAAAACATAAACGGTACACGTTGGTTCTTATTATTTGTGGATGATCATGTTTGTCTTGGGTATTTCTCATGAAAGAAAAGAACGAGGCTTCCACGATTTTTAAAACCTTCCATGCTATGATCCGAACACAATTCTCCACCAATATCCAAATCTTCCACACTGATCCGGGAAGAGATTTCTTTAACTCTTACTTGGGTGATTACCCCATCGCTCAAGGGATCATTCTTCAAAATTCTTGCATTGACACTCTGATGGGAGTCATATTTAAGTGTTTTATTGTGTTAATTTCAGTCTATTTTAGCATGAATTCGTGTGTCAAGTTCGTATTTCATTTATGTTTGTTGTTAAATGTTGCATATAATCACGGCTTACCTTGACTTGGTGATTTGCAAGACAGTTGGCTAGAAAAGATGATAATTTAGGAGATTTCATGAAGTGGGACAAAATAGGTCGCGCTGGGACAGTCTCGCGAGTACATGAAGTATAAGGAAGCTGGACAGTGCAGGTCGCGCTAGAACGATTACTTTTTACCGCCCCAACGTGAGAAAGAAGAAAATTATGTGCGCGGACAGAAGATCTCGCGCTAGGACAATCACTTTTTACCGCCCCAGGGCGCCCGAGGAATCTGCAAGAACATGGACAGTTAATGTCGCGCTAGGGCGGTCATTTCTTACCACCCCAGTGAGACGAATTATGGAAATTTTTGGGGACGCGATTTCTTTACTTCTCTAATGAATTATTGGACACAATTAGATGCAAGCAGCCCTGATACTCGAAATATTGGAGGAGATTATCACTTTTCAGCAGCCACAAGCAAAAGAAGTAGAGAGAAAAACGCCCACAGTCGAGGAGGCAAGCGAAGAACTTGTGATTTTCACGCAGTGTTTTCTTTTTTCTTCATTTCTTTTAGTATTTCTAGTTTAAAAACATTGTTTTGATAATTTGGTGATATCGTTTAGTAGCTAACTTTTCATATCTGTTAGGATTTAAGGAGATCTTACACCAATATGTTGTTTTAGTTAATTTAATCTTTAACTTTTGTTATCGTGCTTGATTGTGTTATTGTTTTCTTTGAATTATTGAAGTCTACTAACTTCTTTAATATTCTATATTGTGAATAAATTCGAGATAATAGTTTCCAATAAGAACGAGTAGCATAATTCGTGGATTTACAATTTGCATAGAAATATAAAATTGAATACACGTTGATAGTGATAGTCCAATAGGTCGAAAGTTAAGAGATTCCATACACCATGTATGCAATCACTTTTGATAAATAATCAAAAACCTTTAATTATTTCGTTGTATTGAATTAGTTTAACATAGCTTGAGAGAGTTTGTGAACAATTTAGGGAATCTTGTCAATAGCATGAGAATTGCCGAGATTAATTAGCTGAAATAAACGAGGGGTAGTAGGTGAACTAAAATTCCCAACAAATTCCTTTCTCACTTGATTTTAATCTACATTTCAAATAGCTTAGTTTATTTATTCTTTGAATTATAATTTTACTTTGAATGCAATTTAGACTTATACCATTTCAAAATATCGTTTATATTTTACTAAAGATCAATTTCTGAAAATAAGTATATTATAACTGATCACACCCCTCAGCAAAAGGGTGTCGCCGAACGCAAAATCATCATCTCCTTGAGGTTGCTTCTTCTCTGTTGTTCACTTGTAATTTCCCTCATCATTTCTAGGATGACGCCGTCCTAACTACCACTTACCGAATAAATAAGACGTGCATATTTTGTTGTTGAGCATTCATGCATATCCATTCCCAACATCGGGGCAAACTTGATCCTCGTTCTCTCAAATGTATATTTCTAGGGTATTCTCTTGATCAGAAAGGATACAAGTGTTATTCTCAAATCACCGGAAAATTTTACTAATCCATAGATGTTACTTTCAATGAAGCTCAACCTTTCTTTCCACCTTCCTCGGTTCAAGGGAAGATTGTGATGAACGAACCTCATAATCTGGAGCTCATCGACATACCAAAGGACTCCCAAATTGAAACAATCTACTCAATCCCACCAGATACCTCTCAGCCACATCCAGAACATTCTATCTTTTGACCATGTTAATTCTCACAGAAGACCACTTCACCTTGGGACAATCAGCCAACCAACAGTACTTCTTTGCCGCCAAATTCTCTCAGTACTACCTTGCCGCCAGATTCTCTGAACCACACTCAAGGTACGCTGAGCTCTGACTCACAAATATTGATGAACTTGATGGCAGGTCGATTGCCTTGAGAAAATGAGTTAGATCATGCACCCAACATACTATAAGTTTTTTTTTTATAGAAAACTAACATACTATAAGTAACTTTGTCTCACTTGATCATTTATCTTCTGCATATCGAGCCTTTGTTGTGAATTTAGACAAAGTACAGGTTCCATCAAGCATCGCTGAAGCTCTCCAAAATCCAAATTGGAAGATTTTTGTCTTTGATGAAATCCAGGCTCTTGAAAAGAACGACACTTTGCAGATCAAATAACTTTCACCTGGGAAACGAACTTTTGGTTGCAAGTGGATCTTCACATTTAAGCACAAGACTGTTAAAGCACGACTAGTAGCAAAAAAGATATACCCAAACACATGGGATTGATTATCAAGAAACCTTCGCACCGGTAGCCATGCTAGTGTACTCCTATCCATTGCGGCAACTTTAGACTAGCATCTATACCGGCTCGATGTCAAAAATGTCTTCTTGAATGGGGATTCTGGAAGAATAAACTTACATGAATATACCTCCAGGATTTGAGTCAGAGACTACTGTCAACAGTCATTCTATGGTCTGAAAGCAATCTCTAGAGCCGGGTTTTACAAGTTCACCAAAGTCTTGAAAGGTAATGGAACTGATTTTTTTCAAACACTCCAACAAAGATAGGATCTTTGTTATCATCGTATATGTTGACGATATTAAATTCATGATCAAGGACTTAGGACTCTTGAAATATTTATTGGGAATGAAAGTGGCCAGATCAAAGCATGGAATCTTGATTTCACAAAGAAAATGTCTTCAACCTCTTGAAAGAAACAAAGATGTTGGGATGCAAGCCTGTTGATACTCCTATGGACCCAAATATAAAAATCGGAAAGAAGGAGGATAGTCCAGCGGTCGATAAAGAAAGATATAAAAGATTAGTGGGCAAGTTGATATATATCTCACACAAGACCTGACATTGGATTTGTTGTAAGCGTTGTAAGTCAGTTCATGAACAATCCAACATAGGAACACTTGGAGGCCGTTCTTCGGGTATTGAAGTACCTAAAGGGTCCCCTGGAAAGGGACTATGTTTTCGCAGAACCACCACAAGAAATATACATGCATATTGTGATGCTGATTAGGTAGGATCTTCTACTGACAGACGATCCACATCTGGGTATTGCTCATTTGTATTGGGTAACTAACATAGCATAGTAAGAAGCAAACTATGGTGGCAAGAAACAGTGAAGATGCAGAATTTCGCTCCTTGGCCGATGGGATATGCAAAGAAATATGTCAAAGATTGTTGACCAAGTTGAAATTGGAAGGTAATCTGACAGTTGAACTAAAGTGTGACAATCAGGTTGCGACAAGTAACACCAAGAATCCAGATCATCATGATCGTATCAAATACGTTGAGGTAGATCATCATTTCATGAGTGAAAAATTGACAACGGAATCTTGAAAATCAACTACGTTCCTAGCCATTCACAAGTTGCAGATATCTTAACAAACCCTTATTTCGACCTACATTTGAAGACTTGGTGTCCAAGTTGGTACAATCGACATATACCCACCCTACTTGAGGGGGAGTGTTGAATATCCGAAATTAGACAAAGATAGGCATTTGGATTATTATATAAACATTCATCTACTGTTTTATATTCTAAACATTAAATTAGATTATGTTGTTATCTTTCGATTTATTATGTATACGTAAAGGTTTTACTTCTCAGTTGATGGCAGGAATAAGAATTCATCTTCTTCAGCATATATTTTTCTTATATCAAATAAAACAGATAGGTGAGGTTCATATGGGGAATTTGCACACAATAGTATTATCCTGCTCTGAACTAATCCACCAAGATGGCAGTCTTCAAACACGCCAGAGAAGATAACATTATCGAAGCCAACAATGAAAAAACTCTCACTTGTGGAATATCAAAAGCAAAGAAAGAGCAGTGATCATCAGAGATCAAAACTACAACAAACCTAGTAGCATGCTTGATGAAAAAATAACTTGCAGTATAAATTCTAATGAAGCGAAAAATTTTCATATACAAGTATTTTAAAAAAGAAAAGATCTAAACGTTTGCATTGTGCGAATGTGTCAAGAAGTGGAGGCTTAACTGACCAATTCTTTCACTGCAATGAACTGCTCTTCAGTCAATTGACAGGGCCATCCCTATAGGTGTTGAGGTTGGGGTTGGGGTTGGGGTTGGAGGGAGAGTACTTGAGTTAGAACGTCAACATGGAGAGGATATACTTATAATTGATTGTGCTTGTTTAGACAAAACATACCGAATGAATGTGCTCTCTGATACATTCAACAAAACCACTACCGCCAATTCCCTCAGCATCAGACTCAATTAAAGCTGACAGCGTAACAAATATGTTCAAGTAAATTTACCTGCCATGCTGAAGAAAACATATTTAAACTTGGTGGCATCACAAGAGCATACCGATGATGGTTCCATACTCAAATGACGAAAGAGGATCATCAGTAGCCCCTAATTTCAAAAGCCTGAGCCACAATCCCTATATAATAGAAACAAATTCCATAGAACGCAAAACAGAATAAGATATTTTGCTGAGAGAGAGGCAATTTCTTGCAAGAAACATTGAGAATGATAACAAATACACATATAGAGGTTGTCGAGTTACAACTACATCCATTTTGAAGTCAAAAGATGGTGATTTGAAGAGTGTCACAGTCCTATCTAACTAGTATGACATAATGATCCTCTTGTACTTTATCACACATAAAGATCACGCCACAGAAAATATCCTGCAAACCCAAATAACATGTATCGTGATCTATACTTTTTTGCCAAAATTGTTTTGCATATAATGATCAGATTAAGTATCCAGAAAGTAAAGGATACCTGTGTTACCTGACATAGGTCGCTCTTTGCAAAAATTCAAATAGCAAAAGATAATTAGCCAAAACTCTAATACCAAAGAATAGTAATATTCAAACACATGCAGCACAATCCATAAAGCATTTTAAAATACAGAAGATGCATGTCCATAAATGCCTGGCTAGGATGTAGGATATGAGAGTGTGAACAACCAGGGTGACCTAGATACCGAATAAGTCTAACTTACACAGCCATATCAAATATAGTAAACCATAAGTGCATATAACTGTGTCAGTGAAATAAATAGTTTCCACCACCAAACAAGCAATATCATTAAAGTTGCTCACAAAGAGAATCTTTGGTTAAACCAAGAGGTCTAGGTAAAATACAGGAAAATGTATTCAACAAAGTTAGGGATATATCTTAGAGAAAATGAATACATAAAAACTAATGCACCACCTGTAGCTTCACTTTAATGTCTAAAACCATGCGCTCTCTTTCAGCCTGTAAGAAATAGAAATTAATCCGAAAGTAACAATAGATGTTGGGTTGGTTTGTGCTTGACCGCTATACTGATATATTAGGATACTCACAGCCCTCTCCCTTGGACTCAAGCTTTCAGGCTTATTGTCTTTACTAACAAAAATTGAAGGTGAACTACATGTCAAAAAACAAAACAAAATTAGTTTCAGTAAGCAGGCAAATTTATCTAGTTAGAAGTATAATTCATCTTAATTTATACACAGTCTACCTTGGAGTATGCTTATATTCAAGAGCACCACTTGCTGCAGCCAGTATCTGCTTCCTCTTGTCTTCCAGCTCTTTCGATAGGATATTTGGAGGAAACCTATCATAACAATATTTGGTACCTGGCCCATTAAGAAATTAGTACCACATCCAGCTCACAATATGTAAGGAACCTCTTTGTATATATGTCTAATCTAGTAGCATCCAGTTCACAAAACATCAAGATTACCTGGCGTCACCCCACCGGGATCAGAAATAGTTATGATCTCAGGCTCGGTTAAAAGCGTGGGGAGAATGGTCATAGGGTTTTGTCCCCGCCCAATAGCATCTTGTAACTTGTCAAGAAGATTGTTTCCGTTTGCTTCCGAACCAAGACCTCTATCCAAATAATCAAAGAAACCTTGGGACTCTACAAACTGGCTAATCTGTTGTAATTGCACAAAATAGAAAATTAAGAGATTTTATTTTTTCATAACAAAAAATATAAATGTAACAACTAATAGAAATTTCATAACTAGCTTATTATAATTACTAATTTGTTCCAGTGAAAATAGATGAAAAGACTCACCATTGGATCTGGAGGCTGGTTCGTCGACCGAGAACGCTTTTTCAAAAAGGCCTGGCTATTGAAGACATGAGTTGCGGTATTTTCCTGACAAGAAAACAATTCAGTAACTTTGATTCAGATTATTGAATAAACTATTTAAATTTAAATTATAGAAATGTAAGGCAAAAGCTCCATACTATAAAATTGCGATAGCCACCTAATATTGATGCAAAAAATTTCAGGAATATAAACCTGCAAGAATAAAAAAGTGATCCAAGGTTGAGATAGACATATTAAATGGTGGGAAGATTTTGCAAATCAGCACATCTGCTCGTTGAGGCAAGGAAAATAATTGTTCAGCGGGAAGATTATGGTTAAAAAAAGGCAAAAGCTCATTGAGTATCACTCACAGACTCACACATGCACACATAAAAAAATGTGCATGTAAAATGATTAAACATCCAAAAAATTCACTCCCTAACCTAAGCATAAGTATGGTTGAGGGCTCATTAAATGTGTGGATTCCAACTAAATGGAACAATGATCATACAAATCTTAAGACATACAAATTCACCCAAAAAAAAACTTCCACCATATATAAAGTCATCTGATCAAGTTCACAGAGATTGAACAAAATAGAGCATACAAGTACATACCTGAATCTATGATCACCTTGAGTCACGACCAAAAAAAATATGTGAAATGAAGTGTGGAGCATCATATACGTAAGTATAATTCAATTATGAAGAGAATCTGAAGGAGAAAAATAGTTCACTAATTAAGTAGTGAGATCCATTATCCCATGACGTCATGATGCGCTTTACAAAAACGAGCACATTCATAAATATGCATGGAGAACATTGATAGAAAAATTGCCCATTAAATGTGAGTTCAGATAATTGCTAGTCAAAGAGGAAACTATCTGGGTTCCTAGCAGATATATGATTCATATAATATAACCTCAAAATTATCACCTTACCAGATTTCCTTGTTATAAATATTCAAAAAGTTTTATCCATTCAACCAAATAAATGTGAAAAATAGTGGTAGTGTGTCATGTAAGAAATAAAAAGTTGAGCACCAAATGTTTTCAAGAAAAATGGTGATACTACTTAATGGTCACAAAAATCTTCAACTGAAAAGGGCATAACCGGTACAGAGAATGTAGGGTAAGAACGAGATAAATTACACCACGATCTATATTCAGTTACGATGAAAGCATAAGCCCATCGATGATTATATTATGAGAGTTCATATAGGTCAACAAGAATCACCTAAGATGGAGATCATGATCCTCTCCCCAAGTCCTACCGCCACCTCTTGGGCATTGCTCAAAGAAGGAACCTCCCTTCATCTGGTCGATGCCAACAACATATGGATATAGCAACTTCATTATTTCTCCACGCAAAAAGCTATACTCTGGTTCAGGTATGGGAGGAATTTCCTCTGTTGTGGTGATGAGATTATGCTCGAGGTCAACCACCACAACCTGCAACAAAATGAAGGAAACAACACCTCATATCAATTACAGGCATGCCACTGAATCAGAATTCATCATAATTGTTTATGATGAAGCAGTAGTAATACAGGATAAGAGATTTAACGATGAAGTCAATAGCAACTTTAAGCACCCAAGCAAATACCACATTCTTCCAGCGGCGAAAACTCACGTCAATTTTACATCATGATCATGAATAAGTCAAAAGAGAACAGAACAAAGGTCATATTGTAAATAATTAATCTGAAAGCTTAAAGATTTACCAGAGTCGAGAATAATCCTTAAAAAAGTTGTTGATAACAGAGTTAGAGATTAAAAAAATCGACATGAAATCATGCTTGCAAAGTTCACGTTACGTCCCATTATACTCATAACACATAATGACAATTATCTTCTTATGGAACCTAATGTTGTAAGCCCATGACAAAACAGATAATATTCAAATGCTATGATTAGCAGTACACAATAAATACTTTGAACACTGCCCACTATGATTGATGGATAGAAGAAGGGAAGAGCAGTCGCCTACTCTGAACTGAAATACCTATAATTTTCCTGCATAATTTATTTAGAAACGTACTTTCATACCCTTGTTTACTCAGGTATTATTCATGAGAACTGTAAGGACGATCGCTTCACCACAGTTTCAGCATATGGCGGTCTCGGACATTGTTAGAGATTGGAGTTTTCTTTATTGTTAGCAAATACATGATAGACTGCTATAGGATTTCCACAGTCGAGTGTGAACTTTCATGTTGAGCAATGTGGACCGCTCATCCACTAAATTTGTAAACTCGTTTAATATTATAATAAATATTAGTTTCTGATCAAAAAAAAAAGAGAACTGTAAGCGGCTTAGCCCATCCACTAACTTTCGATTATGTCCCTGCTTAACTGTACTCTTATAAAGGAATGATACGAAGATTTATATCAACCAACAAAAACAATTTCATTGTTCCTCGCTAGAATTGACATTTCTTCCAACAGTAAAAAATGCAAACACTCGTCAAAAGAGTAAAACAACTCAGCCAACCAGTTTTATAGTTATTTTACAAAATAGCTGTCCAAATAAATGAATCATTGATTGATGTTAACTCCAAATCTGATCATGGCTCAGGACGCCAAAGCATACTTAGGTTTTTAAAGACCAATGTTTCATTTTAAAGGCACCAAGACTGGTGCACTTCATGCACCAACTCACAAGTCATATTTACATGTGAAAACATCTGGAAACCATTAAGATAAATGATTCTGTCAATTATGTATTAAATATAAACAATAATTAAAGCGAAAATCTATTTTTTCCATTCCCTTCAAACAACCTTTAGTTACTCCCAACTGTTGACTTAGATATTTCAAGCATAATTATGACAAAAAATTCAAAGAAATAAGATATAAAATGCAATAAAAGCAACAAGAATGGTGTGTGAACTTCAAAACAATCTCAAAAGGAAAAGAAGAACTAAAATATTTAAACAGAAGGAAGAACATACCCCATCCATGACAAGCCCAAAAGTATCAACACCTGAATGAAGGCCCATCATATAGGGAGTGGGGGCATCGATGTAGTCAACTCCACTGAAAAATAGTAACGGAATGTAGACATGCTTCAGAACAGCAAACATCAAATCATTAGAAAGCATTCATTTGAAAAATTCAAAGAATAAAAATCATATTACTTAGAGGTACTTGGGTGTTTCTCAAACAGCAAAAAAATCTCCTCATAAGCAATGGTTAAAAAAATATGACACACCTGCCACCGAAATGGATATATTAAATGGCATACAGCTTCTGATACAAGGGTTAAAAGAGAGTATCTGCAAATACCATACAGATAACACAATTAGCACTGACAAATATAGTTAGAAAACACTAAGTCAACTGAACCAACGTCCATAAAATTCCCATCATATGGGACATTCTCAGGAACCTCAATTTGCACTTTTCATATCCTGGGCCATGGAAACCCATGCATGCAGCCAACTGCCCAGGAAAGCCCATTGTATACAAAAGGCTCGCACATGGTAGGTTCAAATCCGAAGAAGCCAATTTATATAGGAATTGGGATCTAGTTTTAAGTTCATCTATTTTGATTAAGGATCTCACTTCATTATTTGTGGACCTATGGTTCGCTTGTAACTTATTTTGTTAATCAATATAATATCATTTCTTCTAAAAAATTCCGAAGAAGCCAAGAAATGAAGGATCTAAGATGATCTTTTGTTAGAGGATTTGAGATGTCTAATAAATATTATCCCTTCAGAGAGAAGCATTTAGCTTATCATCATCCTTAGGATTTTTTCAATTTTGATTGGTTGAATTAAGAGAGATCTCTTGTGTATAACTATTACTATTTAATATTTATTAAGAATGTGAAACCCATAGAAATTATGTTGGCCTTTTTGGTATGGCCATTATAAAAATTACCAATATAACCTTAATATTTTATCCAATCTTTACATTAGTGTTGGATAAAAAGGAAACAAGTTTCATTTCCCTCCACTCCCTCACGTAACAAAGATATCAAAATTCTTTTCTTTAAAAAAAACACTGCTTCTGATTTTGTTCTTTTTAAAAGAAACTGTTTCATTTACATGGAAAATAAATAAAAGATCACTGAAGTCACAAACTGTAAGTGACTAAGTGTTAAGAGAGATCATGATATTTCCTCATGACAGTCCTTGAATCTAAGAGCTAGTGAGATTCTCACTAACAAGCCTTAAATTAAAAAACATCAGATCTTAACAATCAGCCATAAATCGCCCCATCACGAGATCCCATAAAAAGGGACAGTAATATAACTGGCAGTGCCGAGAGTTATATTACATTAGAATATATATTTAAGTTTATAAATAGATAGTTGGTAATATTTTTATTCAGAAGGATAAATATAAATCTTATATAAATATGTAGCATTTAAAAAACAATTAAAAGAAAAAACAGAACTCTAAGCAACATAGCTAAGGTATACCCCTTTAAATATTAGCTAGAAGATTGACACCAAAAATAATAATAATAATAATGAAGTTCATAAAAATGATACTCATGCAGCAAATAACTCCAAAGGAAACGGGATAAAGAAATACTTGTCTGAGCGAAGCAAAATCCTCCTTTCAAGCAGTACAGCTGTAAATAGTTTGATGAAATTATCAACGTCCAGACACTGGAACAAAGGCTGGAAGGATATCTGTCATGACATGAAAATAGAGTACGGGTAGGTACAGACCAGAAAATTAAAAAATTCCATGGAAAAAATTTTGAATGAGAAAGAAATTCGGTAACACACATCAACATGAGGAAGTCCATCCTTGGGTGGGACCTCAACAGCGAGCAGACTATTTTCAATTGCAAACAACACCCGGTCCTTTCCAGGTTCAGGCAGAGGTACTTTAGAGACCAAACAAGCTATAACATCCCAGAGTGGCTTGCTGAAAAGTTTTAAAGCTGAGCACAGTAAAAACTCTTCAAACAATAGTCATTAATACGGAAAGGAAAGCAAATAGACAACATTTTCATTCTACTGCATTTGAAGTGATCTTGTAGACTTGTACTGAATTACTGTAAAATTTATTTGACTTGGTCATCAGATCATCTACGGAGTCTCATATCCATCAGTAATATAAATCTAACAAAAAAGTTGTAATTAAGGGTGTGGAAAAACCTTCATCACTTTAATTTTGACATTTAATATTTCATAGAGTAGGATATCATTCACCCATCATTTAACAGGGTCCTAACTAATGATCCTCATTTCTCTTTGTGGTAATGGTTTGAAAAAAACCAATGAGGCCACTCCAAAAAACCATGACGGCAGCCAATCAAGGAAGTATGAAGCTACAGATATATAGTATATATACCTTTGCCTAGAAGATGTATATATATAAATACAGACACACAAAAACATGTATATTTCACAACCACTAGTTTGAGGACCACATTCATCGATAACTTGGAAATTCAATGACCTAAAACTAGGCAAGTATGATAACAGCTAGAATATGATCTTGTGAAGTGATTTGTCAGTTATTATTAAAAGATCTCTAAACACGAGCTTTAAGCAACTGGGTGCACCTAAAATCGATATAAATTCAAAAAATTAATCACACACATCGTAAATCAATCCAAACAAACAAAAAACAAGCAACCTGGACGAACCATTAGTACCTGCTTCCCGAAGTCGAGAAACAAAGTAAGAATATTTCCTCCAACGCATCCCGCAGAATGCGAAAACTAGGCGCCCGCGAGACCAAACAAATGCATTTGTCCGCGAAAGAACCAGCAGTAATGCGATACGCCTCAGCTATGTCCTCACACACTTGATCCCTAAACGCAATGCAACTGACATAAATCTTGGATCCATCCCCCTCAGTTAACACAATTGGATAGCTCCTGGGATCGGATGACGTGTGATTGGAATCATAGAACTGCACGCCGGCTGGCAAAACGCAAGTGGGCAGTTGAGGAGGAGGTGGAGGATAAAGGGAGTGATTTTGAGGAGGGTATTGATCTAACAGAAAGGGCAAGTACAACACGCCACTGCCATGGTATCCTTTGTTCCCATCAAGGGTTCGGATTTCTGGCCCGATTCCGCACACCACGAAGTACTCGAAGATTCGGGCCATTCGTTAACGAGCTGAAGCTTTCCGATTACCTCCAGATCTGCGAAGAAAAAACCTGGTTGTCGTGGCAGTGGCAGCTATATTTAGGAAAATAAACCGTAAATGTTGAAAATTAATATTTGAATATTGAATGTTGAAAACGTTGAAAATTAGATAAATTAGGTGTTGAATATTGAAATTTGTGTGTGATGATGAAGGTAATGATGTAATTTATTTTTGGATTATTTGTAAAGATTTTCTATAAATAGATCTCCCATTTGTGAAGAAAATCACAATTGAGTTGAGAGAAAAATATTATAAAGTGTTTAGTGTGATAATTTTGAGAGTTTGAGATTTTTATTTTTTACCGTAAATTTTTACTTTTTTACAACACGTTATCAGCACGAAGCTCTAAAAGTCCTCCATATTTTTCCAAGCTCCAAAACAGAAGAAAAAGGTAACAAAAGTAATAATATTTATTTTACTGTTTATTTATTTATTGTGTATATACTTACTATATAATATAATGTTATAATAAAATAAATTTTTCAAAAACTTGTTATAAATCCTGGGAGGATGTTAAGACGACATCTCACACTCCCGGTAAGGGATACGACAAGTATAAAAGTCTATAAGATTTTTAAACAAGATATCTTATGACACCTCATTATAATAATGTGATATGATATACATAATTATTTAAAACATGACTAATATTATATTCACCATATTATTACCATAAAATTATACAAATACATACATTTATTTTTTTTGAACACCAACGGTCATAAACGGTAACAAAACGGCTAGTTTTTGCCCTATAAATATGATCTCACAAACACATTCAATCACTCCAACTTTCTCTTCTTCTTTAAAAATTATTCTTCATCAAATTTTCGAAGAAAAAAAAGAAGATGGCTTTTTCAAGGTTATTTTTAATTACTTTGGTTATCATACTCACGAATCTTGTACTTATCGGAGAATATCCTCCTCGTGTGTTTTCTTTATTTTTACGACTGCTTGTATTTTTTGTTTATCCATTACTTTGTATTGCAATATTCATTAACTAATAAAATGCATCGTAATTTTTTTTAGTACCACCATGTCAAACTTGGCAAAGCTTGAATTCATTGCTCTTGATATTACGGGAAAAAATTATATGCCATGGACTCTCGATGTAGAAATGCATCTTGAGTCATTAGGTCTAAATGAGACCATAAAAGAAAATGGCATATGCACATCACAAGAAAAGGCAAGAGCCATGATATTTTTGCGTCGACATCTCGACGAGGGATTAAAATGTGAATATCTGATTGAAAAAGATTCCATGTCTCTGTGGAAAGGATTAAAAGAGAGATTTGAACATATAAGGGAAGTTATACTTCCGACCGCCCGTGATGAATAGAATATGTTAAGATTCCAAGATTTTAAGAAAGTCGGTGATTACAACTCGGCGATGTATCGAATAATCTCGCAACTGAAATTTTGTGGGCATGAGATTACTGAATCGGAAATGCTTGAAAAAACATTTTCCACATTTCACACATCAAATATAACTTTACAGCAACAATATAGAGTGCGTGGATTTGCGAGATATTCTGAACTTATCGCCTGTCTTCTTGTGGCGGAAAAGAATAATGAGCTTTTAATGAGAAATCATCAGGTACGACCCACTGGTTCAACGGCATTTCCTGAAGTAAATGTCGTAAGCAAAAATGAATTTAAACCTGGAAACCAAAATCAAAGTTATAGACAAGATTTTGGTCGAGGACAAAATCGAGGTCGTGGACGTGGACGTGGAAGTGGTCATGGTCGTGGACGCGGCCGTGGTTTTGAAAATAATCGAGATAGTTATTTCTATAACTCATCTCAAAAGAACGTCCCAAACCATCCACCGAAAAGCCATCAAGAGAATATTAGTGTTAATGAGAATCACTCAAAAAGATTTGAAAGTTCTTGTTTCAGATGTGGTACTCCAGGACATTGGTCCCGTATTTGTCGAGCCCCTGAGCACCTTTGTAATCTTTATAAAGAATCAATAAAGGAGAAAGAAAAGGAGACCAACTTTACTGAACACAGTGAACCTTTGAGTTGTTCAACTCATTTTGATGCTGGAGATTGTCTGATTGATTTCTCAGATAATGATCAATTTGCTGGTGGAATAAATATGTAAAATATTTTATTTTTTCATGTACTCGTATGATAATGTTTTATAGTGTGTTATAATGTATTGTATTTTATTGTCAGTAATTTTATTTCATTTCATATTTTTTTGAAGTTCAAATATGGAAAATGCTATGAACCAAGCTGAAGTTTGCACACCTGATAGTGGTACAACGCACACTATCCTCCGGGATAAAAGATATTTCTTGGAACTAAAACCAACAAAAACAATGGTGAAGACAATATCAGGTCCTGTAGACTTGATTAAAGGATGTGGTAAAGCACAATTTTTGTTACCTAATGGTACAATTTTTTTTTTATCAATGATGCTTTGTATTCACCACAATCGAAAAGAAATTTGTTGAGTTTTAATGATATATATTCCCATGGGTATGATACTTAAACAATGAATGACGGGAATAAGAAATATATGTGTCTTACCACATATAAATCAGAAAAAAATATGTGATTGAAAAACTACCAATGCTCCCTACTGGATTGCATTATACACATATACGTCCCATTGAATCAAACATGGTAATTGATAATTCTTCAATATTAACCAATTGGCATGATCGATTAGGACATCCTGGTTCAACAATGATGCGAAGAATTATAGAAAATACACATGGTCATCCATTGAAAGACCAGAAGATCTTTCAGAATAATAAGTTTCAATGTAAAGCATGTTCTCTTGGAAAACTTATTATAAGACCATCACCAGCCAAAATCCAAACTGAATCACCAATGTTTCTTGAACGTATTCAGGGTGATATTTGTGGACCAATCCATCCACCATGTGGACCATTCAGATACTTTATGGTATTGATTGATGCCTCCAGCAGATGGTCACATGTATGTTTATTGTCAACTCGAAATGTTGCATTTGCAAGATTACTTGCTCAAATAATAAAATTGAGGAATCAATTTCCCGATTATACAATCAAGAAAATTAGACTTGATAATGCTGGTGAATTTACTTCCCAGACTTTCAATGATTATTGTATGTCTATGGGAATCATTGTTGAGCATCCTGTTGCTCATGTACATACTCAAAATGGATTGGCTGAATCATTGATTAAACGTCTGCAAATGATTGCTAGACCAATGATTATGAAAACAAAGCTCCCTATTTCTATATGGGGACATGCAATTTTACATGCTGCTTCATTAATTCGCATCAGACCAAGTGCATATCATAAATACTCCCCATTGCAGCTTGCATTTGGTAAAGAACCAGACATTTCTCATCTGAGAATTTTTGGATGTATGGTGTATGTGCCTATTGCACCACCTCAACGAAAGAAAATGGGACCTCAAAGAAAGATTGGAATTTATATTGGTTATGATAGTCCATCGATCATTCGATATCTTGAACCACAGACAGGCGACGTGTTCACAGCACGTTTTGCTGATTGTCATTTTAATGAGGAAATCTTCCCAATGTTAGGGGGAGAACAGAAACATACCGAAAAAGAAATTACATGGTATGTATCATCATTGTTACATCTGGATCCAAGAACAAAACAATGTGAAAAAGATGTACAGCAAATTGTGCACTTGCAAAGAATAGCAAATCAAATACCAGATGCATTTGCAGACACAAAAGGGGTAACTAAATCATATATACATGCTGCAAATGCCCCTGCTCGAATTGAAATTCCGAAGAAACAAATTGAAGATAGTCATGATGTCATTAAACGCCTGAAGCGTGGAAGGCCAGTTGGTTCCAAGGATAAAAATCCTCGAAAAAGAAAATTCATAGAGAAACACAATGATCACAAAATAGAGAATGATGTTCCTGAAGAAACACATAATGATCACAAAATAGAGAATGATGTTCCTGAAGAAACACATGATGATGAAAATGTTTTGTCAGAACCACAAACTGACGAGAATCATGAAATCTCTATCAATTATATTAATACTGGAAAAATATGGAACCGAAAAGATATAGAAGAAATTGATGATATATTTTCTTATAATGTGGCAATCGACATCATAAATGATAATGAAGATCATGAACCAAAATCTTTTGGTGAATGTAAAAATCGGCAGGATTGGATAAAATGGAAAGATGCCATCCAGGTTGAATTGGATTCGCTAAATAAACGTAATGTTTTTGGACCTATAGTCCTTACACCTGAAGGTGTAAAACCTGTTGGATACAAATGGGTTTTTATTCGAAAGCGAAATGAGAAAAATGAAATAGTAAGATATAAAGCTCGACTTGTTGCACAAGGTTTTTCTCAAAGGCCTGGAATTGATTATGAAGAAACGTATTCTCCTGTGATGGATGCAATTACGTTTCGGTATTTGATTAGCTTGGCAGTATCTGAAAATTTAGAAATGCGTCTTATGGATGTTGTTACAGCCTACTTATATGGATCACTTGATAGTAATATATATATGAAAATCCCTGAAGGATTTAAGATGCCTGAAGCACAAAGTTCAAAACCCAGAGAATGTTATTCTGTGAAATTACTAAGATCATTATATGGGTTGAAGCAATCCGGCAGAATGTGGTATAATAGGCTAAGTGATCACTTGATGAAAAAGGGATATGTAAATAATTCAATATGCCCTTGTGTTTTCATTAAGAAAACAACATCCGGATGCGTAATTATTGCTGTATATGTTGATGATTTAAACATCATTGGAACAAATAAGGAAATTCAAGAAGTTGTGTCATACTTGAAAGAAGAATTTGAAATGAAGGATCTTGGAAAAACCAAGTATTGTCTGGGTTTACAAATTGAACAAAAAGAATGTGGAATATTTGTTCACCAGACAAATTATACAGAAAAGATCCTTAAACGTTTTAATATGGACAAATCAAATCCTTTAAGTACTCCAATGGTTGTTAGATCATTAAACATAGAAAAGGATCCATTCCGTCCATGTGAAGATGATGAAGATATTCTTGGTCCAGAAGTACCATATCTAAGTGCTATCGGTGCCCTTATGTATCTTACAAATTGTACAAGGCCTGATATATCTTTTGCCGTAAATTTATTGGCAAGATTTAGCACATATCCAACAAAGAGACATTGGAACGGAATTAAACATATATTCCGTTATCTACGAGGAACGACAGACTTGGGACTTTTGTATTCAAAAGATGCTAATCCAAGTATAATTGGTTATGCCGATGCTGGATACTTATCTGATCCACACAAAGCACGTTCTCAAACTGGATATGTATTTACTCGTGGAGGCACTGCAATTTCTTGGCGTTCACAGAAACAAACACTTGTAACAACTTCATCAAATCATGCCGAGATTATTGCACTACATGAAGCAAGCCGTGAATGTGTGTGGTTAAAATCAATGACTCAACATATCCAAATCTCATGCGGATTATCATTCGACGAGAAGCCTGTGATACTATATGAAGATAATGCTGCATGTGTTGCTCAAATGAAAGAAGGATACATAAAAAGCGACAGAACTAAACATATTCCTCCTAAGTTCTTCGCATTCACCAAGGAGCTTGAGAAGAATAAATGTATTGATGTTCGTCACATTCAATCAAGTGAAAACTCATCAGATCTCTTCACAAAGGCACTTCCTACGACAATATTCAGAAAGCACATATATAATATTGGGATGCGCAATCTACGAAATTTGTGAAGAATTGTTCGTGTCAACATGAGGGGGAGTTTACGTGACTGCACTCTTTTTCCCTTACTATGGTTTTTATCCCAATGGGTTTTTCCTAGTAAGGTTTTTAACGAGGCAGTATAAAAACACGTAATGAAGACAATCATTATGATCATCATCACAAGGGGAAGTGTTGAAAATGAATATTTGAATATTGAATGTTGAATATTTGAATGTTGAAAATTAGGTAAAATTAGGTGTTGAATATTGAAATTTGTGTGTGATGATGAAGGTAATGATGTAATTTATTTTTGGATTATTTGTAAAGATTTTCTATAAATAGATCTCTCATTTGTGAAGAAAATCACAATTGAGTTGAGAGAAAAATATTATAAAGTGTGTAGTGTGATAATTTTGAGAGTTTGAGATTTTTACTTTTTACCGTAAATTTTTACTTTTTCACAACAGTAAAACCATTTTTTTATTTTTTTAAATATATATTAATTTTATATGCATAATAGAATGTTATTTTTAAAAAATAATAATCGAGTAAAATTACATAACAAAATCTTCCGTTTGTATGTGCACTGGTAAAAAATTACACGCATTGCATGTGATATTATTATATTTAATTTGATCAAATAATATTAAACAATTAACACAAAATTATTTTTAATTTAGGAGAGTTGTTCGATTTAAAAAGGAATTTTGTTTAGATTTTTTCTATGTAAAATATGGAGTAACTTGAGTAGATTTTTAATATAATAAGAAGGATAATTATGGAATTAAATATTTTGATGTTCTCTAAAGTAATTACTCTAAAAGTCTGACACTTAATAATATAGTATATAAAATTGATTATCTATCTATATTATATATAACATTTGAATCGTAATATAGACAAAATGATGTCATGTAATTTTTAAAATCTAAAAAATACATATCTTTCCTCTTTAGCCATATTTTTTCATGAAATTACATTTGTTTATGTAAAAAAAATCTTAAAAACTTATTTAAAATAAAAAAAAGTTAATGTAATTTTTTAAAATTTTCATATTTAATTTCAAATTTTTAACTAGGTTAATTTTTTAAAAAAAATCGACTGAACATGCATGCAATACATCCACACATAACAAAAGCATCGTAACTCACCACACAAACTCTCGATCGATCTATATACAGCATCACAGTGCACCCTATGCGGTCATTTTTTAAAAAAAAAAGATTTTTTGTTCATTTTCATCAAATTTTGTAATTAGCTAGTGGGACATGGTGGTATCAACATATATATATATATATATGCACACCTACCGTGCACACCTATGTGAGCACCGATGAGATGTCACTCACCCATTGGATGTGATGAAATATAAAAAATTTTTGCATCCAATGGATNAAACTCTATGTAGTAAAAGATATATATTAATTTTTTTTATAAAATTTGGAAAAATTATCTTTAAAAAATTGGAAAATTTATTAATGTTTGAAAAGTAGTTGATATTTTACATTTATTGTATTAAAAAATTAAAAAATATGTTGTATATAATCAGAATAGTTTATGGGCAAATTAATGTAAAATTCCTCAGTCAATTTTTATTTTAGAATTCAATCTCTACGAAATATAATTTGGGATTTGATACCTGACCGTCACCAAAATATGGTTGTAACTCTCTACAAGATCAAATTTTAGTTTTTACCCCTTAAATTATTTACAAATATAATTTAGGATTTGATATATGACAATCACCAAAATATGGTTTTAACTCTGTACAAAATCAAATTTTCGTTTTTACCCTTTAAATTATTTACGAATATAATGTAGGATTTGATATCTGAAATCACCAAAATATAGTTTTAACTCTCTATAAAATCAAATTTTCGTTTTTACCCTTTAAATTATTTACATAAATAAATAAATCTACTTTCCTTCGACCAAATCTATCGGCCCCTCCCCCGAGCAAATCCATCTACCTGACCTATCATCCTCCCTTCTGGCTTCAAAAAAGATGATTAAAGGTCAAGCTCATTAATATAAACAGATTGTTGTCATTATGTTTTAGTAATTTTGAAAGTCGAGTTTAAATATATATAAAATTCAATTTATAGAAAAATGATACTCTGATTTTTTTTCTCCGCATTTATCGTTTTTATCTGTTATTAATGAATGTGAGATTGTTGTTGTTTATCTAACTACTTATTTAGAAGTCTTGAAAGATTTGTGTTTAACATATATGCTCAAACAAATAGCGGATATGTATTTTCAAGAATATGAGTCTATTGTTGGTCAAATGTCATGTATTTTGTGTGTTTGATGATTTGTTTTAGTTGTGACAAGAAAATCAGTCAATCTGTGTTTTATTGTTATGAGCTTGTTTCGAGTAAATACTTATTTTGATCTACAAAGTACCTAATTTGAGTTTCTAGATATATTTTTTTGTCCTTTGNCACAGTTGGCATAGGTCACGATATTGCTTTTATTGATTTTGATTTTGTTTTGAGGTTTAGTTAATTTGAACGATTTTATGACTTTTTTTATGATTCTCAATTGATTTCTTTTCTTCATGTTTTTTTGTGACTTCAATTACCTTTTATCAAACAATTTTGAAAATAATTGCTAAAATATTAGGATGATTTTGCAGTATACAATTTTTAAAATCAGTGCCGAAATATTTGGATGATTTTGTTGAGTTATGCTTCAATATTGGATGAGTACACATTGCGATTTGGTTCAGTTGTGCTTTTACTTGATGTAATTCAATTATCTCAATTATTAGAATTATTATTCTATTCTTAAAGAAGGTTTGTAGATGAGTTTTGAATAATATTGTAGAATCCATGCCTCTAAACATGAATAATATTGTCTTCATTTGTTATTTTGTTACTTACATTGTTGAATTTTAATGTTTTTTCACAAAAAGATGATATTGAATATAAATTTAATGTTGTTAGAAAAATTAAAAAGTTTCAGAAATCATTGTCTTTTGGATGTCCGTCATTATTGATGCCTAAATCGACAAAATAATTTTTTTTATTTTTTAGATATTCCCCGTCTCAGGGCGCCACAGTGCAGATTTAAAGATGGAAACCTTATATTACGAATTTCAGTGTATTTTTATATAAACACATTGTAAACATCAGAAAAAACGATTATTAAAGATTGAATATATTTCTTTGAGTTTTCACTCAAGATTTTCAAAGCTTTGCTTTGTACCACAAAAAATAAAACTTATCAAATATTTAATCTTTGTGGCGTTTTTCGATTGTTCTTCACTCGTATTATCAAATACAAGTTCTTTGAATGTTCGTTTGGGATCAATTGTTTATCTTTGTGAATACTTGTTGCTAAGTTTTTCGTAGCTTAGAGGTGAATATCACAAATCTTTACATGTTTCAAAAAAATCAGGACAATACAACATTCTTTTATTTCATTGAATCGGGGACGTGAATCTATTTTTGAGCGCGCATGCTTTTCGTGTTTGAAAAATCGTATCATTTATGATATGAATCTGACCGAGCGTGACATATTAAATCTTGTGAGGAGATTTAGACAGGTGTGTTGTCTTGATCGTTCGAGCTTGATGATGATTAAAGATGAAGAATCAAGCATATTCGAATGCTTGAAAGAGTTCAATGAAGCATTCCATGAAGACATATCGAGCAACGAAGCCTTTGAGTATAAATGACCTCGGAAGGTAGCCAGGAAGCTCCCCAGCGCGCAGAATAGCGTGCTTGGGCCAAGGGCAGCGTGGCCAGTGGGGTATAATCCCCGCCCCAGCGTCCAGGTGTGCCCCAGCGGGGTATAATCCCCGCCACAGCGCCCTAGCGACTATATTTTCCCGTCCCATCGACCAAAATTCCCTGCCCCAATGCGTCGTAGTGCATATTTAAAGATGGAAACTCTAGATTACGAATTTTAGTGTTTTTTTATGTGAACACATTGTAAACATTATAGAAAAACGATTATTACAGATTGAATATATTTCTTTGAGTTTTTACTCAAGATTTTCAAAGTTTTGCTTTGAACTGCCAAAAATCAAAGATTTAATCTTTGAAGTATTCGTCGATTGTTCTTCACTTGGATTGTCTAAGACGGGTACTTTGAAGTTCTTTTGGAATCAGTTGTTTATTTTTGTGAATATTTGTTGCTAAGTTTTTCGTAGTTTAGAAATGAATAACTCAAACTTCTATTTGTTTCAAAAAGATCGGGACAACACAACGTTATTTATTTCATCGAAATTGAGGACGTGGATCCATTTTTTAGCGCGTTTGCTTTTCGTGTTTGAAAAATCACATCATTTGTATAAGAGCTTTTGGTTATTTTTTTTTTATTCAAGTAAGTATATCGTTTTTATTATTAGATCTGCGTTAATATTTCGTTTGTTTTCGTATCTGTGTTGTTTTATCGTTCTTTGTCGTTTCGTGAATATTACGATTCTCGAAATTCCCTGAGTCGTTCTTCGTTTTTTTTTAGTTGCACGAATCTTTGTTGTGCAAGTCCAAAAAAAGAGTAAAAAATTCGAAAATTTTGTTATAGTTTGGTTTTGGAATTTTGTTATATTATCTTGTGTGAGTCATATTCAAGTGTCTCTCACAATCAATATAAGAGAACTCTCTAATTCGACTGAAAATACTTGAGTACGAGCGTTAATTATTTGGAGTTACTTGTGAGTATTTGATGCGAGGAAAAAAAAAGATAGTCGAGTAAATTTTCTTTGGAGTGACCGTGAAAATTTAGGTGAGAAATCTTTTTTATTCTAATAACATTTCTTGCCGGTACAATGAACAAAATAAAAATGGAGAAGGAAGCAAAAGATGGCTCGAACCAAGGACTTTCCAATTTACAAATGGGGTCGTTGTTAGGTGATATCACTAGGATGATGAGGGCTGATTTGGCGCCATTATGCGAGAGAGTGGGCATGATGGAGGTTAGTACAAGTGGGTGCAGGTCTAAAACTTAGAATGTGGGTATAGGTGAAGACGAGGAAGAATTTTTACGTGATAAGTATAGGCAAGTTGGTGGGGATGGGATAAGGAGAGGAGTTGATGTGAATAGAGTTTCGTACTTGAGTCGGGAGGATGATAGGCGACGTGGTGAGAGTCCTAAACGTAGAATTCATGGAAAGCATAGGCTGAGTGGCACAAAGATGACAGCTCCATTTTTCAGTGGAGAGAGCCTATCCAAAGGCGTACCTTGAGTGGGAAGAGATGATTAAGTGTATCTTTGAGAGCAGGGATTATATGGAAGCAATAAAGGTGAGACGGGCTTGTAGCGAGTTTATCAACTATGTTATTACTTGGTGGGTTAAGTTAGTGCGGGATAGGAGATGAAATGGAAATGACCTTATAAAAACGTGGGATGACATGAAAAGGGTGACAAGGAAGCGATTTGTTCCTAATCACTACGATAGAAGAGTTGATAGAAGAGATGAACGTGGCTTGTATGAGGATTTGTTGGCATCCACCTGACGGTCCTACAAGAAGGAGAAAATCATGGATATGCCAATGATTGAGTCAAAATGTGAAGCTTCTAAGAATGACTATCAAGGTACGACTAAAACATCAATTCTCGTACTTTTGATATTATATATTGTTGGTTTCTAGATATAGAACATGACATTGCACAATATCCACATAAGAAAGTGGCAGTAGTAGATTTGTCAGTTAAACTTGAATCTCAAGTGGAGTTTGATGTTGTAGTTAACCTGAATCTGAAGTTGAGGTTGTAGTTACTGATGTTGTTAGTCCACTAGGTGATGACTCAAATGTCGTTGAACGATATGCTGTGGAGAGTGAATCATTAGGCGGAAAGAAGTGCCTAAGGTGTCTACTATAGAGGATGAGAGTAGAGATGGTGCAATTTTGGCTTATGAATGTGTTGAGAAAAAATGTAAAGCTCCTGTACAATTGAATCCTAACGTAGTTCTTGAAGATCAATTGAAATCTCTTAAAGTAAATGAAAAAGAATTTAAACTGGCCGAAAGAAAAAGTGAACAAAATAGTGAGATGACCATAGAAAGAAAATAAGATGAAAAAGATGAAATGAAAGAAAAGGAAAAGAAAAAAGAGGCCAAAGAAAAAGAAGATAGAAAAAAAATTGATGGTCCAAAAGAGTGATAATGAGATAAACTTGATTTTGTATAAACCCCTTAAAGTATCTTTATACAAAAATATTTACTAACATTATGATGATATAGTCGGTTTAATCTCGATCGTTGCTATTTCTTCTTTGGATGACTTTGGAAGTGTCATGACGAGGAGACAAACGAGTCTTGTTGATGGAAGAATCCAATGGGTTGAGCTGCATGAAAAAATGGCGCTACTGAAAGTAATAATTTAATGAACAATGTATCAACAACTTCATAATCCATGCTTCAATTGCAATCACACAATACAATGTTCTTCTTGCATACAAAACATAATATTCATCACATAATTGATAAACTGAAAGGAATTTTGATTCTATGCCAGAGCAAGCATGCTTGCATGGTAGTCAATAGATCTGTCAAGCTCGACATGAACAATTACATGAATTCAATATGACCGTAAAATATTTGCAAAATTAAACAAACAATGAACTTAAAAAAATCATTAAAAAACAGTTTCTTTAACTTGCTCTAACCCACTTAAACATGATATGCTAGTACAAGACATATCATCCACGTTGTTGGAACATTTCATGTTCACAATCTTGATTTTGATGTTAACAAAACTCGTTATTTTGTTTATAATGATTTATTGTAGTGCACATGAAGCTGGAATTGATCAGGCTTCGAACTGATCAGTTAATTGAGCAAAAACTGAAGCTATCGAGACGCAACTGAAAGTACCAGCTGATTGCCCAAACTGAATCAGCTCAACTGACACATCAAAGAACAGTTCAGCTGATGTCCAGCTGATAGATGGTTCAGCAGGAGAACTTCAGAAGCCCGGCCAGCTAATGAAGAACTCAACTGATGAAGAGCCCAGCTGATCAGTTCAACTGAAAGAGTGAAATTAGTTCAACTGACGAGTCAACTGATTTCACTAGCCCAACTGAAGATCAGTTCAGATTACCAGTTAGGAGCATCAGTTAAGAATCAATCAATTTCAGATCAAGACAATCTTATCTAAAGTGGATTCCAGCTACGCACAAGGGTACAAAGCATCTGTACTATTGATAGTACAATAATGGACGTTGCAACAAAGCTCAAAGCCAAAATGTTCCAGAAGGCTGTCGGAAAAGTCGAGACACGAATCTCAAGGAACACATTCAAGCTGCAACGGATACAATTATTGAGTCTCACTATACGACTAATTTCTCGCCTATAAATAAAAGATCAGTGAAGATCAATTACAAGAAGAATAACAAGAACAAGTGTGAGAAAGAAACAGAGAGAAAGGGCACACATATTGTATATCATCTTACTAGAAGCAATTTGCCCAGAGGGAACACTTCATCGTGTTATCAGCTTAGATTAGAAGCACAATTCCCTCAGTGTACGAGAACACCTTCAGGTTTTTATCATTGCTCAGTTCTCACACACACACGCACACACACCACCACTCAAATACAGTATTGCACAAAGACATTAAACTTGTATATGTAGTCTTTGACACACATACGTTAAACAAGTGTTGGCTGGGAGGTGCTGCCTTAAGTCTAGTCTAGGAGTTCAGTTAGGCAGTGGGTAAGTCCTAAGCTGGGTGTGTTTGTACAAGGTGTTGCATAAATCAAATTGTTCTAGTGTATCCTACCCGATGAGGTAGAAGGGGTGACGTAGGAGCAGTTGAAAACTCTTCCGAATATCCATAAACATATCATGTGTTCTTTAACAGTTTAACTTTTGTTTTCAACTGATTTGATCAGTTAGAGTATTCGTCAGTTCAGTTATCACCATAACTGAACTGATATGTGCCACAACGGATTCTCCTATTTTCAGTTATTCAGTTGCACAGTATATAAAACTTATCAGTTCTAAAATTTATCAGTTCTTTCTTAACGAATGATTATTTCTAGTGTCTTCCGCTTGGTTTAAAATCAAACTCGATTTAATTCATCGATGTAAACACTCTTAGAACACGAGCTATTGCAGCTCTTGGAGAATATTGTGTTTGAAGCACCCTATGGTGCCTAACAACTAACAAATTATTTTCTCGATTTTGGCATTGTCAAATAATAATGAACATTCAAACCAGAAATGATTTCCAATTTTTCAATTATTTTGAAACATTATTACCTTAAATTTCTACTCAATATTCTCTTTCTGTTAAATTATTTTAAAATTCACAAGCGTGAGTATAAAAAATAGCAAACAAAGAAAATAGTCTTCATGTTTGGAGGCATGTATCCGATCATATGCTTCAATCTGCTTCGACAAACCCTACTTCTACAAGCCTTACTTGAGCAATGAACAATAAACTGGGTTCGATTATGAATCAGAATCAACCCAATATGATAATCAATTGAATGAGATCAAGAATTGCAAGTGTTTACTTGTCATATTGAACCAATATTTTTTCCCAAACAGAAGTGGTTGCTGCACCAATGACCAAAGATAGCGATAACAATTCCTAATTATTTACAAAAAATAATGAAATAAGCGATGGGTTTGAGACATCTAGGCTGATTGATCAGGTGTCAGTCTAGCTCGATTTTGATTGAGTCAAAGTAGAGATCAAGCTATTCAGCCAACTTTTGTAAACCAGTTGAAGAGAGTTTCACTTAACTCCGATGGATATATAAGAAGTAGTCAACATTTTAAAGAGGCTCTATATAACAACCAATTTCATCATAGACTATTAAATCTGATCTTGATACAAAATATATTGTATCATGCAATTAAACAATACCTAAATCAGTACAAACATTGCAAATAATAGATTTTGTTGTATCATGCAATTAAACAATGCCTAAATCAGTACAAACATTGCAAACAATAGGCAACTCATCAAACACATAAAAACATATCTTGTGAAATCTTTGGGAATGAATAGTTATGGTGTAATAATCAAATACATCGACAACTTCTCATGAAACATATGAAAAAACATGGCTTGTGAAAAACATATTTAAGATTGAAGCAACAAATCGACATATACACTTCAAATTTTGAAAATAAAAAATTGAAGCAAAAACGAAGATTATCTTATTTTTTGAATTGGACATTTCGAAATCACAAAAGAACGATGACAAAAGTCGACTTACATTGCTGAGCTTCACCTTCAAACGCCTTTTTTCAAGCTAGTAGAGAGTTTATAGATTCATTGGGTTAGGAGGAGGGAGACATTTATGATTTGATTTTGATGTATTTTAGTTTTAATTTAATAATTATATATAATGGAGAAAATTAAAACGGGCCAATTAAAAAAGTATGAGTGAGACAGAAAGTATTTAAAAAACAAGGACTCTGACTTTTTTTTTTAAGAAACAAGGAGTTGACTTTTAATTATTACATTAACTGCAATTAAACTATTTAACTTAATTAATTCTCCTCTTCTTTTTCTTCTCGGTCGGCACACATCTTCTCCCAATTAAAATTTACGAGTCATCTACCCCTTTTCCCCCAAATCGGGATCTGTCGATCCAAAATTAATTTAGTCGACCCAAAAACTATTTTGAGAAAAAATAAGAGTCCACCCAGAAGAATGGTCGACCAAAATTAAGTTGGTCGACCAATATTAATTTTCTTGGTCGACCAAAATTTTGTTGGTCGACCAAGAAGTTCTTGGTCGACCAAACCAAGAAGACATTCTTCTCTGTCGACCAACATAATTTTGGTTGACCAAGAAAAATCCATAGTTATGTCATGTTTGTTTCTTATTATTATTATTATTATTATTATTAATTTTTATCTACTCTAATTATCTTATTCTCTTAATTTTTTTTGAATTTTGTAGTATATACCTTTGGGTCGACCCAAAAGCAAAGAAACAAGGGTCGACCCAAAAACAACAAGGTCAACTTTGTGCCGACCCAGCTAAATATGTGATTCATATGTTAAAACATATAATATTATATAACATACTTGTGAAATTGTGATTCATATGCTAAAAACATGTAACATAATTGTAAAATTGTAATTCATATATTAAAACATGTAACATAGTTGTGAAATTGTGATTCATATGTTAAAACAACATGTAACATAGTTGGTTGTGAATTTGTGATTCATGTGTTAAAACATGTATCATAGTTGTGAAATTGTGATTTATATGTTAAAACATATAACATAATTGTGAAACTATGATTCATATGTTAAAACATGTAACATAGTTGTGAAATTGTGATTCATATATTAAAACATATAACATAATTGTGATTGTGGCTCATATGTCAAAACATATGTAACATAGTTGTGAAATTGTGACTCATATGTCATAACATGTAACATAATTATTTAACATTATAGAACATACTTGTGGAAATTATGTGATTTATATGTAAAAAACATGCAACATTGGTCAAAATTGTGTAATTATCCGTCAAAATTAAGTAATTATCGGTCATATTTGCCAAATATACGGATTCATGTGTTAGAAAAAGGGTCGACCCAAAAGCAACCTTGATCGACCCAAAATCAACATGGGTCGACCCAGAGATCAACATGGTCGACCCATAAATAATATGGTCGACCCAGAAATCACCATGGCCGACCCAAAAACTGACCAACAACAAAATTTCACCATAAATACTTAAATCGAAATTAAAAAGATCAATATAATGTCCAATAATTAAAAGATCAATACAATGACCAATGATTATCAAAACATATTAAATGCTAAAAAATATCTGAACTCAGATACAAAAACAAGTACTGAGTCGACCCAAGCTTGGTCGATGTTGGATAGACCAAATTTTGGGTCTACCCAACATTTTATAGCTTGGTCGACCCAAGCAAAAGCTTTGATCAACAAATGGGTAGACCAAAACTTGGTCGACCCAAGCAATTTTTTCTTGGGTCGACCAAGCCATTTTGGGTCGACCAAAATGTTGGGTCGACCAAGATCAAGTAAAATGTTGGGTAGATCAAAATTTTGGTCTGCGGTTTTTGGGTCGACCTTTTCTTCTTCAAGCGAGTTAAAGAAACAGAAGCAGTAAATCGAATTTGTTCGATTGAGTTTGCTTAGATTGGAAGGATTTGGATCGAGAATTGATGGGAAGAAAAAGACGATTTGCATTGAGAATCGTCGTCGGAAAGAAAATGAAAGGAGGTCGACGGAAGAAAAATCTAGTTTGGAGACGACTGAATGAGATGGATTGATTTAATGTTAAAAGTTTAAGTTAATGGTGTATTTACACTTAAATAAAAGAACATTTATGTAAATTGACTTGTCGATCTTTTTTTTAAATAATCCACAGTCCATGCCCTTTTCACTAAATTTCCCAATTAAAACTATGATCAAGTTTTCTCGGACATCAAGATAGAATGAATATTATATAAACACTGGCAGAGGTATTTTGCTCTAAGCAGGGTGTATTCAACCATGAGATTTAATGACTTTCACTGACTTTTTTTAAATGATAGATTTTCGTGGATTTGGTAGATTTTTATCGACTTTTATAGAATCTCACAGATTTGTAAACAGAATTTCATGGACTTTTGCAGACTTTTTGCAAGATTTTTGTAGACATTTGCAAATTTTTTTTATTATTGATACAAATTTTGTACTTTTATAAATAAATATTTTTTTAAAATTTTTTTTGAGCTAGTAATTATTTGACATAAATAACATCTTCATTTTCGAAATAAAATTTATAATGTAAATAAATTTAATTATTTAAAAAATAAATATGTTTAATATATGAAAAAATTCACAATTAAATTTAACAAAATCAAAATTTCAATCCTCTGTCTATTTAATATGCATAAATAATTAATCAATAAAATTTTAATTTATAAGCATAAATTAATATATATGTATATATATGTGTGTGTGTGTGTGTGTGATATATATATAGATATAACTAATCAAAACATTATGAAATTTGATAAATTTTAAGCAGTCTTTATGAAAAAATCTAATGTTCGTTATTATCAATATGATCAATGTCACTCCACATTCGATTTGCTATAGCATCCCTCTATGCATTTGCTCATTGTTGTTCTTGAGTGTCAAATATTTTATCAAAGTTGTTATCTTCGTAAAATTGTTCTGATGAAAGTTGTGGAACTTCATTATGTGGTTCAACTAGAAATCATCATATCGACTTTTCTTCCGAAGAAAATTATGCAATCTGGCACAAGCCAATACAAGCTCCGCATGTGCTGTATATGGAAATGGATGAGCAGTTTTGAATGTTTTGAACCGCAATTTAAATATACCAAATATCCTCTCAATTACGTTTCTCAAACAAGAATGACGAAGATTGAATAACTCTTTTGCCTCTTCAGGGTGACGACCTTGGTCAGTGAATTCTTTGAGATGATAACGAACAATATGTTTGAATCATGGGCATATCCCTATCGTGTGCTCTTGGAAAATTATGTAATGCGTTTTCAATGTTTCTCCTCTCCAACCAGTCAGTTTTGCAACAAACCATCTTCATTACAAATTTCTAATTGATATAAATTTAAAATAGTTTATAAAATCCATTCCAAATAATTTTAATTTAATATAATATGTAATTTTTACACAAAATATCAAGATTTAATACTAATTAATAAGCACATAAAGTGTGCAGATTACTAATAGTTATAACATATGTCCGTGTTGATGATTTAAGAGTTTTTTTTTCAAAAAAATTATTTAGGTGTTAGCATCCATACATAACAATTGATCTCTGAAGCATACCAATTACTTTTCTCCGAATATCCCTCCACTACACTACTCGTATTCTTATGGCAAAAACATCATAAAATAAAAGTTCAAATACAAAATTAGACGAACAAAAAATAACTCAAACATAAATATTATAATTTATGTAAAAATTATTATCCAAATTTAAGTAATCGATTTTTTAATTGTTTAATCATTGATTTGAGAAAATACAGAAATCGAAACAGATTATTTTTTTAAGAAACTGAAAGTCTGATGTACAGATTTCTCCATATCACATTATACGCAAAAATTTAGAGCACGCACATAAACAGACAGAAACAAACAACGAACGGAACACAGACAGAGATACATAGAAACCATAATATGTTTTTGTAATCAAATCAATAATGATTCAAGAAAAGAATCATACCTCTGAAATTTGAGGAACCCTCGACTTGTCTTAGAGAGGAGAAAAGTGTCGTTTTTTAATGAGGGAGAGAGATATATGAGTGAGAATGATATTTTGTTTGAATAAAAATCTACCAAAATCTCTAGGGTGATTATAAGACAATTTTTGAGTTTTTAAAGTTGTACATAGAGTTTTAAGGTTTGTACTTAAAGAATTAAATTAGAATCATTGTAAATCTATGAAAATATTGAATACCTATAGATTTTTATGGATTTTTAAAAAGTCAAGTTTGAATATCTCTAAACTTTTTAAGACTCTGTAAAAATCTAATTTGAATACCACTAAACTTTTATAGAGTTTATAAAAGTCTATGTTCAATACCTCTAGATTTTTAAATTCTACAAAAGTCAATAAAATAAAAGTAATTAAATTTCCAAGATTGAATACAACCCTAAATTTCCGATAGTTTATCTATTGAAACAAAAATGAAGAATTTTTAATTAATATATACATGCTGAATGACAGACCTTCTCTGATCGATCAGTTGCGCCGGAGCCAGAAGTCGCCGCCAAAGGTTGGTTGGCCGACGAGCCTCTGAGAAGGAGTTAGACTTCAAAAGAGAGACAAAGAGGAGATCATCCGTAGAATCTGATGGCTCGATCTTCTCCCGAGGGAAACATAAACATATCGGCGAGTACGAAGAAAATCGCCGTCGATAACCGAATTTCCATCCGTTTCTACTTTCGCATAGCCGATAACATTCTAAAGCAGGTATACTGATTTTATTCGCATGTATTTTGTCATCAGTAATGGTATCGGCACCAATTTGCGAATTGAAGAGGCTTGTTGCCTCTTGGTTCTCGATATGAGAAGGATTTATTTTCTCGTGGAAGAATTTGAATCGAATTTTGTTTATTTTTTGGTTTTTCATTGTGTATTGCGGAAGAATGATTTTTTGTGATACAGTAGGGTTTTTGTACCAAGTGAGACGGTGATTAAATATGCTGACAGAGTTTGTGTGTTGGAGCAGTGATGTATGTAAGAAATTCAAAAGATTTGAAGCTACTGATTTAGAACTAGACACGCTCGTGTTCAAGTTTTATTTGGATTTTCGTCATTAGGAATTGCATATTTTCATCGACTCAATATCATGGATTACTACGCATGTTGGAATGTTGTAATTGTTGTTTTGCGTCACACCACTCTAGTTGGTAACAAGTAGGAAAAATCGCATATAAATTTTCCTCCTATTTTGAGAATACATCACCATTGAACTGGGTATGAAGTGAGATCGGTTGTTTTGAGCTGAAATAATTGAAAGAATGGGTGTGTCTTAGCTGAGATTTTCCAGTAGCTGTCACCAATATTGAATTCCAATGGAACATTTAACTGAGGGCTGTGTTTGTGACTAAATCGAGCAGAGATTGAGGTCTGCTTATAAGGCGTATATCTCCAAACATACCAAAATTTTCAAATAGCTATTTTCCCTGATGATGTCTATGAGCATAAACCAGTATGTTTCAAACTGATGAATTAAATCACTTCTTCAGCTAAAATATAGAAGGAGAACATTTATTGTACTGCTCCTTGGGTGATTGGAAGTGAATTCCAGGACAAATAATTTAGGATACACGGATACTTATAATGCATGCATCGAGATTCTTGCACATTATTTGTTGCTGGGATCCTTTTTCCAGACCATCAGAAATGATTTTCTTAGGTTTCCCTTGAAACATTTTTTTGCTTATCATATATGAGAGGTCATTGTACTGGAACATCCTTGGCTTCGTCTAGATTATGGTGAAAAGTACATGAAAACCTGAAGTTTGGTTTTTGCAGAGGTTTCTTTCTTCTGTGATAAAGTATTTTATTCTCTTTGACTCAATTTTATTTTCAATCAGTGTTTGGATACTATTGTTTGATTTTACTATTTTACTCTACTGTCTTCCTCTCCTTATTTAATTTTGAACTCGAATTACTAGACTTGTTAATTTAATGCCATGGTATCGACTTTTAGATGTGCTTGTAGCACAGCAAATTCATTTCTCTTACTCGTGGATGATTTGGTCACTTTACCACTAAATATTATTTGTTTAATATTTTATCTTCCTCTCTATCCATCTCTTTCAATATTTTTGTTGTTTTCCAACTTTTCTCAGTTAAATATTATTTCATTCTGTAGGCCGACATCTTTCGAGAAGAAAAGAATGTTGTAGATCTGTATGTTATGCTTCTTCGATTCTCAAGGTAAGAAAGGATGTCTTGAGATTCAACGTGTATTTTACAAACAACCCTTTTCGCCAAAAAATGTATCAAGATAGCATGAAATACCGGAGGTGGTTCTGATGAATGTTGTTTGTTGTCTTTTGTTTAGTTTGGTTTCTGAGACAATACCTTGCCATCGAGACTATAGAACATCTGCACATGGAAATAAACTTTACATCAAACGGGTAACAGTTGCTATCCATTGTTCGTTTTATATTAACAATTGTTATTGCTGCCCCATCTATGTTGCGTTTTTTTGGTTAAATTTCTAATCTGCATTGATTCCTGAATTTTTCTTTAATATGCATTCCACAGAGACTGATAGCTGCATTGACTGAGCTTGAAGAACTGAAGCCAGCTGTTCAAGCAAAAATTAGGGAGTTGCATGAAAGACAAATTAGTCGGCAAAATGAATCCCGATATTTTCGGCAAAATGAAACTTGGGAATCTTCAGTTCAAAGACCTTATTCGAAGCAACAAAACTGGAGTAGTTATAATAATACAAAGAAGGTACTTCAGTACCCATCTTGTTGTTGGGTACTGTCTACTGTCAGTTGAATGCCTATTCAGTTTTAAATGAGCTTAGATCCTGAAAGTTTTTTTTCAATTTAAATTAATTGCTGAATTGATGTGGTCAGCTATTTATTGTTTCCCACGAGCTAGTTGTTTACCTAATTATTGTGTTTGACAGAGTCTAGCGCCTGCTACTGTCGAACTTGGATATCATGGATCGAAGGTTCATTTGCTTGCAAAACCGGTAGAAGAGCATCTCAGTAAAATGTAAGCTGTTTAAGTTAACTCTGTCGATCTTTTCATCAGCAGAAAGCATTTAGTTTTAAAAGCTTAATTCCTCCTCACAGGAGTAGGCACTGATATGTAGAATTAAATAATGTATGCATACTTAGATTTTATTGTGGCTGGAAATCCTTGTCATTCCCTCAACTAAAAAATACAGTTCCCATTGTTGAATATGATCCTAAATATGAGTTCTTTAATTTCAGTTCCATTTGAAAATCACTGATTGGAAACCGAAGTAATTTGTGAAACTTGTTTTTGCTTTTTATCCTGTGTAAAATGTTGACACTGTTTGTATCATTAAGACTGTTTTTAATGTTAATGTTTATCTCACTTTCTTTGAAAGGTATTGCAAAATCGGAAATTTTTATTCTATAAATGATATTCACTAGTTTGTTTTATTGATACTCTGAGACGGCCTTATATTTAGAATTTCTCATTTTTAAAAATGTAGGTATTATATTCGACATATTACATCACAATTTTCAATATAGTTGATGAATAATTAAGGATTTAAATATGATCATTTCTGACAGATTCAAGGAGGCAACAAAGATTAGTCTAAAATTACACTCTACAACATTGTACATACTGGTTTGAATCAATTGGATGCATGCAAAGATCAAATGATTTGTGAATGTTTATGACATACTCATGCACACTGTTGTATATCATGATACTGGACACTCTCTGCAGACATTCTATTTTTCCCAAAAAATTGACCTAAACTTACTTTAAAGTGTACAAATAATGTTTTCCTGCTTTTTTGGGCAGATCAATCAGTATTCCCCGCCCAAAGGAGGAAACTCTGATTAGACATTCTATTTTGGGCCCGAACGGGCTACGTGGACAATGGCAACCTCCTCCTATTCATAAGGTGGTCCTGACAATTCGTTGATGTATATGCATAATGAAAGCAATTTTTAATATATATATATATATTATTTTTCAATTTTTTTTGCAGATTCAATATCCAAGAAATGACGACTTTACTCCTATAGAGGTTTCAAGGTAAACTGATGTATCTGAACCACAAATTTAAGAATTTGTTTCCCGCTTTTTTTATCTTTCGAGTTAAATTTTATGGAAGGCGCTTGGTAATCTACGTATATAACTTGGTTTTTGAGAACTTTTAGTTTCTTTAGTGATACGCTGCTTGTTTATGATTTGTTGATGGACATATGATGATTATACATGTTTTGTGATCCTTGTAGGGACAATAACACTCGACTTTCTATCAAAGATGGAACTATGACAGGAAATGATGGTGGAAGTTCAGAACAAGAAAGAATTGTTTTGGAATCTGTAGTTCAGCCAAAAAACTATTGTCAATCAATAAAGAATCAAGAATTTGATTCACTCATCTCTTTTGAACCTATTGAAATCGTACCGCAAACAGAAATTATTAGACAACCTTCGCCTCCTCCTGTTTTAGTAGATGTACAGAATCTTATCCCCACCTCAACTCCAGATGCTGAGACTATGCCCGAATGTGGGCTGGAGAATTCTTCTAATGTCTCTTTTATTCGCTCTGAAGATCCTCTGCAGTTGCATATAGTAAGGTGTTAAGAGTATTGTTTTTCACTGTGAATGATCTGTGTTTTTTTTTTTTACTGAAATCAGGTGTTACCGAATAGTTCTTTAATTTAAATATTCCATATTCGACCTTAACTTGATTTCTCTGCAAAAATATCTAACGTTTGTAGCAAGCTTCCACAGTAAAGAAGTTTAGGAAAGTATACATACTCATTGTGCTTGTTCTTTCTTCAGTCGACCCAAATGATGGACAGTTTTATGAAGCTGGCCAAGTCTAACACGGATAAAAACTTAGAAACATGTGGGATCCTTGCGGGTTCTCTTGTAAGTACCAATACCATTTAGATCTTCTGTTTGATGTTTAACAATCACCAAAGTCATCATTTCAAATTTGTAGCATTATTTACTAGATGCATTCTTTAGAACACACCTGTTATTTGTCACAGAGAAACCGAAAATTCTATATCACAGCTCTAATTATTCCAAAGCAAGAATCAACATCAGACTCGGTAAGCCAGAGTTTTCCTCTTACATATGCACAATCACTTGACAAGAAGCTCACAGCGTCTGAAATTTGTTTTAATCATTCTGGTCAAGCAGTGCCAAGCCACAAATGAGGAAGAAATATTTGAAGTGCAGGACAAACAATGTCTTTTTCCACTCGGATGGATTCATGTACGTATACTTTTTGTCTTTGGGTGCATTAGGTTTGTTTTTTGGATTATTATCCATGAATAGAATATGTTTCTACTGTCTTTGGTTTTTGCTGTAAGCAAAAATGTCAATATGTTGTTTTTCAAGGTCCAACTGCTCAGTGATAATGCTATTTATTGATTTTATTTATTTATCCTTTGAGTAAGGCGTCTCTATGTTTGTCCATTTATATTTAACTACACTTCTTCTGTATGAGTTTGTAGAATCAGGTCTTCTTGTTCTTATGTTTCTCTCTCAGTAATTCACTGGGTGTGTATAGCAGTGATTATGAACTCCATCATTTTGCGGTTATTTTATCTTGCCACCAAGTCATGTGGACGGAATTAACTCCGCCATCACTGTTCTGGTAAAGTCAATAACTCACAATTGGCACTTATAACATTCTCAATAATATGCTTTAGACATATCACATTGGGGAATAACACTTGTTTTTATGAGGAGAAAAATAGTCAAATAGTGATATACTCGATTTACTTTAAAAAATTATAAGTAGAAGCTCTCTGCTGTAACAGATCTTTACTTTGTCCATTATAAAATATGCAATTTTTTAAAGATATTATACAGCAATGACATAATTATTTTCATAAGATTATTTTGAGGGAGCCAGAAGGTGTTTACCCTTCACTTACTGCTTCTAGGACTCAATGAGCTTCTGTCTATATCGGACACAGTAACCTAAGTGAATATCAGGCTTAATGTTCTATCTAAGACCCCGTAGTTATTGACATGGAATCCTATATTAATTTGGAATAGAGACGCGGATTTTAATTAGGAATAAAAATCATATTTCGAATGAGAATAATATTTGAGGTGCTCCGATTATAATATATTGGAAATCAAGGTTTCCTTGTTTTTCAGGTTCTTGTTAAATTTGAACTTTTTCCCCTAATCGATTACGAATGTCGGATTCTATAGATTCTATGTACGCGTGTGTCAGGCAAACCATTTATCCAAGGTTTACCATCTCTTGCTACGTTGTTTATCTCCAGTGCGTCTCTGATTCCTCCCGTTTGGATAGTCAGCAGTTTGGATAGCCCTGCTCTTTTAATGAAATAGCCCTTACTACTGACCTCTCGACTTCTACATATGTTGGATTTTTTTACTAAAAGTAGTTTGAGGGGGTTCCTGAATGGTCTGCTCTGAGTATTGAGCTGCTGACTTCTGAACACTTAGAAAATTTCACACCTCCTCGACTACTCTTTATAGTCTACTCAGTTCGGTCAACACTTTTTGGCCCTTACAGTTTGTCACGAGGAAAGATTTCTTCTTTGCTTTTTTTTTTTGTATCCAAGCATCCTTTTCTTCCCCCTTCCGGTATTGGTTATACCTTTCATTGCTCCTTTTTAAGGGATTGCTTTTTTTAACTCTAAATATTTAAGCGGGTGCCATCTGATGCATGAAAACTAAATAAGTTTTACTCTCAAATCTCATGCTTCCAGAGCCCATTCAGCGACTCTGAAATTTAAACCATGGATGGTTTTGGTAAATAAACCAAGAAACTTTGGTGCTGTTTTGTTGGAATGAAGTTGACAAACATGTGAAAGTTAAGGCTCGTCTTGATAAGGAGTGCCTGTGTGTTTTCATCGCGGGATAGTAGTGACTTGGATGAAGTCTGCGGAGAATTTTGGGAAAGGAAACCTGCTTCCTCTATTGTAGTGAATTGGATGAAGGCTGTGGAGAATTTTGTGAAAGGAAACCTGCTTCCTCTATCGACGAGCTTGCAAGGAAGTGAGATGTGACTTGTGAGGAAAACTTGTGGCATATTATGTTGGAAGACAACTTTCTCGAGCATGAGAATGCTGAGTTCTCAGTGATACTTTTCATTAGACAAGTTTTACTGTCTACAACAAAAATATGGTGTCCGTATTGAACACTTTCCATAGCATAGCCTAAGGATTTACGGACTGAAATATCTTTGTGGCCTATTTTTTTTAATTGCTCTTGGCACCAAGCATGTATCTTTCACAAACCACATTAAGTATTAACATTTGACTAACTGATTGATGTTATGCAGACACATCCGACACAATCTTGTTTCATGTCGTCAATTGATATTCACACGCACTACTCCTACCAGGTAAAATCATGTTTCATTGACCACCTTATATTTTGGTGGTTTGCTTCTGCTTATTAGCTTTCCACTATTTTTCAAACGCATCTTTATGTATTTTGCAGATAATGTTACCCGAAGCTATTGCCATTGTCATGGCGCCAAAAGACTGTTCCAGGTTAGTTTTAACATTATCATCGCATACATGTCCTTTTTTCATCAAACGGAAAGTTGCATATTTAACTGGAATTTTTTGTTCACTCAGAAACCATGGCATTTTCCGGTTAACGACAGGCGGAATGACAGTCATAAGGGAATGCCCAAGACGGGGGTTTCATTCCCACGATCCCCCTTTGGATGGTAGCTCTATATACAGACATTGTACCGATGTTTATATGGATTCCAATTTGAGATTTGATGTTATGGATCTACGTTGATCTGTTTGCAACTGGATTCATTAATTTGTGAATTTCATTCATTAATGACACGATTGAAAGAAATGTAGTTGTATTGTTTTCGGACAGATGATCACATATGGTTTCCGAGATGAAGATGAAGAGATGTGTCTTGTTTGAATTTGTTTTTAGAAACAAAATAATAAATACCTAGTTTATATATTTACTGCTCCTAGTGAATTGATGTTGAAATAGGACATCATAACAATAATAAATAAATAAAGAGATGCTTTTACCCAACGCATGATTATGATTTAATATCTTGGATAGCTCTATATCAAGTTATAAATATTTTTCAGTATTAATTGTGATGAATTTTGAATATACCAAACATGATTATTATTTAAATTCGTTCTACAAATCATTTATACAGTCAAATCATTCTATCCAAATAAAAAGATTCGAAAGTAGTGATTTCAAATCCATATATGTTTGTTTTAGAAAAGCTACCTTTAATAGATTTTAAATCACAAACTAGTTATTTTTGAATCGTTGTATACAAAATCCAAATCGTTATGCATAGTACCAAGCCGGAACAATCATCCGTGCGCCTGTATATATATGTACAATGCTCACAAATATAATGTGATGGTACGAATCAACCAAAAAGAGTAGGTCTTTTGTGAGATTATCTCACATATGTTTATATGTGAGACGAGTTAACCATTATCATATTTATAATAAAAGTAATACTTTCGGCACAAAAAGTAATACTTTTTCATTCGTGATTCAAATAAAATATTTATCTTATAAAATTGATCGTGAGACCGTTTTACATTAATTTGTATGAAAAGGTATATGGAAACTTGTGGGCTGTAGTGTAGTGTAATCTCCATAATTGGTACACTGCAACCTCAATTAAGTACGAATCATTAATCGTTTCGGGAAACAAAATATAAAAATAATGGTTCTCTTCCAAAATTATGAAAAATATTGAGAATACCACTTTCTAAGTTTTATTACATCAATTTTTTTGAATACAAGTTTTACCTTTTTAAGTCTTAATGCACCCTGGGTATAGATTAATTGGTTGTTGAGTGAGTCATACTCCTCTCGAGTAAATCCCTATCGGTATTTGAGTCTAAACTGAAACTTTAATTGAAAGGGTCAAATCGTGTTTTCTACCATACGACGGTGCATTGTTTAGAGTCTCGCATTCGTTCAAATTGTTTCTTAACTATCCAACCAGAACTCCAGCCATCTAGAAAGCGCTCTTTTTCCTATTCAAAGATCAGCCCTCGACAAAGATGGATCCGGATCCCCTACAGTGTTGGTAAAACAGTAAATGATGATGTGTGCCTACATGGCATTTCTTTTAATTTTTTAAAATTCTTCTCTTTTTTTTCCAATTTTTTCCCTCTCTTTTTCTTTTTATTTACCCTCCATTTTTCTCCATTTTTTTCCCTCTTCCACAAACTTTAGAGGACAATTTTATAAGAAATAATATAAATATTTTAATTTTTTTATGTTAAATTAATAATTTTACAATTAAAAATTACTATATTAAATTTCTACATGTGAAAAACCGTATCATTTTTTTCGAATTTGATGAGTATTATTAATTTTTTTTCAATGAACAGAATTTTTAACAATATAAAACTATTAACATGTTAATGATTAAATTAAAATTTAGAACATTTCCATCAAGCAATATCAAAAACTAAAATTCAACACCACATTTCTATCAAAAATAAATAATTCATACGTTTTGAGACTTCATTTCAACTAACAATGTTAATCGACTATTCTTCAAATAAAAAAACTACTCGAGAGTATTATTGGATATATCTCCATTGAAATCCATGGCTTCAAGAGAATGATGAGGATGATCAAATTGTGCCTACATTAAATANCAGAATTTTTAACAATATAAAACTATTAACATGTTAATGATTAAATTAAAATTTAGAACATTTCCATCAAGCAATATCAAAAACTAAAATTCAACACCACATTTCTATCAAAAATAAATAATTCATACGTTTTGAGACTTCATTTCAACTAACAATGTTAATCGACTATTCTTCAAATAAAAAAACTACTCGAGAGTATTATTGGATATATCTCCATTGAAATCCATGGCTTCAAGAGAATGATGAGGATGATCAAATTGTGCCTACATTAAATAAGAATAAATATTATAAAATCAATTTTACCATTTAAGAATTAATATTTTTTGGCTTAAGATTTTTACCCAATAAAAAATTTCTAGATATCATTAAAGTTCATACCATCAATAATTCAGTGAAATTGAATTGACTTACAGTTGTTTGAAGACATGCATGAGGTACCGGAGGTGCTGAACAAGATACATATAATTCATCGTGCGTTACGATGTCCTACAATGATTGTAAAAATAAGAATTAGACATTTAAAGGTACAAGAAAATCGAACCTTGTATGTTATAGTATTTCGTGTAAAAATAAAAAAAATTGAGTGAGAGTGAAAAAACGAGAAAAAGAAGAAAATGGACAAAAGAAGACAAGATGAAATAGCCGAGAAGAAAACAAATGTTTATATTATTTCATATAAAAATGGGGAAAAAATGGAAGAAAATGGAGGGAAAATAAAAGAGAAAAAGAGAGGGAAAAAAGTGGAAAAAAAGAGAAGAATTAAAAAAAAATTAAAAGAAATGCCACGTAGGCACACAACATCACTTGTTGTTTTACCAACACTGTAGGAGATCCGGATTTCGACAAAGATATCTTGATTCCTTGCGGCCGGGCCGTTTTCCCGCTTCCTCTTTCCTTTGGTCGAGTGAGTCTGTTCTCAAAAATATTAGGGGGCGTACCATAAGCAAGGATAATTTTAATATATGTATAATATTGTGGCCCAAAGATCCTTGAACTAAAATGCTCATGCAGCCAAATGCTAGAAAAGGCCTAGACACTCAAGTCCCAGATTCAGCAGATCATGCTGGTTGAAACTCAACGCCATTAACAAGACAAAGGCAACCATTCAAGAACTACAAAATTTGATACAACTGGTCAAAATGCAGCTCTGCATGCCTTCACTACTCAACTGCAGGACGAGGACGATCCAGAAAAAGATACTGAGGAGGATCCATAGAAAGACCCTGAAGAAGATCCAATGGAAGACGAAGTCATAGGATACAATGAGATTATAGATTACTAGATCTTTAGTATCATTTGTAATAAGGATTTGCAATCCATTGCTTCTGTTAGCATCATCCAACTTTGATTTATATGTTTCTCATCCTATATGAAATCGATAAAAATTTATTCGACTTATTCATTGATTGATTTCATGTTTGAGCCACTATTGTTTCATATGTTTGTACCATGTTATAAACGTCTTAGAAACTCTTAGCTAGGCGTGTAGGTAATGGCTAAGAGACTTCAACGTAACAAATTCAACCTGCGATACGCCAATTGCAATAACGATCGCAACTCCAACAACGAGGATACACTACCACCACCAAGAGTTGGCCTTAGTAGAGAAGATCTGATGGCCATAGCAGCCATTGTGTGACAACCTTACAAGGACTGGTCTGTTCAAACGCCAACACTAATCAGCCACCACTACCGAATGGAATCAAGAACCATTATGGATCCCTCCGAAGGAATCGAGTCCCAACGTTTGACAACAATCACGACCTAGAAGTTGGTCAAGGCTGGCTCAAGAATATTGAGACCTAGCTCCAATTGCTTGAAGTGCCAAATGAACTTAAGGTGACTATGGTAAACCGTTTCTAGAAGAAAAAGAGGTAAAATGGTGGAAGACAATCTCACCAAATAAGACAGAAGTGAGACCAATCACATGGAAAAGGTTTCGAGGAGCGTATTTGAATGTAACATGCCTGATAATGGACCTATTGGATATAAATTAATGATTTTTAATTCAGTAAAATTAATTATTGGATAATCAACTTTCCATTCCTTATCAATTCATAAAAAAGTATAATTATAACTAATTGCTAATTATAAATATATAATGTAAATTCAAATATTTTATTATGTTATGAATCAATTTATTTTTTTCTTATAAATAAGGTGATTGAGTTCAATGAAAATTGCACTCGAGTATTGACTCATTCTCTCTTCTCTCATGAATTCTCTCAACTTATTTATCTATTTTTTATGATTCTCGATCTATGGTTTATAACATATTATCTAAACAATTTTATAACCAATTGAGAACAAAAATAATTATCATTCAATTGATGCTATTGGAATATTATAATGTGTTGTCAATACTCAATTTTATAAGATATTCATTAGTACTCTAGAAGTATACCTGGCCAAGGGTCGGGTCTGACCTGGACCAAATCGAAACCGGCCCATGGTCAACTGGTGGGTTATTCGGGTCAACGCGTTTGACCAGAAACAGTGATCGAATCACCTAAGGCTGTACGATTACGGTTTACGGGTAGAAAACCCGTCGAACCAGTGGTTCGGACATTTTTAAATTTTTTTATTTTAAATCAAAAACTGCGATTAATTGATCAAGTGGCCGTTGGAGATCAACAGTCACAATTCAATGACAGTTTGTCTACCGACGGTTTGATAATTTTTTTTTTATTATTGACTTTGAAATCAACGGCCGTGATTTTGTGGCCATTAATCAATTTTGTGGCCGTTGATGATTATTGTCACAATTTTGTCCCAATATCTAATTCTCACTTCTTTTTTAATTATCAAAAAATCAACTCTCGATTATTGTTTTGTTTGTCAATTCATGGATATGCCAATGATTGAGTCGAAATGTGAAGCTTCTAAGAATGACTATCAAGGTACGACCAAAACATCAATTCTCGTACTTTTGATATTATATATTGTTGGTTTCTAGATATAGAACATGACATTGCACAATATTCACATAAGGAAGTGGCAGTAGTAGATTTGTCAGTTGAGCTTGAATCTCAAGTGGAGTTTGATGTAATAGTTGAACCTGAATCTGAAGTTGAGGTTGTAGTTATTGATGATGGTAGTCCACTAGGTGATGACTCAAATGTCGTTGAACGATATGCTGTGGAGAGTGAATCATTAGGCGGAAAAAAGTGCCTAAGTTGTCTACTATAGAGGATGAGAGTAGAGATGGTGCAATTTTGGCTTATGAATGTGTTGAGAAAAAATGTAAATCTCATGTACGATTGAATCCAAACTTAGTTCTTGAAGATCAATTGAAATCTCTGAAAGTAAATGAAAAAGAATTTAAACTGGCCGAAAGAAAAAGTGAACAAAATAGTGAGATGACCATAGAAAGAAAATAAGATGAAAAAGATGAAATGAAAGAAAAGGAAAAGGAAAAAGAGGCCAAAGAAAAAGAAGATAAAAATAAATGGTCCAAAAGAGTGATAATGAGATAAACTTGATTTTGTATAAACCCCTTAAAGTATCTTTATACAAAAATATTTACTAACATTATGATGATATAGTCGGTTTAATCTCGATCGTTGCTATTTCTTCTTTGGATGACTTTGGAAGTGTCATGACGAGGAGACAAACGAGTCTTGTTGATGGAAGAATCCAATGGGTTGAGCTGCATGAAAAAATGGCGCTACTGAAAGTAATAATTTAATGAACAATGTATTAACAACTTCATAATCCATGCTTCAATTGCAATCACACAATACAATGTTCTTCTTGCATACAAAACATAATATTCCTCACATAATTGATAAACTGAAAGGAATTTTGATTCTATGCCAGAGCAAGCATGCTTGCATGGTAGTCAATAGATCTGTCAAGCTCGACATGAACAATTACATGAATTCAATATGACCGTAAAATATTTGCAAAATTAAACAAACAATGAACTTAAAAAAATCATTAAAAAACAGTTTCTTTAACTTGCTCTAACCCACTTAAACATGATATGCTAGTACAAGACATATCATCCACGTTGTTGGAACATTTCATGTTCACAATCTTGATTTTGATGTTAACAAAACTCGTTATTTTGTTTATAATGATTTATTGTAGTGCACATGAAGCTGGAATTGATCAGGCTTCGAACTGATCAGTTAATTGAGCAAAAACTGAAGCTATCGAGACGCAACTGAAAGTACCAGCTGATTGCCCAAACTGAATCAGCTCAACTGACACATCAAAGAACAGTTCAGCTGATGTCCAGCTGATAGATGGTTCAGCAGGAGAACTTCAGAAGCCCGGCCAGCTGATGAAGAACTCAACTGATGAAGAGCCCAGCTGATCAGTTCAACTGAAAGAGTGAAATTAGTTCAACTGACGAGTCAACTGATTTCACTAGCCCAACTGAAGATCAGTTCAGATTACCAGTTAGGAGCATCAGTTAAGAATCAATCAGTTTCAGATCAAGACAATCTTATCTAAAGTGGATTCTAGCTATGCACAAGGGTACAAAGCATCTGTACTATTGATAGTACAATAATGGACGTTGCAACAAAGCTTAAAGCCAAAATGTTCCAGAAGGCTGTCGGAAAAGTCGAGACACGAATCTCAAGGAACACATTCAAGCTGCAACGGATACAATTATTGAGTCTCACTATACGACTTGTTTCTCGCTTATAAATAGAAGATCAGTGAAGATCAATAACAAGAAGAATAACAAGAACAAGTGTGTGAAAGAAACAGAGAGAAAGGACACACATATTGTATATCTGCTTACTACAAGCAATTTGCCCAGAGAGAACACTTCATCGTGTTATCAGCTTAGATTAGAAGCACAATTCTCTCAGTGTGTGAGAACACCTTCAGGTTGTTATCATTGCTCATTTCTCACACACGCACACACACCACCACTCAAATACAATATTGCACAAAGATATTAAACTTGTATATGGAGTCTTTGACACACATACGTTAAACAAGTGTTGGCTGGGAGGTGCTGCCTTCAGTCTAGTCTAGGAGTTCAGTTAGGCAGTGGGTAAGTCATAAACTGGGTGTGTTTGTACAAGGTGTTGTATAAATCAAAGTCTTCTAGTGTATCTTACCCGATGAGGTAGAAGGGGTGACGTAGAAGCAGTTGAAGACTCCTCCGAATATCCATAAACATATCATGTGTTCTTTAACTGTTTGACTTTTGTTTTCAACTGATTTGATCAGTTAGAGCATCCGTCAATTCAGTTATCACCATAACTGAACTGATATGTGCCACAACTGATTCTACTATTTTCAGTTATTCAGTTGCACAGTATATAAAATTTATCAGTTCTTTCATAACGAATGATTATTTCTAGTGTCTTCCGCTTGGTTTAAAATCAAACTCGATTTAATTCATCGGTGTAAACACTCTTAGAACACGAGCTATTGCAGCTCTTGGAGAATATTGCGTTTGAAGCACCTTATGATGCCCAACAACTAACAAATTATTTTCTCGATTTAGGCATTGTCAAATAATAATGAACATCCAAACCAGAAATGATTTCCAATTTTTCAATTATTTTGAAACATTATTACCTTAAATTTCTACTCAATATTCTCTTTCTGTTAAATTATTTTAAATTTCACATGTGTGAGTATAAAAAATAGCAAACAAAGAAAATATTCTTCATGTTTGGAGGCATGTATCCGATCATATGCTTCAATCAACCCAATACGATAATCAATTGAATGAGATCAAGAATTGCAAGTGTTTACTTGTCATCTTGAACCAATATTTTTTCCCAAACAGAAGTGGTTGCACCAGTGACCAAAGATAACGATAACAATTCCTAATTATTTACAAAAAATAATGAAATAAGCGATGGGTTTGAGACATCTAGGCTGATTGATCAGGTGTCAGTCTAGCTCGATTTTGATTGAGTCAAAGTAGAGATCAAGCTATTCAGCCAACTTTTGTAAACCAGTTGAAGAGAGTTTCACTTAACTCCGATGGATATATAAGAAGTAGTCAACATTTTAAAGAGGCTCTATATAACAACCAATTTCATCATAGACTATTAAATCTGATCTTGATACAAAATATATTGTATCATGCAATTAAACAATACCTAAATCAGTACAAACATTGCAAATAATAGATTTTGTTGTATCATGCAATTAAACAATGCCTAAATCAGTACAAACATTGCAAACAATAGGCAACTCATCAAACACATAAAAACATATCTTGTGAAATCTTTGGGAATGAATAGTTATGGTGTAATAATCAAATACATCGACAACTTTCATGAAACATATGAAAAAACATGGCTTGCGAAAAACATATTTAAGATTGAAGCAAAAAATCGACAGATACACTTCAAATTTTGAAAATAAAAAATTGAAGCAAAAACGAAGATTATCTTATTTTTTGAATTGGACATTTCGAAATCACAAAAGAACGATGACAAAAGTCGACTTACATTGCTGAGCTTCACCTTCAAACGCTTTTTTTCAAGCCAGTAGAGAGTTTATAGATTCATTGGGTTAGGAGGAGGGAGACGTTTATGATTTGATTTTGATGTATTTTAGTTTTAACTTAATAATTATATATAATGGAGGAAATTAAAACGGGCCAATTTAAAAAGTAGGAGTGAGACAGAAAGTATTTAAAAAACAAGGACTCTGAAATTTTTTTTAAGAAACAAGGAGTTGACTTTTGATTATTACATTAACTGCAATTAAACTCTTTAACTTAATTAATTCTCCTCTTTTTTTCTTCTCGGTCGACACACATCTTCCCCCAATTAAAATTTACGAGTCATCTACCCCTTTTTCACCAAATCGGGATCTGTCGACCCAAAACTAATTTAGTCGACCCAAAATCTACTTTGAGAAAAAATAAGAGTCCACCCAGAAGAATGGTCGACCAAAATTAAGTTGGTCGACCAAATATTATGGGTCGACCAAGATTAATTTTCTTGGTCGACCAAAATTTTGTTGGTCGACCAAACCAAGAAGAAATTCTTCTCGGTCAACCAACATAATTTTGGTTGACCAAGAAGAACCCATAATTATGTCATGTTTATTATTATTATTATTATTATTATTATTATTATTATTATTAATTTTTATCTACTCTAATTATCTTATTCTCTTAATTTTTGTTGAATTTTGTAAGATATACCTTTGGGTCGACCCAAAAGCAAAGAAACAAGGGTCGACCCAAAAACAACAAGGTCTACTTTGTGTCGACCCAGCTAAATATGTGATTCATATGTTAAAACATGTAATATTATATAACATACTTGTGAAATTGTGATTTATATGTTAAAAACATGTAACATAATTCTGAAATTGTGATTCATATGTTAAAATAACATGTAACATAGTTGATTGTGAATTTGTGATTCATATGTTAAAACATGTAACATAATTGTGAAATTATGATTCATATGTTAAAACATGTAACATAGTTGTGAAATTGTGATTCATATATTAAAACATATAACATAATTGTGAAATTGTGGCTCATATGTCAAAACATATGTAATATAGTTGTGAAATTGTGACTCATATGTCATAACATGTAACATAATTATTTAACATTATAGAACATACTTGTGGAAATTATGTGATTTATATGTAAAAAACATGCAACATTGGTCAAAATTGTGTAATTATCCGTCAAAATTAAGTAATTATCGGTCATATTTGCCAAATATACGGATTCATGTGTTAGAAAAAGGGTCGACCCAAAAGCAACCTTGATCGACCCAAAATCAACATGGGTCGACCCAGAGATCAACATGGTCGACCCATAAATAATATGGTCGACCCAGAAATCACCATGGCCGACCCAAAAACTGACCAACAACAAAATTTCACCATAAATACTTAAATCGAAATTAAAAAGATCAATATAATGTCCAATAATTAAAAGATCAATACAATGACCAATGATTATCAAAACATATTAAATGCTAAAAAATATCTGAACTCAGATACAAAAACAAGTACTGAGTCGACCCAAGCTTGGTCGATGTTGGATAGACCAAATTTTGGGTCTACCCAACATTTTATAGCTTGGTCGACCCAAGCAAAAGCTTTGATCAACAAATGGGTAGACCAAAACTTGGTCGACCCAAGCAATTTTTTCTTGGGTCGACCAAGCCATTTTGGGTCGACCAAAATGTTGGGTCGACCAAGATCAAGTAAAATGTTGGGTAGATCAAAATTTTGGTCTGCGGTTTTTGGGTCGACCTTTTCTTCTTCAAGCGAGTTGAAGAAACAGAAGCAGTAAATCGAATTTGTTCGATTGAGTTTGCTTAGATTGGAAGGATTTGGATCGAGAATTGATGGGAAGAAAAAGACGATTTGCATTGAGAATCGTCGTCGGAAAGAAAATGAAAGGAGGTCGACGGAAGAAAAAGACGATTTGGAATCGACTGAATGAGATGGATTGATTTAATGTTAAAAGTTTAAGTTAATGGTGTATTTACACTTAAATAAAAGAACATTTATGTAAATTGACTTGTGGATCTTTTTTTCAAAATAATCTACGATCGACGCCCTTTTCACTAAATTTCCCAATTAAAACTATGATCAAGTTTTCTCGGACATCAATATAGAATGAATATTATATAAACACTGACCAAGGTATTTTGCTCTAAATTACCGATAGTTTATCTATGAAACAAAAATGAAGACTTTTTAATTAATATATACATGCTGAATGACATACCTTCTCTGATTGATCAGTTGCGCCGGAGCCAGAAGTCGCCGCCAAAGGTTGGTTGGCCGACGAGCCTCTGAGAAGGAGTTAGACTTCAAAAGAGAGACAAAGAGGAGATCATCCGTAGAATCTGATGGCTCGATCTTCTCCCGAGGGAAACATAAACATATCGGCGAGTACGAAGAAAATCGCCGTCGATAACCGAATTTCCATCCGTTTCTACTTTCGCATAGCCGATAACATTCTAAAGCAGGTATACTGATTTTATTCGCATGTATTTTGTCATCAGTAATGGTATCGGCACCAATTTGCGAATTGAAGAGGCTTGTTGCCTCTTGGTTCTTGATAGTGACAATGATTTATTTTCTCGTGGAAGAATTTGAATCGAATTTTGTTTATTTTTTGGTTTTTCATTGTGTATTGCGGAAGAATGATTTTCTGTGATACAGTAGGGTTGTACCAAGTGAGACCGTGATTAAACACGCTGACAGAGTTTGTGTGTTGGAGCAGTGATGTATGTAAGAAATTCAAAGGATTTGAAGTTACTGATTTAGAACTAGACACGCTCGTGTTCAAATTTTATTTGGATTTTCGTCATTAGGAATTGCATATTTTCATCGACTCAATTTCATGGATTACAACGCATGTTGGAATGTTGTAATTGTTGTTTTGCGTCACACCACGCTAGTTGGTAACAAGTAGGAAAAATGGAATATAAATTTTCCTCCTATTTTGAGAATACATCACCATTGAACTGGGTATGAAGTGAGATCGGTTGTTTTGAGCTGAAATAATTGAAAGAATGGGTGTGTCTTAGCTGAGATTTTCCAGTAGCTGTCACCAATATTGAATTCCAATGGAACATTTAACTGAGGGCTGTGTTTGTGACTAAATCGAGCAGAGATTGAGGTCTGCTTATAAGGCGTATATCTCCAAACATACCAAATTTCAAATAGCTATTTTCCCAGATGATGTCTATGAGCATAAACAAGTATGTTTCACAATTAAATGAGTTAGTAAGCTAAAATATAGAAGGTGAACATTTATTGTGCTGCTCCTTGGGTGATTGGAAGTGAATCCCAGGACAAATAATTTAGGATACACGGATACTTATAATGCATGCGTCGAGATTCTTGCACATTATTTGTTGCTGGGATCCTTTTTCCAGACCATCAGACATGGTTTTCTTTGGTTTCCCTTGAAACAGTTTTTTGCTTATCAAATATGAGAGGTCATTGTACTGGAACATGCTTGGCTTCGTTTAGATTATGGTGAAAAGTACATGAAAACCTGAAGTTTGGTTTTTGCAGAGGTTTCTTTCTTCTGTGATAAAGTATTTTATTCTCTTTGACTCAATTTTATTTTCAATCAGTGTTTGGATACTATTGTTTGATTTTACTATTTTACTCTACTGTCTTCCTCTCCTTATTTAATTTTGAACTCGAATTACTAGACTTGTTAATTTAATGCCATGGTATCGACTTTTAGATGTGCTTGTAGCACAGCAAATTCATTTCTCTTACTCGTGGATGATTTGGTCACTTTACCACTAAATATTATTTGATTCATATTTTATCCTCCTCTCTATCCATCTCTTTCAATATTTTTGTTGTTTTCCAACTTTTCTCAGTTAAATATTATTTCATTCTGTAGGCCGACATCTTTCGAGAAGAAAAGAATGTTGTAGATCTGTATGTTATGCTTCTTCGATTCTCAAGGTAAGAAAGGATGTCTTGAGATTCAACGTGTATTTTACAAACAACCCTTTTCGCCAAAAAATGTATCAAGATAGCATGAAATACCGGAGGTGGTTCTGATGAATGTTGTTTGTTGTCTTTTGTTTAGTTTGGTTTCTGAGACAATACCTTGCCATCGAGACTATAGAACATCTGCACATGGAAACAAACTTTATATCAAACGGGTAACAGTTGCTATCCATTGTTCGTTTTATATTAATAATTGTTATTGCTGCCCCTTCTATGTTGCGTTTTTTTGGTTAAATTTCTAATCTGCATTGATTCCTGAATTTTTCTTTAATATGCATTCCACAGAGACTGATAGCTGCATTGACTGAGCTTGAAGAACTGAAGCCAGCTGTTCAAGCAAAAATTAGGGAGTTGCATGAAAGACAAATTAGTCGGCAAAATGAATCCCTATATTTTCGGCAAAATTTAACTTGGGAATCTTCAGTTCAAAGACCTTATTCGAAGCAACAAAACTGGAGTAGTTATAATAATACAAAGAAGGTACTTCAGTACCCATCTTGTTGTTGGGTACTGTCTACTGTCAGTTGAATGCCTATTCAGTTTTAAATGAGCTTAGATCCTGAAAGTTTTTTTTCAATTTAAATTAATTGCTGAATTGATGTGGTCAGCTATTTATTGTTTCCCACGAGCTAGTTGTTTACCTAATTATTGTGTTTGACAGAGTCTAGCGCCTGCTACTGTCGAACTTGGATATCATGGATCGAAGGTTCATTTGCTTGCAAAACCGGTAGAAGAGCATCTCAGTAAAATGTAAGCTGTTTAAGTTAACTCTGTCGATCTTTTCATCAGCAGAAAGCATTTTTAAAAGCTTAATTCCTCATCACAGGAGTAGGCACTGATATGTAGAATTAGATAATGTATGCGTACTTAGATTTTATTGTGGCTGGAAATCCTTGTCATTCCCTCAACTAAAAAATACATTTCCCATTGTAGAATATGATCCTAAATATGAGTTCTTTAATTTCAGTTCCTTTTGAAAATCACTCATTGGAAACTGAAGTAATTTGTGAAACTTGTTTTTGCTTTTTATCCTGTGTAAAATGTTGACACTATTTGTATCATTAAGAGTTAAGACTGTTTTAAATGTTAATGTTGATCTCACTTTCTTTGAAAGGTATTGCAAAATGGGAAATTTTTATTCTATAAATGGTATTCACTAGTTTGTTTTATTGATACTCTTGAGACGGCCTTATATTTAGAATTTCTCATTTTTAAAAATGTAACTATTATATTCGACATATTAAATCACAATTTTCAATATAGTTGATGAATAGTTAAGGATTTAAATATGATCATTTCTGACAGATTCAAGGAGGCAACAAAGATTAGTCTAACATTACACTCTACAACATAGTACATTCTGGTTTGAATCAATTGGATGCATGCAAAGATCAACTGATTGGTGAATGTTTATGACATACGCATGCACACAGTTGTATATCATGATACTGGACGCTCTCTGCAGACATTCTACTTTTCCCAAAAAATTGACCTAAACTTACGTCAATGTGTACAAATAATGTTTTCCTGTTTTTTTGGGCAGATCAATCAGTATTCCCCGCCCAAAGGAGGAAACTCTGATTAGACATTCTATTTTGGGCCCGAACGGGCTACGTGGACAATGGCAACCTCCTCCTATTCATAAGGTGGTCCTGACAATTCGTTGATGTATATGCATAATGAAAGCAATTTTTAATATATATATATATATTATTTTTCAATTTTTTTTGCAGATTCAATATCCAAGAAATGACGACTTTACTCCTATAGAGGTTTCAAGGTAAACTGATGTATCTGAACCCCAAATTTAAGAATTTTTTTGCCACTTGATTTTATCGTTCGAGTTAAATTTTATTGAAGGCGCTTGGTAATCTACATATATAACTTGGTTTTTGAGAACTTTCATTTTCTTTAGTGATACGCTGCTTGTTTATGATTTGTTGATGGACATATGATGATTATACATGTTTTGTGATCCTTGTAGGGACAATAACACTCGACTTTCTATCAAAGATGGAACTATGACAGGAAATGATGGTGGAAGTTCGGAACAAGAAAGAATTGTTTTGGAATCATCTGTAGTTCAGCCAAAAAACTATCGTCAATCAATAAAGAATCAAGAATTTGATTCACTCATCTCTTTTGAACCTATTGAAATCGTACCGCAAACAGAAATTATTAGACAACCTTCGCCTCCTCCTGTTTTAGTAGATGTACAGGATCTTATCCCCACCTCAACTCCAGATTCTGAGACTATGCCCGAATGTGGGCAGGAGAATTCTTCTAGTGTCTCTTTTATTCGCTCTGAAGATCCTTTGCAGTTGCATATAGTAAGGTGTTAGAGTATTGTTTTTCAATGTGAATGATCTGTGTTTTTTTATCTGAAATCAGGTGTTACCGAATAGTTCTTTAATTTAAATATTCCATATTCGACCTTAACTTGATTTCTCTGCAAAAATATCTAACGTTTGTAGCAAGCTTCCACAATAAAGAAATTTAGAAAAGCATACATACTCATTGTGCTTGTTCTTTCTTCAGTCAACCCAAATGATGGACAGTTTTATGAAGCTGGCCAAGTCTAACACGGATAAAAACTTAGAAACATGTGGGATCCTTGCGGGTTCTCTTGTAAGTACCAATACCATTTAGATCTTCTATTTTGATGTTTAACAATCACCAAAGTCATCATTTCAAATTTGTAGCATTATTGACTAGATGCATTCTTTAGAACACACCTGTTATTTGTCACAGAGAAACCGAAAATTCTATATCACAGCTCTAATTATTCCAAAGCAAGAATCAACATCAGACTCGGTAAGCCAGAGTTTTCCTCTTACATATGCACTATCACTTGACAAGAAGCTCACAGCGTCTGAAATTTGTTTTAATCATTCTGGTCAAGCAGTGCCAAGCCACAAATGAGGAAGAAATATTTGAAGTGCAGGACAAACAAAGTCTTTTTCCACTTGGATGGATTCATGTACGTATAATTTTGTCCTTGGTGTATTAGGTGTGTTTTTTGGATTATTATCCATGAATAGAATATGTTTCTACTGTCTTTGGTTTTTGCTGTAAGGTAAAATGTCAATATGTTGTTTTTCAAGGTCCAACTGCTCAGTGATAATGCTATTTATTGATTTTATTTATTTATCCTTTGAGTAAGGCGTCTCTATGTTTGTCCATTTATATTTAATTACACTTCTTCTATATGAGTTTGTAGAATCAGGTCTTCTTGTTCTTATGTTTCTCTCTCAGTAATTCACTGGGTGTGTATAGCAGTGATTATGAACTCCATCATTATGCGGTTATTTTATCTTGCCACCAAGTCATGTGGACGGAATTAACTCCGCCATCTTTGTTCTGGTAAAGTCAATAACTTACAATTGGCACTTATAACATTCTCAATAATATGCTTTAGACATATCACATTGGGGAATAACACTTGTTTTTATGAGGACAAAAATAGTCAAATAGTTATATACTCGATTTACTTTAAAAAATTATAAGTAGAAGCTCTCTGCTGTAACAGAGCTTTACTTTGTCCATTATAAAATATGCAATTTTTTAAAGATATTATACAGCAATGACATAATTATTTTCATAAGATTATTTTGAGGGAGCCAGAAGGTGTTTACCCTTCACTTACTGCTTCTAGGACTCAATGAGCTTCTGTCTATATCGGACACAGTAACCTAAGTGAATATCAGGCTTAATGTTCTATCTAAGACCCCGTAGTTATTGACATGGAATCCTATATTAATTTGGAATAGAGACGCGGATTTTAATTAGGAATAAAAATCATATTTCGAATGAGAATAATATTTGAGGTGCTCCGATTATAATATATTGGAAATCAAGGTTTCCTTGTTTTTCAGGTTCTTATTAAATTTGAACTTTTTCCCCTAATCGATTACGAATGTCGGATTCTATAGATTCTATGTACGCGTGCGTCAGGCAAACCATTTATCCAAGGTTTACCATCTCTTGCTATGTTGTTTATCTCCAGTGCGTCTCTGATTCCTCCCGTTTGGATAGTCAGCAGTTTGGATAGCCCTGTTCTTTTAACGAAATAGCCCTTACTACTGACCTCTCGACTTCTACATATGTTGGATTTTTTTACTAAAAGTAGTTTGAGGGGGTTCCTGAATGGTCTGCTCTGAGTATTGAGCTGCTGACTTCTGAACACCTAGAAAATTTCACACCTCCTCGACTACTCTTTATAATCTACTCAGTTCGGTCAACACTTTTTGGCCCTTACAGTTTGTCACGAGGAAAGATTTCTTCTTTGCTTTTTTTTTTTTTGTATCCAAGCATCCTTTTCTTCCCCCTTCCGGTATTGGTTCTACCTTTCATTGCTCCTTTGTAAGGGATTGCTTTTTTTAACTCTAAATATTTAAGCTGGTGCCATCTGATGCATGAAAACTAAATAAGTTTTACTCTCAAATCTCATGCTTCCAGAGCCCATTCAGCGACTCTGAAATTTAAACCATGGATGGTTTTGGTAAATAAACCAAGAAACTTTGGTGCTGTTTTGTTGGAATGAAGTTGACAAACATGTGAAAGTTAAGGCTCGTCTTGATAAGGAGTGCCTGTGTGTTTTCATCGCGGGATAGTAGTGACTTGGATGAAGTCTGCGGAGAATTTTGGGAAAGGAAACCTGCTTCCTCTATTGTAGTGAATTGGATGAAGGCTGTGGAGAATTTTGTGAAAGGAAACCTGCTTCCTCTATCGACGAGCTTGCAAGGAAGTGAGATGTGACTTGTGAGGAAAACTTGTGGCATATTATGTTGGAAGACAACTTTCTCGAGCATGAGAATGCTGAGTTCTCAGTGATACTTTTCATTAGACAAGTTTTACTGTCTACAACAAAAATATGGTGTCCGTATTGAACACTTTCCATAGCATAGCCTAAGGATTTACGGACTGAAATATCTTTGTGGCCTATTTTTTTTAATTGCTCTTGGCACCAAGCATGTATCTTTCACAAACCACATTAAGTATTAACATTTGACTAACTGATTGATGTTATGCAGACACATCCGACACAATCTTGTTTCATGTCGTCAATTGATATTCACACGCACTACTCCTACCAGGTAAAATCATGTTTCATTGACCACCTTATATTTTGGTGGTTTGCTTCTGCTTATTAGCTTTCCACTATTTTTCAAACGCATCTTTATGTATTTTGCAGATAATGTTACCCGAAGCTATTGCCATTGTCATGGCGCCAAAAGACTGTTCCAGGTTAGTTTTAACATTATCATCGCATACATGTCCTTTTTTCATCAAACGGAAAGTTGCATATTTAACTGGAATTTTTTGTTCACTCAGAAACCATGGCATTTTCCGGTTAACGACAGGCGGAATGACAGTCATAAGGGAATGCCCAAGACGGGGGTTTCATTCCCACGATCCCCCTTTGGATGGTAGCTCTATATACAGACATTGTACCGATGTTTATATGGATTCCAATTTGAGATTTGATGTTATGGATCTACGTTGATCTGTTTGCAACTGGATTCATTAATTTGTGAATTTCATTCATTAATGACACGATTGAAAGAAATGTCGTTGTATTGTTTCGGGACAGATGATCGCATATGGTTTCCGAAACGAAGATGAAGAGATGTGTCTTGTTTGAATTTGACTGATCGAAATACGTAATTTTGATGTTATAAAGTATAATGTTGTGTATGAAATTATAAAATATTGTCCAAACTTATTTTGACTTCTTTGAATTAATTTTATTATGAATTATATAAAACATTTCGGAGTAAAAAATATGCCATAAACTTGTATAAAGATACCACATGTTAAGCATACACAACGTATGTGATTTCACAAGTTTTGATGAAATCCTTCCTATTATGATTAAGAAAATATTCTTCAATACACGATACAAGTAATTTTGGAATTTATATCTGTTTTATGTTACAAGGTGTCCAAGTTTCATGCACCCTAGGTATAGATTAATTGGTTGTTGAGTGAGTCATACTCATACTCCTCTCGACTAAATACTCATCGGTATCTGAGTCTAAACTGAAACTTTAATATGTTATAAACTATGGTTTATAAAATATTATCTGAATAATGTTATAACCAATTGAGAACAAAAATAATTATCATTCAATTGATGCTATTGGAATCTTATAACGTGTAGTAAATATTCAATTTTATAAGATATTCATTAGTACTCTAGAAGTATACCTGGCCAAGGGTCAGGTCTGACCTAGACCAAATCGAAACCGGCCCGTGGTCAACTGGCCGGTTATTCGGGTCAACGCGTTTGACCAGAAACAATGACCGAAACATCGCTAAGGCTGTACGATTACGGTTTACGGGTAGAAAACCCGTCGAACCAGTGGTTTGGACATTTTTAAATTTTTTAATTTTAAATCAACGACTGCGATTAATTGATCAAGTGGCCGTTGGAGATCAACAGTCACAATTTAATGACAGTTTGTCTACCCGACCGTTTGATAATTTTTTTTATTATTATTGACTTTGAAATCAACAGCCGCAATTTGTGACCATTAATCAATTTTGTGGCCGTTGATGATTATTGTCACAATTTTGTCCCAATATCTAATTCTCACTTCTTTTTTAATTATCAAAAAATCAACTCTCGATTATTGTTTTGTTTGTCAATTCTTTCTTGGTTTATAATGATTCAATTTCTTATTTATTTTTTAGTAATAAATTATTTTTTGAAAATTAGCTTTCTACAAGTGCAAATCCTTCTATTAGTTGTTGAACAAAAAATGAATTTATAGTTTAAATAATAAAGTTTTATTTTGTTATAATATTTGGAGTGATCATAGACAAAGTTGTTCATATATGAATATTACATATCGTTGGATTGATAGTTCTTGAAATATTAAAAAATGATTGCTTGCGTATAGATATTTTAACGAAACACACAACTAAAAATATTTTTCAACTTATATTTGTTGCTTTAGAATAATATGGCCTAACTTCTCAACCTTTTCAATTTCTTTTGATAATTCTAGTAGAAATACTTCTAGTATTATTGATTCAAATAAGTAAATCATCTCTGGCCTCTGGGTGGTAAATTTTTTCATATTAGATGCACATATCATATTTGAAAATTTTCTGTTCAAGATGGATTAAAAAATTTAGAATCATATATTCAACAAATTAGGACCTTAATTCATTACCTAGAGACACATTCCCAAGTTATGAAAATTGAGGCAAATTTTGCAAAATAAATGGTAGAAGCCTAAACGGTTTGCACGATATTTTCCAACTCGTTGGAATTCAACATATAAATTGTAATTATCGTCTTTTGAATATAAATTTTAATTATGTATATTTTTTCATCAACATGTTCAAGTTCGTAATATTCATTTGTTTCGAATCAATGTAACATATACACTAGTATTTGTGAAAATTTTAAAAGTTTTTAATGATGTCAGTGACCAATTATCAGGTGTTTATTATTCTACTTTTAATTTAGTTTTAATACATTGTTGCAAAATTGCATGTATTCTTAGTGAAAATATTAAATCCACTGATGATACTTTAGTTCAATGTATTTATGTCATGAAAGCAAAATGAGAAAAATATTTTTAAAAAATTCCTGAAATATTTTTATGTTTTTTGTTTTATATCTTAAACTTAAATTAGATGGTTTACAAGAACTGTTAACATTATATTATGATTCGTTAGACCTTACAACGGAAACAGTTTAATCTATCTCATTGACTTATATGATATTTATAATGAATATAACACAAAATATGGCGGACAAATTGTTCAACATGAAGAACAATTCACTATCATTAGTAATATTACTTCTAAACTTAGTAAAACACAACTTTTATTAAGGGAACGGACAAAATGCCCACAAAGATCCTCAAGTTCTAGTCATGAACTGAGGTATTATTTTACCACTACTTTTGATTTTAGTGGTGCAGATGAAGAAGCTTTCGATAAATTGCGATGGTGGTCACAAAAACACAAATATATCCAATTTTATCTATAATGGCAAAAGAAACTCTAGCTTGCCTCGTTTCAACGGTTGCAATAGAGCAAGCTTTTAGTATCGGAAGAAATACATGGGATGAGAGACGTTGTAGCTTTAAGGTCAGAAAATTTGGAAGCCCAATGTTTTCTCAATGATTGGTCAAAAGCCATTAGCCAAATACAACATATTAAAATGATGAAGAAGACCAAGACGAAACTGAGGGAACATTCAGAACAATGACGAGAAGAAGTGCGAGTAATTGAAAAAAAATGAATCGTTGAAAAAATGAACAAAACAAAAAGAAGTCCTGGAGTAAGGCATGTGCACGTCTTGTGGCTGCAGAGGCAAAAGAGTATCGAAAATTATGATGATTGGAGCTCGAGATTTATGATAATAAATTATTGATAATACCATATTTTAGGAGTCTTAATTGAGGTTTGATTCATTGAAGACTTTTGAAGAGAGAATTTTTTTTATTGAGATAATTTTTTTAGAAGATATTTGATATAATTTTTATGAGTGTAAGCCCTCTTTTATTACTTTATATTTTTTATTCTTTAAATTTTTATTAACAAATAATAATATTTTCTAAAAAAATTAAAAATTAAGTGCTGAATCGGACCCGGACCCCGTCCCGGCAGTTAACCGAGCCCGGGCCCGAACCATCGAGTTCACTTCCCGAACCGTAATCGGCCATGAGCGGGCTGGTTAGGGTCCGGATTTTCCAGACCGGATCGAACCCGGCCCCTGGCCAGATCTATCTAGATGTAGCACAATTATAAATTGTTGCCCATGAAATATCATGATTTTATAATGTTGATGACTCTAAAGCAGCATAAAATGATTTTATATCAAGATATTTATGATTAAGATCTAATATTTTGAGAAGAGATTTATGGTTAAGATTTAAATATTGAGAATTCAAGGAGAATCATGATTGAGATATGATATTAGATCTAACATTTATAAATATATTGAAAGATATAGATCTATGTCAAACTATATCAATATTTAAAAAGAAATATTGATCAAAAGATCAAAGATTTGTTGATATTCATGGAAAATATTTATATAAGATCCAAAATTTGTAAAATTCTTGAGAAAAATTAATTTAATGTCCTTTTAGTTGAATGTTTTTTTAAGATCTTATAAATTGAGAAATTTATTATAATTTCTGAAAGAATATCGATATAAGATCTAAAAATTGTTTATATTACTAAAGAATGTGATTAAAGATATAAGTTATCTCAAAATAAAATGCATGATCTATAATTTGTCACTATTTTATGATGAAATGTGACTTCATGTTCAATATTAAACTGCATATGTTTTTGAATTAAAAAAAATATATGAATATGTGGTAGTGAGACCACAACACCATCAATCGGAAAAAATTGCAAACTCAATGAGTTGATATTATCTTCTATATTAAATAACGATGATTATGGTAGCCTATTCACAATTATGACATGTTGGGTTGTTAGATATTTATTTCTTAAATTTTGATTTGATTCACCTAAATTTTTTTGATGATATAAAATAATTTATCAATTTTGTTAGGATCAAGTTAGAGTTTAAAGGGGGTGAATAAACTCTTTAAAAAATTTTACTATTAAAAGAGTTACAATAGCTCATTCATGAAATGTTCAAAAATGAACCGATCTCTGAGAAATTAAATCGATTTTGGTTCTAAAACTAAGCAAAATAAACTCAAAATAATACTTTTAAAAACCAATTAAACATTTTGAAAAGCATTTAAAAAGTATGCAAGTTGAAATAATAAGAATGATTTGCTTGAAACATTTTATCAAATATATTATATGCAATATTTTGGTATTTGAAAAACATATAAAATGTTCCAACCATGCGTACCAAAAACAATAGCAAAAGTAAGTAAATGAGATAAATAAATATGCACGAATATGTTTATGGATGTTCGGATATTAACAACTCATATGTCATTTCTTCTTCCCCTTGGAAGGATTTACTAGAATATTTTGATTTATTCAATCATTTGTACTTAACCCTTGCCTAATCGAAACTCCAAGCACACTCTTGATTGTAGGCATCGACCTCACAATCTGCATAATGTTTAACGTCTTTTATACCAAGACTACAAATTTTTAATGTTTTTGTGTGAAGACTATTATTCAACTAAACTTTGAAGCTCAGCTCATCTCTCTTGTATATGTGAGTGATTGTGTGTGTGAGGACATTAATCCATTACAGTGTATATGCTCTCAAATATATCTTCACACAGAAGAAGAAAAGCTCTCACTAAGCTAATATATCTATTTAGACTCCTCTACTTGGACTTGCTATCATTTTATCTAATTTATTTATGTAGGTTGTTTAGGCTTTGAATCTCCTTCAGAAGCTTGTATTTGATCTTTAAGATGTTGTATATATGACTTCCAAGAGTGATATATACATTAGACACAAGAATATAACCGTTTGAAAATGTTTTGTACTGTTTCTGACATTGCAACGATCATATTTAATTTTCTGGCAACTTGCTGGTGCGGTTTGGTTCCAAGAGCAAAACGGTAGAATGAATGAAATGGTCGGAAGAGCAAAACTGTTGAATGAACAAAATGGTTGAGTGAATGTACAAAATGGTCAAGTGAAATGTTGTCTGGTCTGGTCCTATGAATATAGCTCTTGATTCATTGATTTTTGGACAAAGTGATAAGCATGAAAGTTGTAGCCATGTTTTTTAATTTTTCATATAATTAAGAATCAATCAATTTTGAATTTATATAAGAGACATATGCTCAAAATACTGGACTATGTATACGATAGAACTCTTTCTGCAACATGTGCAAAACCAGAAATGTCATCATGAAATATCATCTTTTAAGCTTTGATTTAGAATTCAAACTTTGAAGATCATTTGTAGATCATTGTCTTATATTTTCAATACATGCTAATTCATTTCATTACGATAATTGAGCTGAGATATATCACCAAAATACCAGAGCTGGTATTGAGACTTCCAGCTCGAGGATGTTTGGCCGATCGGATCTTGCAACCTCCATTTCGTCTCGATAACATCCAAATTCACTAGACCAAACTGAGGTATTATTTCTAGATAATTGACTTGGCTTTCCAACTATTTTGGCCGCTAGTCATTTGGATTATTGGTTGTGAAATACCATCGAAATACTTGACCCCGGTAGATTTTCAGCTCGACTTCATTTAAATTCCAGCTTATCAAATATCTCAACTTGACATCTTACAACTACACATTTGAATAAATATGCTTGAAATACAACAAATACGTTTTTTTCTATCATCAAAATCAATATTGATTGCATTTCCACAATCCAACAAATTTGGTGAATCTATTATATCAGTCAATAAATTGCATGAGATATTGCATTAATTTATTATTCAATTTGGCAATAATTTTTGTGATTTAGGATTTCTTTAATTTAAGTACACATTTGATTTATGTCGATTTTTTAATTTTAAAGAGAAGATTCAGCCAAATTTGTCTATATTTAGTAATTCCATTTGATTGTTAACATTTTCTTCTTTAATTATTGGGTTTAGTGATGAATTGTCGATAAAGGCCAAAATATTTATTATATTGCAGTGAATATAACTTTTGACTTTATTAGTTTAAAATCTCAATTTTGATCGTGAATATAACTTTCGACTTTTTTCAAAGTTATTTGATTAACATCAGTATTTAATTTAAAGTACTATTATCTATAAATGAATGATAAAATATTTTATTACATGTTATTATCTTACATGTTATGAAAATTTAGGAACAAAAAATTCAATGTGACATGATTTTGTGATACATTGAATGAAATTATTGAAGGTAAAAAATCTACTTGATACACATAAAAATTTGAAAAAGTACGTCCAATTTCTCAATATAAATTCTTATAAAATAATGATTATTCAAAACAAAATAAAGAGAGAAACATATTAAAAGTTGTCTAATCAACGTGATTCATTTTCTAAGGTGAACGTGACACTGTCTAATCAACCTCTAAAACTATCATTTCAATAGAGCAATATGTCATTTTACGGATTAAAATCATCCTGGTATATATGATACATTCGGCTTAGTACTCTTGAAGATTTTACTGTAATAGTCGAATATCTGAAATATAAATTTGTGATGAAATACTTGGAAAAGACAAAATTATGTCTAGAATTTTATATTGAATATTTCCTGAAAAGAATATTTTTTCATAAGTTATAGTACGTAGAAAATGTACTAAAATATTATTGTATTTATAAGTCACATCTATTGATGAATGTTCAATCATTTGATGCTCAAAATATTCATTTCGTAAAATTGTGCAAATAATTATCTAAGAGAGAGTGTTATAAAAAAATTTATTTTTATAGATGATTATTCTATTTGGTTAGATTTTTTATCAAGATAAATATATATTGTAAAGATTTTTTATCAAGATAAATATATATTGTAAATATTTGTATTTTCTTATTTTTTCCTATAAATAGGGTGCTTGAGTTTAATGAAAATTGTATACAAGTATTGACTTATTCTCTCTTCTCTCAGGAATTCTCTCTACACATCTCTATATTAATTTATTATTCTCTTATGGTTTTTAACATATTCAGATAACTTGCTGTATACAATAATTTTTACCTTTTTGTGTGTTATTAAATATAAAATATACACAAAAGTTCAGCGTGTCACGAGTCAATTTTGTGAGATAAATCACATCACCAATCCAATTTATGAAAAATTATTATTTTATGTAAAAAAATATTACTTTTCACTTTAATATAGAAATATATTAAATTTAAATAAAATCTTAAGACACCAAGGGGTAAAGTAGTTAGTTTAATTAAAATTATAAAAGTTTGACTATATGTATAAGTAGACTATTGATAAAATCTTATGTATCAAATTCGAAATCTAACCAAATTAAACTTATCTAAACAAGTATAATGAATTTGAAATTGGTATTTCTATTTAGGTGAAGCACACCCCTTAAATTTTATACAATAGTGGCGAGATTTCTCATGTAACTAAACAACTCACACAAATGGAATTTGAACTTAAGATCTCTCGTCTTGAACAATGTTCAACATGAAAAACGTCACGTCAAGAGATTTATTGGAAAAAAATTTCCAATATTTACATGCTCAATACCAATTTTCCAATTTTGTCAGGCCGGGGCCGAAGATGGCGAGAGTGATCGCAGATGCCATGAGGTAGCACAGACAATGAGCAGCTCATGACAGATTTCTAGGCGAAGGAGACACGAATAAACCGATCCTACACTGGAATGAGAGGGATTCCAAAATTGTTCAGGTATGAGACTGTGCAGTTGAGGATTGATTAAAAGATTCGATATGTATTACTCATATCAAGAAGGTGTATACTCTTTTTGGGAGCTCATTACATATGGACTCCAAAGTTAAACGTGATTAACTTGAGTCAATTATGTGATGTTTGATCCCTTGAGAAGTTTCCTAGGATGCGTATGAGTGAAGACATAAGAACAAATCTCACACCAGAAAGAGAGAGATTCCAAAACTGTTCAGGTATGCGACCGTGCAGTTGAGGAGTGGTTAAAAGATTTGATATTACTACTCATATCAAGAATATACATCTTCTTTTCGGGAATTCATCATATAAGAACTCCAAAGTTAAGCGTGTTTGACTTGAGACAATTCTGGGATGGGTAACCCTTTGGGAAGTTCTGGGACGTTTACAATTCTGAATTGATGACCCTCTGGAATATTTCATAGTGTGATTAAAGTAATAAGTACGCTGAAAAAACTCTTTTTGGTACTATGAAGACAGTTATCTGGGAAGTTCTGAGAAGTTTACAATTCTGTGATGGATGATCTTTTTGGAAGTTTCTTAAGATGCGTATGAGTAAGGACATAAGCGCGCTAGAAAATCTCCTCTTAGTATTGTGAGGACAGTGGTTGAATATGGACGTTACAAATTTCGTAACCGAAAATTTATAAGATCTAAAAAAACATACTTACTCAAACACCTTAATAATTTGGTAACAAAGCTTTTATAAACAAGTTTGCTACTTAATTATCCCATTTATCATATAACATAACACATGACAATATGATCAAAGCAACCAATTTCAATGCAATGGGACAAGTTAAATTCTGTCGCAAAAGAAATATCATACAAAATGTTGTCACAAAATATGCTCATATCCGAAGAACACTAGACTCCACATCTCCACCATACACATCCTCCCTAACAGAGTGTGTATGCAGATTCCTCGTAAATTTCGTGGTAGTGTCCAGAAAATAGAGAAGAAGCGACATCACGCAGCAGCAAACGAACATGGGTATAGGCCCGAAAACCCAGAGAAAGAGAGGGAACGACAAGTAAAATGGTCGGAGTCCAAGTGACCAGAAAAAGGAACCTTTGTTCAAGTTCATTTCGACGTATTCAATACAATCTTTTCTGTCTACAGACAGGGGCACCGAGACCAGAAAACTAACATGGGCATAGTACCTTATAGACTGCACGTTGCAAAAAAATGCAAAAAGAAAGCACACTAATATAGCAAAGAACTTGACAGAAGCCATTACAGAAGATTTATTTCCATGTATAGACTCTAGAGAAGAGGTTGATTGGTTGCTGACGTACACACTGATCAACGAGCTGAGAGTGATGGCCGTGGTCGCCAAAAGGGTGGACGCCATTATATTGTTGCGTAGCGTTTGAACTGCCAAGACGCCATTTTTGAGTGGATCCTGAAAATTTAGTTCACAAGTTAACTCTGGTTTGCTATCAGTACCATTACGTCCCAAGCAGAAAAAATAATCGACATAAGTAGCCAAATAAAGTGAGGAAAATGGAAACTTCATGTTGGGATAACAAAATGCGCCAAAAGCTGGGTGAAAGAGTATTACTGAAAAAAATGATACTAAGACAAGAAAGTATACTTTTATGTTTCAAAAACAGGCAAGCATTCATTCTAAGTAAGATAGTAGCAACCCATGGAAATAACCCAGCTTCTTGTTCTTGCAACATAACTATTTTCTGAAGTCCATTTTGTAGAATCTTGCATAACACTCCACGACAGCTCATACAATTATTTGAAGCACTTCTTATGATCCACTCCATCGCTTTTCTTTCTCTTTCATTATAGTGTTCGATAAGTTTTCATTATGAATTGAAGGTAACTGACGATTTGTGTCGGTCGGAAAGATTACTCCTATGTACAAGGATTAAACTGACACAAATATTTGCTGAGGTAACATAAATATGTAAAGAGCAATCTAGTGCGGAATCAAATTTTCACAGCCGAAATAAGCATTCTATAAATATTATGGCATTTTAATAACAAAGATAACAACTCTTTCGATCATTTTTTTCTATGTATGAACTGAGATGCTTATAAGAGTTTGACAGCACACAAATAATATCCCCTATTTCACTTTAAACAAGAAATTTTATTCAACTCGCTGACTGCCAGCAGGTGAAGCCCATGGGATTGAATCTGGATACAATTTTGTCAAATTTCATAAATATCCTCAAGCATCAAATTTTAGAATGAGCTTCTCAGCATCTAGCATTTGAACTTGTTTGTAAACACTAACTGATTGATACACTTGAGAGGAGCGTTAAGGACTAACCAGTCTAGAAAGCAATTCTAATATCTTCAGAAGAGAAAACAGGGCCATATGAAATGGAAAACTTGATTAATATATAAACTGGAGCTCTTAACTTCAGCAATTTTTTGTAGCCTAAATTTTTTCTATTTCTTTCTGGAGTATGGCTTCAAATGCCATGAAGAACTTGTGGTCATTTGTGTGCAACCATCACATTTATTGGTCCACAGAGAAATTTTAAGTGTATCTGAGTCAAGTAGAAAGTCCTCTATCAATACCCAAATATCAGCTCAGAAGTTAAACTCTGGAAGAAATAACTAATTTAAATTCACCTTACATATCCTCCTATTCCACTCTATATGCACAAGACCATTTACTATGTTAAGCTCAATCCTTTGATGATATCACAGCCAGTGATACTACTTGCCCTGCTGACCTGATAGCGGCAGCATACGATAAACAACGAATATAAACAGTGGTCCCATTAGAAAAGTTTAACTTTCTCCCGTGATAATTACATTACTCTTTGGAAAGCTTGAAACTGGAATCCATACAAAACTTTTATCCACACCCCCAAAGCACACACCACAAACAAAAAGAAAAGGATGGAAATTTGATAGACACCAAGAATTCCTGTAAAGTAATTATGATGTTTGATCAAATTTGGCACCTCAAGAACATGGCGTTGCTATAAAATATTAAGTAACAAAAGATCAAACACTTCAGAATCTGATGACTTCCAAGTTCAAATGGCGGCCCAAAAACAATGGAACATCACAATTAATTTGCAGCCCAACAACAGGAAAAAAGGAGAAATACATCTGCCCAAGCACCGACACACACAAAAAAAAGATAGATTAGAGTGAATAAGACTTACAGACATCAAGTAGAAGACCCATTTGTGGCGACTTTCAACATTGAGCCCGATTACAGTTCTTCTGGGATTGCGTATTATCTTGTAAAGAAGCCAAAAATGGTACGAGAACAGCACTCCCATGCCTAAAGGGACTAGCACGAATTCCAGTAGATTATCGTCCATAGCCAATTCACTCAACTTTCCGGCACTAATTATTTCACACTTTACTATAGAGTAAAGAAGATGCTTCACCTGTTCTTCGCCTATCATTTTGCTTGTCCATCCCGACATGTGGCAGCACCAATATAGCTACACCATTGAAACAGACCCGTAACTGTGATTCACAGGATTTGAGTTGATATTTTAAAAAAAAAACTTCTTATAAAAGCTCAGTTTATAAATTAAAAATGATTAAACAATAGATATAAGTAAAATATAATTTACGAATTATATATTTATCTCTTGACGTTTTTTTTCTGCATGCGCCACAACATCAATATAACTCTAACGAATTCTGCTGTAGCAAATAATAAAGAAAAGAAAAAAAACATAGCTCTAATGTGATGCAGTGTCATATGAACAATTATATTGGAAAAAGATTGAAATTGCCAAAATTGAATACGTTGCTAAAATTGAAATTTATCAATATATAATATCAAAATAACAAAATGATAAATATATTGAATCAATATTGTAAAAATATACGATTTGTTTTAAATAATATATATAATATTTTATTCAAAAAATAGAAAATAAAGATATATAAAATAGGTAAGTATCACAATTTTTTATGTTTTATTTTTTGAAATGAGTCCAACTACATAAATTCAAGAAAAAAAAGCCAAATAATCAACAAGTAAAGTATAAAAGTTTAACACACGAGTTGATACCAAATAAAATAATAAATATATTGGACAAACATTACCGTTTTATGCATACAAAATTTTTAAAAATTTAATTAATAAGCCGTGTAGTTTAATTGTTTGAGCTCTACACAATTTGATTAAATCTCCAATAAACACATGCATTGTATTTAATCATTTTTTCAATGGGTTAATATCCAATTTTTTTTTAAATGTCCAATGCCCATGCTATTTAGTGCATGCCTCAACAACATGAGACCAATGATTTTTTTTTTTTTTTTGGCTTCTATGACGGTCGAGCCTTGAGAGATGGCCTATCTCGCCTCGCAGCCCTGACAGGAATAACGCTGGATTCACAGGGAATGAAGGTCTGGCCCTGACTGGAATAACGCCGGATTCACAGGGAATGATGGTAAATCGTGGATACTCCTCACGTGGACTTAGAATCCGTGCTTCGTAAGCACAGACGCTCCACGTGGGCGAGCATCCGTGCTTACCATGCACGGATGCTCAAACGTGGAGCATTGTCCTTGCTTACCACGTGGAGCACCTCCCTCCACCCCCACCTTATCTCCTCTCCTTCTTCCTCCTGCCCTTACTCTTTCACCCATTTTCTTCTTAAATTTTCCCTTCTTCACCAGAGAACCTTCAAACTCGTTTCGTAGCAAAGATCGACAATTTATTTCAAAATGGCAGATAATCGATGTCCAGAAGATCCCAGTGTCCTCTATTTACAAGCGACACATATGTCATCTACAGTTTCTTTTGTAACCGTTGATGATATTGTAAAAGTGAAGATGTCAGACAATTTGATTTGAAAAATATACATTGATAATTACATACACAATCGTGTACTTGCATACTTGAATGATATGGGTTTTTATGGAGTTTTAGAATGTGGGTTACAAATTTTTGATAATCATTTGATTACTGCTCTTATTGAATGTTGGCGGCGCGAGACACACACGTTTCATTTTACGTGTGGTGAAGCAACTATCACGTTACAAGATGTTTCAATCATTTGGGGTCTAACAATTGATGGTCAAGCAGTCACTGGAATAGATGTGTCACATACAGTTGAGGAATGACAACACATATGTTTGGATTTGTTGGGATTTTTACAATCATCAAAACATTTGAAAGGCGGTCATTTGTCTATAACTGCACTACACGACCATTGTATGTATAACCTTGTTAATGATGATAGTTCAGAAGTAGATGTTGTGAAATATACCCGTTGTGTTGCGTTAATGATTATTGGAAGAATATTGTTCCCCGACTATGAAGGAGGGTCTGCTAGACTCATTTTTTTGCAACTGCTACAGGATATTGATAACGTAAAGTCTTATAGTTGGGGTAGTGCATTTTTAGCATTTCTATACCGTGAGTTGTGTAATGCAACACGTATAGAGAAGACTACAATGGCTGGAAGAATGATTTCTGCAATGGCTAGAAGAATGATAGTCGAAGAATGATTTCTGCAACGTAATTTCCACAAACTGCGTGTGCTATCTACGACACGGTACTCACGCCTGACAATTTTAACGGAATAATCCTTCACAGATGCAATAAGATCATTCTTGTCTTTAAATAACATATTAACGCACAATTCACCTCTCTCCGGATTATAATAGCTTGTGTGCATTCCAGAAAGTACATCGAAAGAATTAGGAGGCTCTTCCCAAAAAAATTTATTGAAAAATGATGACATCTCAGAAATGTTTGAAAGAAATGGTACGGTCTGCTTCTGTAAAGTGTCACATGGTGGTTGCCGAGATGATGTCCCCTCATCAGGATTTGAAAATGTATTCACTTCTTCATCATCATTCAATTCTTCTTCTTCAGACTCGCTATATGACATATCGGGTTTAGGATCACTCCTAGAAATATCATCATTAGTGGCCATATCCGGACAACGAGCACTCGTATATACTGTTGTACTCGGCCAATATGGAGCATGATGTTGTTCCGACGAGACATTGATATATTGATCCCAAGAGCCACTTACATTATCGAAATTTATATTACCGAGTCCTTCAGCAACCTGTGGAACATAAAATTCTAGATCCTGGAAACCACCATATGTAGAAGTACCGGGTTGGTTATTGAACCCTGAATTGGATGCATGTGGAACGTATGATTCATGATCATCAAATCCAACATTATGCTTGATTGAATTTGATTCCACGTATAAATGCAACATATGCATATTGTCACATTGCATTATAAACTGTAAAGCATCATCATCACGACTTGACTTGAATTTCATGCCAAGAAGATCTCTCCATGAATGAATATTTAGTTGACATCTTCAGAGAAAAAATTGTTGAATCGATTCTTAACATTTTATGCACAACTTCAACCAACTCCAACAAATTAATAGATCGTAATACTCGTATCGGTATAACAAATGGAATACTATATTCAACAGATCCATTACCGATAACTACATCACCACCAAAATATAAGAGTACATCGATGTTAGACATTTTGCCAAAGAAATTTGAGAGAATTTATGCACAATGAAGGACAAACATTCTAACTCGTTCATCAACGTTCACAACATTATATAGAAACAAAGTACCGAAAGAAATTTTGAAATCATTGATCAAACTTTTCAGAAATCACGTGAAGATTCAATTATCGAATGAAAATCAGAAATCACGTGAAGATTAAGACAAATTATTGACGAAAAAATACGGAAAAATGTACGAATCTGTGCGGAAAATAATATATTATTGAATATTCGTGCTTCGTAAGCACGGATCAGCGGCCACGTAGGAGCGTCCGTGCTTACGAAGCACGGACAATGCTCTACGTTGCAGAAAGCACGGATGCTAGCTCACATGGAATGTCCGTGCTTACGAAGCACGGATGAGGCTCCACGTTGGAGCATCCGTGCTTACCAAGCACGGATACTACTCACGTGGACCAGTATCCGTGCTTCGTAAGCACGGATTATAGTATATGTGCAAATTTTTTTAAAAAAAATTATTTTTGAAATTTTTTTAAAACTAATTATTAAAAAACCCTCAAATACCTGATAATGTGCCCGATAATGATTGACATGACTGGAAATGTCATCAAACTCTTGGGTTTTTGCACATAATTACACAATTTATATGTATAATATGTAAACATGTTTAATGTGTTAATGCATTTAAAATATATATTTTTCCATGTTTTGATAATAATAAATCTTTTTATATTTTGTAGCTAATATTTTTATCGAGTGTGCATCATAAAATCGAGCAATCAATAATAGAACAGATCAGGGATGTAAACAAGTCGAGTCGAACAATATCAAGTTCGAGCTCGGTTCTTTTATGATATATATAAGCTTGAGCTATATTCGAGCTTTTATCATTAGGTTCGAGATCTTGGCTGATTTGAAAATTACTAAGCTCGTGAATAGCTCGATTAGTTAATAGCTTGTTTATCATGTTTAAAGAGCATGACTTTTATTCGAGCTCGTTAAATATACTCATTTTCGAGCTCATCAAACATGCTTAATTAGATCTCGTCCATCATTTTTGTGAGTCCCGGGGCCGAAGAGGGTGGAGGGTGATCGTCGGTGCCATGAGATTGCACGGACAATGAGCAGCTCCTGGCAGACTTCTAGGCGAAGGGAACATGAATGAACAGATCTTATACCGGAAGGAGAGGGATTCCAAAACTGTTCAAGTATGAGACTGTGCAGTTGAGGAGGGTTTAAAAGATTTGATAAATACTGCTTATATTAAGAAGGTGTATCTTTTCTCCGAACTCCAATGTTAAGCGTGTTTGACTTGGGGTAATTCTGGGATGGGTGACCTTCTGGGAAGTTTCTCATGGTGCGTGTGAGTGATGACATAAGCACGCAGGAAAGACTCGTCTTGGTACAGTGATGACAATCATCGAATTTGGGGCGTTACAGTTGGTATCAGAGCCGACCTCTCTAAGTACGGTGTGGTTCGGGGACGAACCAAGCGGAAGCTGGTGGGCATGTGAGGTCCGGGGCAGAAGAGGGCGGGGGTGATCGCCAGTGACCACAGTCGTCGAATTTGGGACGTTACATTTTTTAGCCAAAAAGCGAATTAAGATGTGAGAATTTAAGGTCTATGCTTCTTATTTTTATAACATTTCAATATCTTGAATTTCAATAAAATAGCAACGTGGGACAAAAATTCATGGCCCGAAAAAATAGCCGAGCTCTAGCTCAAACTCAAGCTCGCGAATTTACGAGCCGAATATTCTTAAGCTGGAGATCAGTTCGATAAGCTTAATGAACGATCTCAAACGAGCTTTTTACCAAGCCACTCGGCTTGGTTCGTTTACATCCCTAGAACAAACTATATAAATATTGGAAATCATATGAACAAACTATATAAGTATTGGAAATTATATGCTAAAATCTACTAGATGAAGGGACGAGCCATCCATCTTATGGTCCTAGCGTTCGTATAGACCGGGTACGAGGGACGAGTCGTAGGTACAAGGGACTTCGATGGTCCAACTTGAGCTAGTATATATCTCTGAAGTCCAGTTCAATTTTTTCAAAATTATCTCATCGGAACCGACCATTCCATGGATGTTACGGACATCGAATATAGCTGTTATAGACCATATAATGAAGAAAACATCTAGTTTGAATTTTTGTGGCATCTTGGAGGCTGTGATACCGCCTATGGGAGGCTACAATCAGCATAAGTTGAGTCATAAGATCACAAATTCTTGTATTTTGCACTTGTAAGTTCATATATTTGTATTTAGGCTTTGAGAGTTTTGAGACTTATTCTTGTAAACGATCTGTTTCATTCTTACAATGGTTCGGAATTTATATATAATAGGATATGTATCTTTTGTATTTTCTCAAATTGTGTGGTATGGTGTTCAAATAACTATGCAAGTAAGAACCTTGCGCAAGTCCCTCCAAAGTAAAGTTAGTGTGGACGTGTGGTTGTGTGTCGCTATACTTGGAAACCTCAAGACCGACCAGTTATAGTGAACTGAGAAAATGGAACATACATGTTATATTGGCGAACCTTTGTAACAAATTTTTAGTTCTTTGTAGCTCTCATTTACTACTTTCGCTGTGTTTGGTAAGGGATAAATGTGGGATAAATGGATGGTTTTGGGGTTAAACTCTTGTTTGGTTCCTTTTTTTTTAAAACTAAATTCGTTGTATCAAACAGAGTAATGAATGACTAAGTGATATTAAATGTACAGGTAAATTAAACACATCTCTCCCTTGGAGTAACAATCAATATTTCAAATATAACCATTTTATTCCAGAAATGCCATTTGTCTTAACCCAAGATTTTGTAATTATAGGATATTTTAAGAAAATATGACACATGTTAAAAGAAGTATCGTGTAAGAATTGACGACGGCCATTGCCTACATATTTTGACGAAACTTGTGTACGAAACCTCAACTTTAGAAAATTGAGATGCGTACACGTTTCTTCTTTTGATATTCAGACTCCCGATTTTTCTCGTTGATGGTATGAAATACCTATAAATAGAGACGATTGAGATCCCTAAGCACACACACTTCATAAGAAATATACATCATCTATCGAGAGGGTGGAGTGCTTAGAAGGCTTCAACCGAGAGGAAAAGCAGATAAATCAAAATTTTCAATGGCCGGAGGTAACAATCGATCTGCTTCCGCATATAGTTTTATCATGTTTATATACGTGCAGAAACATGATTTTTGAGAAAAATTTCTAACATATTTTAGGTATAAGGTGTCCACAAAAATCATATATCATCAAAAGTACGTTAATATAACAAACTTCTCAATATTTGTAGTCAATAAAAAATGTTTTACATTTTCACAAGATTATCAACATATATATACATACTTCTCAATATATATATATATATATTCACTTGCTTAAAAGCTTGAGTGCCTCAACTAATGTACTTTTGAACCTGCCAATATCAATAGTAACATTCTGATTATGCAAGTAAATGGAACTCATTTCACTCCATCCCTTTCTATGAATGGATGATGGATCTTTCAAAACTGGATCTTCACTTGAATATTTCAAAATCAAAGAACTCTCTTTCACTCTTATATTATATTCTAAGTACTGTAACTTCATATCAACACAAGGGTCTCCAAAAGTAACTTTAGGAATCCAATCCATAGCCCCGAATGGAACCACTTGAATAACGATAGCGTTTTCAGGCAAGAAGACCATATTGGTTAAACCAGCTCCATGTATTCCCATCAGCACATCGCAGGAATTCACAACTTGTGCAAATCTTGATAGATTAGTCGATTTTTCTGGCTCTGCTAGTATAACCTCAAAGCCTAGATCCCTTGCTGCTCGAGAGACTTCATCATGGTTCATCAAGACCCGAGTTTTTTTCCTTGTTATGATCATGATATGTGGCGTCCCTGTTATGCTATCTCCCTTACTTGCTGTGTTACGATTAGCCAAAGCCAGTGTTCTCTCCAAGGAATACGTTTCTCGTAGTAGTCGTCTGAAGTTGCTCATTGAAAGACCGGATGGAGACTGATTTGATTCGACTGATAATGGATCTATGATGAGTTCTTTGTGAAAGTTCAGGCCAGCAACCATTTTTTTGTAGCAATGCACTTCTTGTTTTTGTCTGTCAATGGCCATAATCTCATGTCTAGTGAACTTTTCGAGTATTTCGCGGTATTTCGACAGCCACCAAGGCTGATAATCACTCGCAAGAAATTGCACATCCCTTTTAAAATCAAAGGAAGTTGTGTACAATGGAAGTATCAAATCCGCGAAATCGTGGAAAAGGTTTCCTGCATACCCGCTAGTTGAGAAGAGTATGGCAGGAGATTCATGAATTTGGGTACACTTCTGAATGTTATTGATATTTCCTACAATTTTGACAGTCCATTTCTTGATATAATTAATTCCCTTTCTGGGATAAGGCCGTATACTCCATGAAATGGTAGAATTTTCGATGATTTTTTCGTCAGAAGTCACCAGAAATATGGTGGAGGAATTGGCCTCAATCCTTATATCTCCTTCCATCTCGCAATAATCTGCACCTGCCTCCAAGATTCTGCAAATGGCCTCCGGCCTTTTCGATTCAACTTCTGAAAATTCGAGGCGAAACACATTTACAGCATCAAATCTTGGTGATTAAGGTGGATCACTAAATGTTGGTATAGCATAGCTGCAATGCATGTATTTACCTGTTGGCTCGGAAGTCTCGAGCATAGAATTCAACGAAAATGGCAAGTTGCCACCATGATCACCAACTGTGAAAACATTGCACATTTGAATCGGATCAAGCGTTTGAATATACACGAACAACAAAGCAACGAAATACATATATACTTACTAGATCCAAAGGGAAGCAAATGAGGCCTGAAAGTTGAGCAAATGCTGATTGTGAACATGACGAATGCACAACATCCGAGCCGTTTGCGATCATATCGAGTGAAACCTTTTGCAATGATGGGATCATACATCTTTATCCAATTGCGATGGAGATCATGAGCCAAAGTCCTGGTTTTTATTTGAGTTGTGGCGATGATGCAACTCGAATTCTAGAGGAACAAGAAGATGAACATTGAGTCAATAAAGGAGCTATGCATCAGCACTAATTCTTTGCAGTACTATTCTAATCCTAAATCAGAACTTATTTGTTGTTTTGGACTTTTTACAAGTGGGAAATGCATAATATAATGTAGAGTTTAATTATTTCATAAATAAACAATAATGGCTATATATGGTTTAATGTTCTGTTTAATTATGAATTAGATTATTTTTTTCGTTACAAGGGTTAAGGGTGGGTGCCAGGTCGTAGCTAGCCTTGTAACACTTCGACGCACACCGAGTAAATTTTCGGACTAACTCAATAGCTTGCAAATTGTGCATGTCAAGTAAACCACACTGGGCAAAACATGTGTGACAAACTCGTCCGATAAAATATTGGTAAGAGAAATCGAACTCATAATCATTGGTTAAACGTTCACCTACTTCATCAAATCGAACATCGTGAGGGACATAGATAATGAATGTATTGTTGTTTTTCGGTATGTATTTTTGGCACACAACACCTACAAACATATTAAATTTTAATGTAAAATAATAGTGTATGTATATATAAAATATCAAGAATATTACAAAATGAAGTCAAGAGCAATTGGTGAAGAATGTAAAATAAAAAATCTTTAAATATTAATATACTTGTCGCCTCGGTCGATTAATATATATGGGATGAGGCCAAGTAGTGGGGGAATATTAAAATTGTGAATTTATTACATCAACCGCAAATTTTTTTTATTAAAATTGTGAATTTATTACATCAAAAAAAAAGTTTGCGGTTATGGTTGACTTCCGAGATTCGTAATAATATTTTTTTAGTACAAAAATAGTTATTTATAAATCATGTGAGCTGTAAGAAGAATACGAGTTTGATGAATGTATCATTTGAAGGTAGAGATCGGTTGAGATGAAAATGACTTCTAAACAATATTTTTTTGTCAGCAACGAAAAGTTTCCAATTTTATCATTCACTTTCTTTTTTTCAAATATAAATATACCCATTTCATAGTTTTTTTATACAGCAAAAAACCATCGAAGTTTGCATTTAATTTCTTACAATATTCGAAGCATTGGGAAAAATCCCTTCAATATTACATTATTAATGAATTAAATGAGGGATTATTGTATCCTGATTCTTCTAGACTCTTCTAAAATGTTTAATTAAAATTTTGTCCTTAGTAATCACTACTACTAATATTATTATTTAATTAATAGATTATGATTTCTTTGGTGCTCTTAAATTTTGGGCTGCAAGTAGGCATTGTCTTAAGGTGTTAATCAGTCCAAATAATCAATTATATTCAAGCCAAGAAGTTCTCTAAGGAGTTGAGCAGCAATAAAATTGAAATCAAGCCTCATTCGAATCGTCATAGTTCGGCCTCCTCAAGCAAGTTGCTGTCGAGATCATGCGCTTCCAGTCGAGTTTCTACAGCGTCTAGCCAACATTTTAAGGCATTATTTTGCATGTGTATCACGTCCAAGTCTTGCTCGTAATGCTGTCCAATTCACATTCAAGCTCTGCCCAGGTTCAGCCAAGGTTTTGTTCAAGTATCGATAATGTTCGAAACCGCACCTTTTGAATCATAGTAAGTAGGCTTATATAAGTTTTCAAGGCTTATGTATGTGTTAAATTTCGATCGTATACTGTATGTTTTGCCTTGAATCGTTTGCTTCGCATTTGCATCTTTTCTTAATTTCTGTTCTGATCCGATTCATTCGGTCTGTTTCGTTTCGATTTGATCTGTTCGGTCCGTCTGTTTGTCCCAATGGGATAAGTTTGTTTGATATGATTCGAATGATGGCATATCAGGAAAGCCTGTGAGGGAAAAGACCTCAGAGGGAGCATGTCTATGAGAAAAGGCCCCAGAGGGAGCTCGATGCAAGAGAAGGCCCAAATGGAGCCCATTTACAGGAAAAGGTCCTAGAGAGAGCCAAGATCAATGATAGCCCATGATCATTATTATAAGATCTGTGTTTAGTATGTGATTCTGATTTGATAAGATTTTGTTTTGTTAATATTATGTTCTATTTGATATGATCTGATCGTCTTACATAAGTCTTGAACCCTGTCTGTTCTGTTTTCGTCTTCTACTCTGAAAAATGATCACTTTAAAGATATGAATATGTATAACTTGTTATTCTGGTATTTGATCGGTCCCCACTTGCTGAGTGTTTCTCAAAACGCTTACTCCCTTACGTCCCTCTCCAGATAATAATGAAAAACAAGTGCAAGAGATGGAGCAAGATCAATTTTCTAGATGGTGAAGAAATCCAAAGTTATGAAGACCAAGTCCCTGATTTCATGATTATATTTTATTCGTTTCCGCATTTTGCACTTTTCTTTATAAGAACAGCTTCCGCATTATTTGTATTTCACATATGTAAAGAAAATGTTCTTTTATGAATTAGACTGGTTTTTAGCTATTTGCTACGAGGCTTATTTTTTTCAATGAAATTGTTAAATAATGCCAGATGTCATTTACGCTTCGGTTTCGAGACGTGATAGATTGACAACGAGATGATGTCATCATATAACTCGTTATGAATCATCAATTACATACCCACCACCTTCTCAATATACCTAATCATATGCACATCATGCTTATGGACCAGAGCCCTGTTTTGCATGAATGTAATCATGAGCTTTTTTAAAGTATTGTGCATCAATGTACGAGTTTCAGCACCGTACGACTCTTGCATGTGCATTCAAATGTCAGCAACATTCATTATTTTCTCAAACTGTCTCCACGATTCATTTGATATAGAATCAAGCATATTACACTTTAGTGTGCATGCTATGGTCCCACCATCTAGAATACTTCGTCAGTTCAACAAGACTGACATTAATGTGTATGTCATTTTCTCCGAGTTCAAACATTTTTTCTCAAGCAATCTTGAAAATTAGATTTCGGTTAGCTTGTTTTAATAAAAATATCATAAATGAATGACATAATGAAATCTTAAATATACTAAATATGAAAGAGATAATCATTGCTGAAAATTTTAAAATATTTTATAAGATATAAAATATGGACTTTTGTTTTTATGAATTTTCTCCTACTATTTTGATATTTTTATTACTCTCTGATGAAAACAGAAAGTCCAATTTCTTTAGTGAGTATGCAAGACCCAATTTCTAAATTATGGTCCTGAATAATATCAGTCAATCATAATTTCCAAAAAGTTCATGTATTTTTGCCTCACGTTTGATGATGACCCAATAATATGATCTCATTTATCTTCACTTGTCGAACCCGACTCATCGATTTTGAACCTTAGTTGGCGGTCGCCATGAGATCCCCTAATATTAAGAGCCAAAGTCATGAGAGTTCCACGTAGTTCACATCAAGTATGTAAGTGGAATTCACAAATTTCTGATGTCCAGGCCTTCCCAATAATATGATCTAGACACTGACCGCGGGTAGCGTTCATCATGCAACCACCGTCGATGGAAGGCAATGAAATATTAAATTTTTTTAATTTTTCTTTTAATATGTTTGATTTAAATTTTGAATCTTATCCAAAATAAGATATTTTACTTTTGAAAATTTGTATCATCATTAATTTTAAAATCTTTTATCATGTTTGTTTGTATGTTTACCAGATTCATACAATTCTTCTTATTATATTAATAATAATGCACATACTGATTATGTATAATATATCACATGCATTATAAATAATAAATGATGGTAGATAACTGAGAGCTAATTGATCAATATGAGTCATAAATGGATCCAAGTCCAAAACTTAGGTAAATGTACAAATTCAAATGCAATATAATTTCTAATCAAATAAGGAATCTCACTTGAATCAGTATACAATAATGTCATTATTATAAATTTCTCATGTAAAGTATTTTCTATTCTTTAAAATATCATGTATAATTATTATTAACTTTTGATAATACAATATATATACCTATTTATCTATATATATGCATATAAATAAATATTTTTTTATTTAATTACTTAATTAATTAATTAATATATTCTAGAGTCTTCAAGAATGTTTCATGAGAATTTTGTACATAGTAGTCACCACTATTAATGTTATTATTTAATTAGTAGATTCCAAATTTACTAAATAAATAATTGTGAACACATTATAATCCTGATTGACTATCAGACAACATCAATGTATCGAGGTTACAAATCTCGATAATATAATGAAAATGAAAAATGAAAATTTCGAAGGAATTTTTTTTTAACCGATCCATTTTTTGCAGATGTTAGTTTTTTTGAACTTTTTCACTAAAACAGACAGTTCCACTCTTCTAACTTAATTATCTGTTAAGTTAACTTCCACATTTCCCATTATATGAAATCAACTTATAAACTCCTTTATAAACAATATGCTTGATCTCTATCAAACTACAATCGCCAAATTCAACTCCTTGAACTTGGCTATCTCAACGAGAACACATAATCCAATACATGTGTGACCCTCAATGGATCAGAGATACAGCTAGCCATGTGTTCACAACTTCATTTGATTCAAAATAACATTTATTGTAATTCGGGCTTACCCTAATTAGTCTCATTCTTTTCATCAACCCTTTGACTAAGAACATTAAACTCAAGTCTGATTGCACCTATCGGATCATGGTTAGAGCGTCTAATAGCATTGCCCCATGATCCCCTAGGTATTACTGATAGTGTCTGCAAGAACTTTAAGTTATGATTAGCGTACAATACAGTCCATTCATCTCGTATATCCCAATAAAATCTGCAACCACAGTACAATCACACATTTGTATCAATGGGCACCGTCATGCGCTTACCTTTGAAACATGACATTTACATTATAGATGATAGACTCAAGCGACATTTATCTTTATTTTAGGCTGCTGAATCTATTAAGAACCTATTTAGAATTTACGGTATGCTTCCTAATGAGTTTCATGATATTACGTTGAGAGGCAAACATCATGGAACCTATAGTATATCCAATAACTTTATTTATGCAGCTTGCATGGTTAAACAAATAAAATAGATGTCATAATTGGATAAAACCGTAAAATATTACTAAAATAAATATTTTTTTTACATAAAAGTCGATTAAAACCCTTTTGGCTCACTGTGTACCTACTATAGCAATGACTACCTAGGTGACGTCTAGGCGCTCGGTGACTGCCCACCGTCCCGACTTTTAGAAAGGTAATGTCTCTATGCACTGTTAAGAAAATATGCAGCTTAATTTAATATATATAAATTTTTTTATTTTTTTAAAAAATTGTATGGCGTATTTTCAATTAATCTGTATCAGATAAAGAAGATGAATATGCCATTGATTTTGAGTTTGAATGTGATATATATGAATTATTGAAGAAATATGAAGATGAACAAGAAGAATTAGATATTTAGGTAAAAAAAAAACCGCTTTGGTGCTAGGAGGTGGACGCCCGCCTATCACTTTTGTAAACACTGGATATACATATATTTTCAACTCATTTCAAAATATTTAATATAATCACTTGATCTATTATTGATTATCACCTCATGCAAAGGGTGTAGCCAGAAAATTTTAATCTGACGACTAATATTTTTTGAACTGCATAACTAATTTCTCACGACATCTTAAAACATATCCCACATATTTGATTTTCTCATTAAATAAAATTTCATATTATTCCTTTACCTTGGAAGGAATTCAAACATTTAAAATTTACTCAAAACATCTCCCAAAAAACAAAAATTCTGAAAAATTTACGACCCTTTTAACTTCTATTCATTCAAAATTCATTCATTTTTTTGAACCATAATAACATTGAAGATTCAATTTTTTTTGCCCACTGAGCCAAATATTTGAATGATATTGGAGATTTTTGTGATTGGAACCTCTCAGGAATCTGGGAAGAGATGATACATCTTGAACTTTATAGTTGTATCAAGATTTTGATTTATAAGATCATGAAGTTAAAGAATAATTAGAATTTTAATGGATAAAATCTTCATAAAACTCAAATTCTTAATTAGCCTTATAATTTTCCCAAGATCTCAACTTTAAAGTCTCCACATGATCTTCACAAACTAAAGCTGCAATTTGAAGGATATTAAAATGTTAAAAACCACTAATTTAAATAAGTTTGGACAAAAGTAGGCTATTGCCANTAGTTAATAATCAATTAAGTTGGATTAACATTTACTAAAAACATCTTTCGTTGCCACATTTTAAAACCAGTTTTAGAAATTCCTCCACATAAGGAACAATCTTCGTTAACCGATTATATATGTTATATTTCAGGTTTGTTAGGAAAATATGTTATTTAATGAGAAAACTGCATTTTTTTAATTTTGTATGTTGGCCTATTTGTGATCTCCTATTTGTGATCTTAGTCTTCTATATCGTTAAATTTCAATTTTAATCATTTATCTTATTTTTTTTGAAGAAAAAAATTAATTATTTTTCTGACGTGACGCTGATATGACATCAATATGTTACTGACATGTAGTATGATATCAATACTTTCAATGAAAACTTATTAAAATTGTCAAAATTCAAAATATATAAGTAAATTTTAAATTGATAGCATAGATGATCAAAATTACAAAAAAGAAAAAAGAAAAAAACGAACATACAAGATCAAAAATACAATTTTCGCGATATTTGGTTTTGGAAGCAAGAAAATGACAATAAAATTTTTTTGGTAGAGTGACTAGCTACATTCTTTATCAGGAAGTGCATGATGTTCTCAGTTCTTGGTACTTCGTCTTCCAAAATGCAACGACCAATATTTCGAGATAATAGCTCTCTCTAGTAAATTTCCTTTAAGCCTTTTGGCTTTGATGTAACCCAACAAGTTCCGATGGACCTTCGGTGATCATTTTTAATTTAAATATCCAATTTTAACCATTTTAAGTATCACTAGTTGGCCAATACTTACACATTCAGGGTTTTGGATCTAGTGTAATGCACAATATATACTATCGTTGAATCAAATTGACTTTATACGGGGTTCACATGATCCAACGACTCTACAATGCACAACATTGTGTTGTGTATCCAACTCACCTCCTGGGTACGCCCTCTTGGGTGTCAAGAGGGTGTGCTTGACGACGAAAATCAACATGTCATATTCTATTTTTATTATTCCTACTAAATGATGGATCAGATTTCTTCCAATATTAGGAGTAGTCACAGTAATACCAGGCATATAAGTGATATGACTTCAATAGAATAGAGTGAAAGTCTTTTTATCCAGAGATTAAAGCTGCTTCTTTGTCATAATCTAAGCCTCATTCTTGATGGATGGAGGATGCAAGGTTAGCCGAAAGATGGTTATCTGTATAAGGTGTTCCATATAACGTGAGGTCCACATGATCCAACGTCTCTATAGTGTACAGCATGGTATTGTACACCGTAGAGATCCTTTCTCCCCATTCAGCTTATATTTGTTCTAAAAAGGAAATATTAATCTAAAGCATTTCGATGGTCAATACAAGGAACCCACTTAATTTTTTTAGTGATCAAACTTTCATATATAAACGCCTGTTCATGAACCCATTCGGAAATAAGTTTTTTACAGTAAAAAACTTCCTCAAGATGATAAATCACTAAAAAATTTGTACATTTTCACAAGATTATGACAATATCATATTCTTCAATGACTTAGAAGCTTGAGTGCTTCAACTAATGTACTTTTAAACCTGCCAATATCAATGGTGACATTCTGATTTTCCAAGTAAGTTGATCTCAATTCACCCCATCCCTTTCTGTGAATGGATAATGGATCTTTCAAAACTGGATCATCACTTGAGTACTTCAAACTCAAAGAACTCTCTTTCAATCCTATCTTGTATTCCGAGTATTTCAACTTCATATCAACACAAGGTTCTCCAAAATCATGTTTAGCTAACCAATCCATAGCCCCTAGAGGAACCACTTGAATTACGACAGCGTTTTCAGGCAAGAAAACCATGTTGGTTAAACCAGCTCCGTGTATTCCCATCAGCACGTCGCACGAATTCACAAGTCGTGCAAATCTTGATAGATTAGTCGATTTTTGTGCCTCTGCTAAGACGACCTCAAAGCCTAGCTCCTGTGCAGTTTGAGAAACTTCATCGTGGTTCATGAGGATTCGTGTTCTATTCCTCGTTATGATCATGATACGTGGCCTGCGGCGCGCTGTCAAGTTATCTCCCTTACCTGTTGTGTTGCGAATAACCATAGCATGTGTTCTCTTCAAGGAATACGTTTCTTGCATGAGTCGTCTGAAGTTGCTCATTGAAAGACTGGATTGGGTTTGATTTGATTCGACTAATAATGGATTTATGATGAGTTCTTGGTGAAAGTTCAGGCCAGCAACCATTTTCTTGTAGCAATGTACTTGTTTCTGTCCATCAATGGCTAAAATCTCATGTCTAGTGAACTTTTCCAGTATTTCGTGGTATTTCGACAGCCACCAAGACTGATAATCACTCACCAGAAACTGCACATCCTTTTTGAAATCAAAGGAAGTTGTGTACAATGGAAGTATCAAATCCGCAAAATCGTGGAAAAGGTTTCCTGCAAATCCACTAGTCGAGAAGAGTATGGCAGGAGATTTATGATTTTCAGTACACTTGGGGATGTTATTGATATTTCCTACAATTTTGATAGTCCATTTCTTGATATAATGAATTCCCCTTCTGGGATAAGGCTGTATACTCCATGAAGTGGTCGAATTTCCAACGATTTTTTCGGCAGATGTTACAAGAAATATGGTGGAGGAATTGGCCTCAATCCTTATATCTCCTTCCATCTCACAATAATCTGCATCCGCCTCCAAGATTCTGCAGACAGGATCCATTTTCTTCATTTCAACTTCTGAAAATTCAAGACAAAAAAACACATTTGTAAATTGTGACTCACGAGTCTAGGAGATGATCATTAAAGAACATTCCTTATATTTATTCACCTGTTGACTCGGAAGTAATTTCAAGCATAGCATTCATTGACAATGGCAAGTTGACACCATGATCAATAGCTGTGGAAATGAAGCACATTCGTATCAAGACGAGCATTCCAATATACACAACCAAACGAAACGAATACACTTACTACTTACTAGATGTGAAGGGATGCAGACGAGGCCAGAAAGTTGAGCATATGGTGATTGTGAACATGATGAATGCACAACATCCAAGTCGCTTGCGATCATATCGAGTGAAACTTTTCGCGATAATGGGATCATACATCTTCAATATATGTGTATATCGATCGAAGATCGAAATGAGCCAAATGTAGCTCGAATTCTAGACGAAGAAAATGATCATTTAGTTGATGAAGAAGCTATACATTAAATAATACTAGTTCTTTGAATTTTTCTAATCCTAAATATATACACGTTGTTGAGGACTGCATAAATATAATATAGAATTTTAATTATTTGTGGGGATATTTAAACAATAATAATGGCTATGGTTTGGTGTGTGCCATGTTAAATGAGCTATGTAATTAATTATCAATTATATTATTTATTTATTTAATAAAGGAAGGTTGCAGTCTTGCACTTGGTATAAGAGCAAATGTTATTAATTTGATTCGAACTAGAGGTAGGATTCAAGTCCTAAACATTCCAAGAAATATAGTATGTTGAAAATTATTTTTTGTCCACTAATGTATTTTATTTTGGGTTTTGATTTATTAAATATTCAAATTTTGGTTTTGATTTTATTTTTTTTGGCTTTTAGTCCTAATTCGTTGGAATAACCATGTGACATCGGAAAATACTGACGTTGTATCGAAAACTGGTGTACTAAATAAAACTTTGAATAATTATTGGACCAAAACTCAATATATGACAAGTTAATGGACTAAAAATGTTGGTCGATGGAGATATCCAATATATGGTGACAAAAATTAAACTAATTAAAGGAGAGTAGTTTTGACAGATGACATGGTTCATACATGCAATGAAAATTAATTCTTTTTATGGGTACGAAAATATGTGTCATAAAATTTACATGTGAGATGGTCTCACGTGAGTTTTTGTGATTAAAGATATATTAATCAATTTGATTTGAAAATCATAAACGGACATATTTAATCTAGAATGGAACAATTCATAATTGTTAGAAGAAAAGAAATAAAGAAACGATAATTAAAGAAAATTCAAGATATTTTTCAATCTAATGAATTATTTTACTCGTTTTTAATTTGATTCGATTTAGAGATTAGAGAACCTAATCAATTTTTATCATAATTTATATACATGATATAAAAAGTTACCAAGAAATGTTTTAATTAAAAATTGAGGATTACAAAGATGGTCGTATGTCTATTTTATGATTAATAAAAATTTAAGCTGGACAATTATATCAGTAATAATCTATTATATATGTAACAGATTCTTTATTTATAATTACTTGTCGTTGAAAGTGTTTGTTCTCTTTTTCTATTGAATGGAAATTTTCTCTAATTTAATTATATATTAGAACATATATAATTTTTAAATATCAAAATTCTTGCCATTGTATGTCGGTTGATATGGTATGCGACCAAGTAGTGGGGAATATTCAAATTGTGACAATATTATTTAATTAACCAAATTAAAATATAATAAAAATTATGCTTATAGTTGACTTCTTATATTATTCATATAATGTTCAATTATTTTTTAGTAATAAAATAGTTAGTTATAAAATGATGATGAACTGTATACAAGATCACACATTTTAAGAGTATCATTTGAAGGTTGAGAAGAAAATGATCTATAAACAGGAATTCTTTGTCAGTTTATGAAAAGTTTCTCATCTCATCATTCATTTTCATTTATTTATTTATCCAACTTTAATTTTTTTGGTAGCATATTTTTATTAAAAAAAATTGTGAATACTTAAAAGTACCAATATTTAATATCAAATTTATCAGTGTATAATATCAAATTTTAATACTTAAAAATACAATATTTTGTAAATAATTAATGTAGACACCAGCTCATAACATTTGCAATAAAAATACATGTTTTATTTTTTTAAAAAAAAATTATAAACTGGTTCAAATAAATTTATAGAAAAATGTATACTCTAACATATAAAAAATAAAATCAAATACCAATACAAATTTACTTTTCAGAGATATGGTGGGTTCTTCTCCAGTAAGGTATCAGGTACCTCTTGGTTGTCAAATACTTCTAAAATATAAAAAAAAATATCAATCAATCAAATAAATAAATATAAATACCATATTTAACATAAATAACGATTATATTTCCATCGTATCAACTATCCAATATGATCAAAGATTATATCTTAAAAAGTAGTAGTAGAATAATTATTATTTAAAACTAACATAAAGCATATAAAAATAGCAAAAATTCCCAAATGATGTATATAAAATTTGTATTCAAGCAAATTAATAATGACAAGTATGATATTAACTGTCAATTATTGTCATGTTTGACATACTTGAGGGAAAATAATCATTTAAGTTATCCGTTTTGTCATTTAACTTAATAAAGTTGAGTCATACTCCTTCACATTTGTTTTTTGTTGATTCTTTAGTCATATTAATATTAACGTGACATTACACACATCAACATTTTCAAGTATCACACAAGTAATCCGATGATGTACTCCAAAAAAAAAAAAGTGAAGCGTTGACGCAATACTTGACATTCGAAATCCTTGGTATTATATGAAAACCCCAGAACGGACATATACTATTGACTTATTTGTCTTCTCTTCACCTGATAGAAGAAATCAACTAAGAATTTGGTTTTGGTTTTTCTTCACTTCATTCTCAATATCCATATTATCGTCTCCCAGTATTGTTCATAATTTTCGTATCCTATTTCGATACCGCATGGTATTGTCTCTTTATATTTGAACCCATAACATCGGTTGGAACTCATAATGTTCATATTGCGATAGCGATGGTATAGTGCATGTGTTTGCGAACCTTTGCTGCCATGATGTATTAGTACTTCGAATCCAATGTTAGACTTTCACATAGCTTAAAAATTTGTTTTCGGAGTCTCAATTGATGTTGTTAAAGGCATATACAACAATGATTTCCACATGACAAATGACGAAACATACGACTTCCTGAGTTCTCATTTCAAGTTCCAAAAGAGAGGCTCTGCTGAACCAAATTCAAAGGCTAGTTTGCGTGCCTAGAAAATCGAACATATAACCAAGGGTATAGAGAATACAGTACATCAACTCATACCATTATCGGAGAAAGATCAGTAGAGATCCAATGTCAATACCAAGACCACTTCAATTTGCACCTTTTGGATTAACCCTCTACATGGACCTGCTCGTGTGTTTCACATAACGAATATGTTTATTAACAAAATATGAATAACTGATTCGAGAAAATATATTTTCACATTTGTACAGATGTAATTATAAGTAAACCAACTGCATAAATATACCCTTAGCTGGCTCTCTACCCATGGTTCTTGCCACAAAAAAAACACGGTACCAAAATCTGTGAAATACACCAAAACAACGGAGTCCAGAAGGGTGAATCAAACCTTGTTTTCAAGCAGGGCCATTCTCAACATTTGCTTCCAAATTCCAGCCGCTAAATATTATAAAAAAGAACTGCTTTCATAAACGAATAAAATTTGAGTATATGAAAACTGACGCAACAGAACATTATTTACCTCTGAGCAGCCTCATTCTTCAATTCTTGAATGTGCGATTCAATTTCAGCACATGCGGTTTGGATTTCAATGTTTTTCAAACAAAGCTCCCTCCATTGTGTGGATAAAGCACTGAGTTCATAAGCAGTATTTTGCTGACCAATTCCAGAATTAGCATAAACATCACATATGAATAAAAGCCAATAAAAAATATTTTTGCAGTATGTTCAGCTTTCTTTCCACCATGGTAGAGTTCAGAGAACCTAAATGGCAAGTCCTTTCAATTACCTGGTGATATTTCCTCTCTCGGTTAACTGACTCAATCTTCCCATTGAGGTCCATAACTTCTGACTGGATTCTGACATGGATATCAAAATTCAGGGTCACGACAATAACCCTCTTTAGTAATAGCTATATATTAAAATTAACGCCTCAATGAGACATCATAACATAAATCCTTTTTAGTATTAGCTATACAAAAATTAAACTCGTGATTAATTTCCTACATCATGAAAAGTAAATTTAATTTCAAACGTGATAATGTAGCATCAATGTACTACTTATCATCTCTCCATAAGGCCCTACGATGCTTTTCACTAGAACCTTCTTAGAGCATAGATATGATAGTTCACTTTTTTAGTAATAACTGAAACAATGTCTTGCCTCTTCATTGGCATGAGTAACTGGTTTATCATCTCCACGATGTGGTTGGAAGAATTTTACTTTCCTCCTCTTCTGGATTTAACAAGGATCATACCACCCTATTAATAGCACTATGTGTCCTTTTAGCCATTTAAGATCTCACACTCATATGAGCCTTCACTATTAATTGCTTTTGTGATGCAGCAAAATTCTAGCGAACATAGCTCGCAACATAGATAAAAGCATGCACAAATTTGTGACAGCATTATTAATGATTTCCAATACTAAGTCCAATAAATTTTCTGTGGGTTGCAGCAGCTACAAGTGTAAAAACTCTGAGAAAGATATACAATCCTCAAGGTAGAAGTTTTGCACGTTAATACACATGCTGTCAGAAAATGTCCATTGATGTGGAACCCTCGTAAATATCTCAACGTAAAGATTACTTGATTATTCTTCCCTGAACAAACAATTATCATTCCCTGTCGCTAGTAATGTTGTAATTAGTCAAAGCAATTATCTTCATGCCCTAAACCCAAATAATCAAAACCTCCAAGCTATAGTTCATCACCATAGACTCTGTCAGCAATTACTTTACATTCTTCTTTACTAACCAAAATGTCAGACTGATGTCACATGAGTAAACCCAAGAGATCCATTCAGAGAAGTCTTTCTGAAACATCATTTTAAAACACCACATGTAACACTAATGGTTTGTTCTCGGTGGCAGATATATACCAAAATGCCATAGATAAAGGGGATAAAAAGTGATTGAGAAACTAACTGGATTAAAAACATAATTGGAACAAACAAATGGCAACTAGATGTTTACAGAATTAGAACAGAAAAATCATGCGGACCAAACCTTGATAAACATGCTTCCAGCTGTTGATTATACGACTTCCAAATGTCTGGCCCATGCTTTGACATCAGGTCTAAATTTTCTATCCTACAACAACAAGAATAATAATAATCATACAATTTATCGAGTTTATATAAAAGAACAAGATGTCGAGATGTCGTATTGCATGCATATAAGAAGTGAATATGTTTCCAGTACAAGACGCAATGCGGAGTTTTATGAATGTAAACACCCATAGATTGCATCACAAAGAGGCTCAGGAAAATAATGAAAGCTTCAAAATTCAACCAGATTAATGATACATTCGTGCATCCCCCCGTTGGAGAAGGCAATTATTTGAACATGAAAAGGATAATCTGCAGTTCCATTGTTCCACTCTCATGTATTTTGTCAGTAGGACTGGCCAACAGTAGCACAATCATGTTATTAGAACTCAGCCCAACAAGACAAATTCTTATTCCACGACTCAAAAAGTTAAACCCTTCAAATCAATTTAGTTAGTCATCTACCAAAAAACTTAAGCACTTGATAAGTAACAAGCTTCCACAAAATATCATCAAATCTCGATTGATGTCATCCAGACAATTTAGTTCTGACTACAGTATACCTGATCACTTGATGCTGCAACAAACGCTGCGCTTTTCGAACAGCCTGCTTCCATGCGGTATCATCATTCCGCTTGTTCACTGGTGGCACTTCAAGACCATATCTGGATGTATCCATTTGCGCTGGAGGCTTCCCAGCTCTGACCCTCTCATATTCCCTAGCAAGCATCGGATGATCCTGCAACATGCAGCATATGCTGGTAGCATCAAGTTATGTGAATGTATGTGACACATTATCAACTCCACTAAAAATGAAAACTTTGAACGGGACATAAAGATTTGCAATAGATAGAAAATAGTTTTAATGTAAAGCTGAAGCATGAGACAGAATAACGAAGATGAGGATTTGCACCAAAATGCCGCAAATAAATTTATCATAAAGTCACAACTCATTGCACCAAAATGCAGCATTCGGTATCTAAATTATCAGCTATCTAAGTATATCCAATGATTAACGTAAGATTAATTAGTTGAAACTAAAGACAGTTCAAAGTCAAAAACCAAGAAACCCTTCGAAGAATTTTTCTCACTCAGTTAGAAACCACAACAACGTTGATACCGATAAGATTTCAGTTAACCGGTCAAATCTAGTAAAATCCACTTACTCTCCAACATAAACAAGAGCTGATTTAAAGAAATGTGTAATCTAGTAGACCTGAAAATTGAACTTTGGGAGAGGAGGAAGGCCTTTGAGGAAGTCGGAAGGTTTTTTGGAGCTGCGCCGCATCTCTTCTTCCACCAAGCGGTCCACCTCTTCCTTAACTATCGGATCTCCATAGTCGTCGTCTATGTACGGTAGAGCATCGATTATCTCCGCCGGAGAACTCGAAGGGGGAGCCTCCAGCATTAGAACATCGGTGTCACCGCCGTTCGCCGTCGCCATATCCGGACGAAATCAATTCCCAACTCTTCAACAAAACGCTAACCCTATAGCAAATTATTGGGAGCATTTGCAGCAATAATAATCGTATTACTAATATTATAATAAATTAATTTACAAATACAATTATTTTATTTATTTATCAAATATATTAAATATTCCATTCTTATATTTATTTATTTTTTATGAACAATTCTTATATCTATTATGTTACAAATAATCAAATTAATTATTAATTATTTTTAAATTAGTAACCCAATTTTTCAAAGAAGCGAAACTTCTCAAGCCCTAGTTTCATTTACTCAGTACTATTTTGCTCATCAAAAATTAGTTCAAGCACTCTAAATTATTTACAATGCTGCAAAATTATCATTGATCTCCTTTTTAGGTACATGGCGTTGTTATATCATAAGCTTGTAATCAACATATTATTTGATAAGAGATTGTGTTTCGTATCAACTTGTTGTACCCTACGCGTAACTTAGAGCAAGCTTTTTAAATTCAGTTTGAAGCATTTCAAGTTGTTCCCTCAAATGCTTTCACATTTTCATGATATCATTGACGTTAGCCCTGTTCATCTCTAGTTAAGAAATTTGCAAAAATATTTTTATGAAATTTAATAATAAAAATGTCAAAAATATAATTTTAACATAAATTTTTTCATCTTAATAATCTAGTCTTCTCATATTTAGGTTCAATTTTATTTTCAAGAAACCTTTCACATGTATATTAACAACTTTTAAGGTAAATTTCTTTGAAAATAAAAATAATGGTCATGTTTCATAAGTTTTTTTTACTGCATAAAATTCTTTCGTTGATATGTCATCGTATTGCTTGCATATGAGAATAGTCTACTGCAATACCTGCATGATTGTTCTTCATCTAATGCAAGCTTTGTAAAAAACGCTGCTCACCAATGATCACTGGTATCTGTAAATAATATTATATCATCTTCATCTTCATCTTCAGTAATAACCATTTTTAGAAGATTTTTGCTGATCTCCTTTAGTTGTCTAAGTCTATTTGTGTGTACTTTTATCCATATAAATCTTGCATCTTTTTTTAGTAATGGGTTGAACATTTCTTGTGTTTTGTTAGGTTCTTAATTAACATTTCAACAAAGTTAACAACTTTTAAGAAACTTTGAAGTTATTTATTTTTTTTAATTCACCTGGAAAATTATGCACATTTTTCACTATGTGTTCTCGCAGAATTATTCATAATTCTTTTATTTCTACTCTAAAGAATTCAATCTTCCTTGTAGCAATGAATGTTTTATTTTCAGATAAGACTAGTTATTCTTTTTTACAAACATTAGATAAAAACTATAAATGTTTAATATGTTGATCCTTATTTTTAGATAATATTAAAATATCATCAATATAGACATACTTAAATTTGAGCTAATCTTTGAATAGATTATTTATCTTTTTGAAATATCTGGAGTGCATTAAACAATCATATTGATAATATTTCCAAAATACAATGACTTTGTGGTATAGAGAAATCAGTGAATTTTTTGTTTTTTTTCCTTCATATTAATCTGATAAAATCTAAAGTTATAATCAAATTTAGAGAACGTTATTGTGTTATATATACAACTAATTAAATTATCTATATTGGATATAAAATACCAATCAAACTCTAGAATCTTATTATTTTTTGGTAATTAAGAACTAATTTGGGTTTATTTCTTTTTATTTCACCATGAATTCTTATCAGAAAATATGGACTATTGTATGGTTATATTACTATTTTGATTAAACCAAAATCCAAATGTTTTTTGATAATAATCTATATATCATTTGATCAACTACATTCATCGGAATAGGCTTATATCTTACGAACTCTTATTCCTTGTCTTCTTTGATTTTAAAGTTGGCTTGAAGTTGGTTTCTTTCCACCGTGTCAAGGTATTTTCATGGTAGTTTTCTTTATTTTCTTGACATCTTCTAAGAATATATGTCGTTTCTAACTCTACATCTTTCTAATGTAAAGCTATCTTGAGGATTTTTATTTCTTCCGATTTGAGGCTTTATTTGCTCTTATTTGGAACATTGTTTCTCCAAACTTTTTGAAATCCTTCATTTTCATGTGTAGAAGTTCTCATTTATCATCATGCTTGCTGCGAAATTGGATTAGAAATTTCTTGTAAAATGTCTCTATTAGTCTCTGGATTATGACTTTGTGATCACATGGTATTGTGAACACTAATCATCTAGTCTCATTTTCTGTTGTATAGGATTTAACCTTCTCCTAAATAAATTATTTCATATTTTTTGTTGTACAAATATCACCCCATGAATCAATATAAGCGGCAAATATATTGTTCTTTGTATTGTTCATATAATATTCCTACTGATTCGTATATCGAGAATGGACTTGTGGACTTGTGGTAATTGAATTTTCCATATTTGATCTTCTGCCATAAATTTCATTTTGTTTCAAGTCGTTTCTAAGGTTTATGTTTTTCGAGAAACTCTAATCCAAGAATCAAATTATCCGGTTCTTTTCCTGAAATTATTTTGATATGAACTTCCGACTCACTGATGTTCATTATTCATTGATAAGTTCTTATCATAAGTTGTTCCAAAGAGCATATGGTAGTACAAAGAAATTGATTTCTTTGTCTTGTAATATCGAATATTATTTCGACTACCATCCAGCTTACCAAATATCTAAGAGTTCTCATTGCTGAAAAGCTTTTTGTTACTGGTTGGCTTTCCTGGATAGGTATTTTTCTCACCTGTGACCTGTGATTCTATCTCCATGAAAAGTTAGTCTCTTTGATTTTAGTCCAAGATTTTGATTTTTTGTAAGATTGGTTTGTCTTGGAATCTGGATATATGTTTCATGTATTAAAGGAAAATCGATCCTTTCTCGATAAATTTCCTGAGCAAATTTTCCGAATATTCCTAGAATTTCTATAAACACATTTCTAAAAAAAATTTATCAATGGTGTATTAGATAGAGCGTATGAAATTTGATGTGTAATAGAATATGGTCTATCACATTTTTTCTTCAGATTTTTTTTCCTTGAAGTTTTGATGTAACATCAATGTTCGACTGAAATCTCGATCCGCCAAGTTCTAAGCAATCTTGGATAAATTATCCTACAATTTTTCTTACATAGAGATTTCTTGAGATGGTTTCCAGTATTGAGTTTTGAAAATTATCAATCGTTTATCACATATAGCAATATCAATGAGTGAATTTATCCCTTCTTTAAAAGTAGTTTTTATTATTATCTGGACTGCTCTAATATGAATCCAAGACATAATTTTTGCTACTTCGGGTTTGAGTTTTTGTAATTTTTATTTTATTTCATAAAAAGGAATTAATTGCATTTCCATATGATTTCTCGTAAGTTTCATTAGGATCGTCATTTCTCTTCTAGAAATATTATATATTAGATTATTCTTTATGTTTCTTAGGCCAAGAATTCGTAAGAATTTTTTACATCTCTTGCAGATAATATTTGATATATCTTTAGACTAAGATTTTCTCTCATTATCTTTTAGACTATGTTATGATATATAGTTATTCGGCTAAAAAAATCCAGACAAGTCTTCATGTATTTCATATTAAAACACTTTTGACTCCATTCAAACTTTGATTCGGTCTCTCCATCAAATCTTTTTTGACTCAAGACTTCTTCGTATATATTCTCATCTAAGGAAATATCACAAAATGATATACTTGAACTAAATCTTGATAATAAAATGTTTCTTCAATATCTTGAGTTGAATTGAAGCGCCTTATTCTCTGTCTATTATTTTCTGAACAGTTGGTCGAAATATGACATCTTGCTCCTCGTGTCCAGTAGTTATAATCTTTAAACTTTCATTGGCTCTAGTGTGAGCTCTTCCGAAAATTTTCTTTGTTGGTTTCTATATCGTGCTTCAAGATGAGTTTGACTGGCTTTCTGCTTAGACCATAGTGTTCTTGATTTTCAAGAACTACTTCCATTTTTCTACTTCTAGCATAAGTATGAGAACTAAAGCTCTTCTTTTTTTCCTTTTGTGGTTTAATCCAATAATTTTTTGAAGATCATTTTCTTTAAGAAAAGAGACTCATCTAGCGAGAGTATCTAGATTGCTATGGATATATTTCTTTATTAACATTCCTCTCCAGAGACTTAACATTTTGGTGAAGAAAAGTTGCATTGTTTCATTTTCTTCGACTCTTGAATCTAATCTATATTTAGTTAATAATATAATATATTCATCCACTAAACAGATATAATATAATTTAATATTATACAGAGTTTGAGTACATTTCTTTTCCTTCTCTATGTATTGACTGTTAAAATAGTCTACCCCTATAAATTGTGCTTTAAATATGATAAACATTCTTTCGCCTATCTCACTAAGAGATTTTCTAGCAATTATTGATTCTTTGGTTTCTGCAGAAGTCATGTCTTATGTGATTTTGACTGATCTCATCAGAGTCATTTCTAAAAGTTTAATGAATCCTTCTTTGTTGAGGTCAAGTGTTTCTCATATGATTCTCATAGCTGATGTCCAATAATCTATAAGACCTTCTCTGTTTTTGAAATCTAGTACATCAAAGTTAAGCATAATCTCATAAAGATATATTGGTTCTAAACAGTCTTCGCATATGGTGATTGGTGCAAATGAATTTGATTCTTTCTTGACCTTATTCCTGTTGGGTGTGATTATCCACTAGTCTAGAAAATCTGTTCAGGTTCCTCCCATGTTTGTCATAGGATCCCACACTTTCTCTATGTGGTTCTTGTAAGGGTATTCTATTAATAATATAATTTTCACCCCCAGTTGTGTTCATCTTTAGATCTACTACCTTGAAGTTCACAAAAGACTCTGAAAGATCTTGAAGATCATCTAGATCAAATCTTTCTATTGTTGTCATCATATTAATAATTTTTTTGAGATATTTTTAATTAGATTGATAATTTTCTTGTCATTAGTTAAATGTTTTTCTACTATTTTGGTCTTCTACCTTTAATGTAATAAGAGTTTAGTCCCAAAGGATAGTGCTAACCTTCTTTCTGAGATCATTTTACTAGAATTTGATTGTTGTTCTAAAGTATGAATTCTTGTTTGAATATTCTTTAACATTCCAAGAATTTATTCTTGTTTCTCAAGGATTTCATCAATTTTATATGATGCATAGTATAACTGATGTCATAGTTTTATACCGTCTTTTGGATCTTTATAAGATCTCCAAAGAGTTTAGAGGAATGTGAGATTATTTCTAAGAACCTATTACTTAGAATCATATATTTACCTTAGGATTCCGATATGTTCCTTTTTCTCCTGATGTCGAACATTGGTTAGATCTTATTGTCTCAAATATTCCAAAGTATTAAAACAAGTAATGTAAATAATTAATTTCTAACGTATGTCCAGATCCATAATTTGTGAAAAATATTGTCCTTAACATTTAATTATACAATAATAATAATATTGAATGTTTGAACTATGGCACTATTTCGGACTCAATTATAAAATCAATGATGTTTTTTATTAAATTTGTCAAGGTTAGAGAGTGCAAACTAAATTTTTATTCTCAATGGAGAAAATCCTAAATTGAAACTTGGATTGAATATTTTTCTCTAATTTATATTTTTTTTTCAAATTAATATTATGGATTTTTATATAATTACTTTTTTTATATAATTTTAAAAAAAAACTTTAACGCTGCGTTTGGTTTGCAGGATTAGGTAGGTTTATTGTTTTTTAACCTACCTAATCACCTGTTTGGTACGTTTTTTATTTAACCAAGTCAATCCCTCCTATGAATGATTAGGTTATATTAGGTAGGTTAAAATAATACCTGCTCACCCCCTAGGATTATTTATCCCACTCTTAATCTATCATATTTTTCCAATTTTACCCTTCTCCTAAATCCAAACTCACCACCACTTCCTTCCACCGACCGCCCACCGGCAACCCCCGCCAAAGGCCGACCGCCGCCGCCGACCACCGTCGCTTCCGGCCGACCACCACCGCCAGCCGACCACCGTCGCCGCCGACGCAAAAATGGAAGGACAATTTTGTCAATTCATCAAAAAATTATTAATTATCCCATCATTATCCATCATACCAAACATAATATTATTTTATCATTATATATTATATTTCTACTTCAATCATTTTTTTTTATCATTTCTCTCTTAATCATTTCATTATTTTATCCTCCAAACCAAACGCAGCCTAAAAGAAAATGTAATTACCACATAGACATTTTGGCACACAACTATCTCCCTTCTCCAAGATGGCGACACAAACGGCACTAGGCTCCAGTTTGAGTTTGACTATATTGAGTAATACATATAATTTTTTTATAAATATTAACACAAGGAGATTGATTTTACAAATCAAAAATTGATGTGTTTTAACAAATGAAACAACCAAAACTCGAGACCATTTAAATTAAACGTAGTACAATATATCCGGCCAAAATCGTCCAAATGAAAACTCTCATAAAAATTTTATGTTTTTTTCTCCCACAAAAAAGAACTCCCATTTTGCAATATATTCGGAGCATTCATTTTTCTATGGTTTTAATTCACTTGGCAAACCATTTATACTTGTTTGGTTTCCTCATCGTGCTGCCTGGCTCCAGCTCCAGCTCCGGCTCCAGTATTCAAGCATCTGACTGCTACAAACTTCAAAAATTTATGTACACTAGTTAAAATCATTAACATCGGTGTAACGGAGCTGTCCTCCACAAATTTTCTTCCCTCTCCCCTCTTTCCATTTCGTATAATTCACTGGAAAGACAATGTTTTTTTTAAAACTTGCTGGAAACACCGTGATCTTCATTTCGAATTCCGACCTTTGTGTCCTTAGCCAGACAACCATTGTCATTTCCCACAATACATGGCTTGGAAAAGTTTACCAGTGTAGAGTGATTTGACAAAAATTCTGCATTCTGCAGCTCGTCGCACATTTCAGAAGACATGACGTACTCGTCAAATTCTCTCAATACATTGAGATAATTATTCTCTACCGTAGAATGTAAATTAGGGGTGGTTTCTTCCATCAATGGATATGATATGCCTGATAAATTCACATCTGCAGGCCAAGGAGTTGAAGGAACACTCTCACCACCAATAGCCAGAGCTACATGTTCACCACCCGATACTGTTTCTTCATTCTCTGTCCTTTTCTTTTTTCTAGCTTTACCTACTTTGGCGGTCCTGATTTGGTTTATAATTTCCATCAGAGACATCGTGTCGGGGAAAGGTGACAGATTATCATCAGCATCATTGGTTCCTACTTTCCCATCTTCGGTTTTCTCTTGCCTCTTAAAAAGAGTAGCATCCCCAACAGGCATTTCCGCTTCACTTGGAGTCTCCAGCACGTCATCATGCGGTATGACAGACCTCCTTGGCCGCAATTTCAAAACCCTGCTAATTTGGGAGGCATCGGTACTCACAGTGACCCTCTGGAGATTGGAATCTGTGAGAATTAACGGGCATTCTTCCACTGGAACAAAATCTTCACCTTCATTAGAACCTCGTTCAATCATTCTCGTTCCGTTACATACTGCAGCAGATCTAGGGAAACCATCTATGGATTCACCTCTAAATATGCAGATAAAATTATGGTAAGCCAGTAGTGATATAACTGTAATAGCGTACATATCAATAACAATAAAGCATACCCCGATCTCTTCCCTTTCAGTCGAGATGACCTCTTAGGATTGTTATAATGCAAAGCAGATTCTCTGAGCGCTTCATCATTGGACGTACCATCTGTGCAAGGTGAAGAACAACTCTCTGATAAAGGAATGGCCTTTTGTTTGGTAGAATATGACCTCTTACTTCTTCCCTTCCTTGAGACAGGCCTCCGATGCATATTCTCAAGTTCACTGCCATTTGTTAACCTAAGAACTTCATCCAACCCAGTCTCAGTGGTATTGAAAATGATAGCTGCATTTCTGTCAGAAGAAAATAACATATCACCACATGTTCCACAGAAATGAAACGAGCAAACTAAGAATACTGGACTCACCCAGAAGCATCTTTTTCAAGGTGTTCACAAACCTCACCCCCCCTGCACACAGTTCAAAGAAAAAGTGTCATTTTCGACATGTACGAACTACTGGACTTCTTTGTGGCATGAAAAAATGCTACAAAAACTCGTCAACAATTGTACCTAGATCTCTTTTTTCTCTGAGAAGCCACAAAATTTTGGGAGCCCGTAAGTAAACTCATTTCTGGCAGTAGAAAGTCATTAGGTAAAAGGGCAGGTCGTTCCGACTCCCGATCAACAAAATTGGATATTAATGCAGCCTTTTGTATCTTCCTAGCCGTTTGAAGGAGAGGCACTTCATTCGGAAACAATACCTTCCACCTCCTGATAAGTATCAGTAAATAGTATTGAAAACCACAAGAGACGAGATTAGGCGGCAAATAAATGGCACGGCTTAAATGAGGAATCCATTCAACAAGTCATAAGTAAATCAAACCTGCGACACTGATTGTCAGTACGAGGAGGAACACAAGCAGCAACCTTCGACCAACAATATCCGCATTCTGCAATGGCAGCTTCCAATTTTGAATCTTCTTCTACAGACCATCCAGCCATATTCAAGGAAGGATCTAAGCAATTGACCCATCTGCAAATCGAACATTTCCCATAGTTAACTTGAACTGATATAATGCCCATAATTATATTGAATTTCACAAATGAATTTTTTTAATTGAATTGCACTTCTGCATTTATATAATTGTCAAATTAATTGGTCCATTAAAAAAGAAAATATACCTTTCTCTGCACTGCACCTGTGTCCTGCCAGGAACACACCGGGCTACTTTCTTCCATGTTTTCGGCCCAAAAAGCGTCACAGCAATTTTCATTCGCTTATCTTCCTCTGCTGTCCATTTTCCAACCCTTTTCCTGGCTGGGTGAAGCGTCTTCAGCCATCTGCACTCTTGACAAGATATTTACTTAGATATACCATTTCAGCAAAATTCTGTCTCAACCTTGCATCACTGAATCAAACAAAACGAACTTCACAGTTGACCTTGCACAGCATATGCATTAAAAGCATCAAACATTGCATAATCCCACTAATACTAACAAACCTCACTTTATAGGCATTTACAGTAACCGACGAAATTTGCTTTCTAATTTTAACAAGGATGGGGCTGGTTAAGGTCCTTAAGGATTTACTATGTGGTGTTAAAACTAAAGATTTAGTTTCACTTGTGCTAACCAAAAAAAAAAAAAAAAAAAAAAAAAAAAAAANTAGACCAGCATATAGGAAGTCAGGCACTTTAAAAAGTGTGTTGATGATTAAATGACTGAATAGGTATAACCCCTTTGCCACAATAAAGATATAGAATATCTAGGAAGAAGGAAATGTCAAACTCTTCCCCCATGTCACACACATTACTTATTTCCGTACAAGGAAGATAGTTGTGAAGGATGCGTGGGGCAAGTGACCTTCATCACCTTTCACCTCTCTTATAAAACTTAAACATCAAATTCTTCTAACAAATAAGAAATACTATACTTTGAAGGGGAAATAACCTATTATACAAATACATATGGAGAACCTTAAGAAATAAGAAGACAGTTCTGTTTTTGGAAATTTTTGCAGTATTTCAGTCTGAACATATAAAAGCGCAGAATGCTGTTTATGTGACACATCTTACACTTTGGCATGTGGTCTTTAATTTGATTCACAAATGATAGGTCCTTGGTCCAAGAAATGTAACAACGCCGATAACACTCACGTTCTTACTGCAGTAACTAAGAGAATAACATGTGACTGCATCTTAAAAGCTTTGAAACTACAGTGGAACAATACAGATATCAATTTTTGGCTTCATTAAGTATCTGGTCATCTTCTGTGACACCTACTTCTAAGCAATGGAAACAAACACTAGCCAGTCATAAATATGCCCCTAAGCTAATTCTGACTTTTTCCAGACATATGTCACAAGCCATGAGAATACGTTATGGGAAGCGCATGGATAATTCAAACAAAATATTAATTAAATTCTGGATCATTATGTTATTTATTTAATGGTTTGGTTTGGTTTCGTTTATTTTAGGATTTGGTTTTCTTTATTTTAGGATTCTAAGCTATCTTTTCATTTGAATAAAAATATAAGGATGATCCAAATGATTTGGAATCATCCAAATCTATAGGATTTTTAGGGGTTTGATTTCCGATTTAATCTTGTAAGCTCTATTATTTTTAGGGCAAAATTAATATGAATAAATTATTAAAAAAGAATTATTCACAATCTTGTATACGAGATCTGAGGTTCCCTCCCAAGCCTCAAACACAAGAGATCGAGACGTTTTCTCCTAACGAGTCTCAAATTCACAACACACAGTCCAGCCCCCTGGCAAGATCCATAATGTTGGACCATAACAAATCGGTATCAAGCCAGTTGTAATGGGAATTTCAAGACATTCGAGCAACAATTGGAAGCCTTTATGATTAGTTATCAAGAGGACACAACAGCTGCCAAGAAACGACAACAACCTCTTTATGATCAGTTGGAGAAGATATCTAAATGTTTGTCAACCATGTGCCCACAAGAACGAGATCAGGGAAGAGACAATAGCAATCAACGAGGCACCATCGACCAACATTCCAAAGGGCAATGAGACAACAAGGATGGCTTATTCTATGTACCTCAAGATTCGAAGCCAGATTTTCCGCAGTACAATAGCCAATCAGATTTGTTGGGATGGCTTAGTCGGTGTGAAAAGTCATTTCAATACCAACGAGCACCGGGGAAAGATAAAGAATGGTTGGCCTCTTTCCACTTCGAGGGTGATGGTGAACAACGGTTCCTCAATAAGAACAAGATCGGCTTGAGTTACAGACGAAGGAATTTAAGAACCAATCTCATCTAATCTTAATACTTGAAATGCTCCAACAGCTTGAAGAGATCAAAATGAATTTTAGGGAAGATGCTGAAATTATGATGAAGAAGTATCTATCCTCATAGTTGAAGACAATCATGATCTTCAAGAGGGGAGTAATGTCATGTGTCTCACACGTGATAACCAACTGCACCAAGATGGAAATTTCAAATCTATGATTGAGATATTGCTATAGAATTAGGATCTTAAAATAGTAACCAAGATGGAAATTTTTTTTTTGATAGGAAACAATCTTTATTATAATATTGGATTAAGTTACAGTAGAGGCGGATGAGTAATCCGCAAGAGTTACAATCTTAAAGCACTATTCTAAGACACCATCACATGGATTCATGACCATAAAAATTTCCAATCCCTGGATTCTATGATTGAGATATTGCTATAGAATTAGGATCTTAATGTTATATTTTATTGAATTCTGTTGGTTGATATCTTCGATTTAATAATTATTTTTTATTTGAATCAATAAAGAATATCAGAAAAATTATTCACAAACTTGTGTTAAGAGATCTAAGGTATTGAATCAATAAATAATATCAAAAAAATTATTCACAAACTTGTGTCAAGAGATCTCGGGTTCTCTTCCAAAGAGCTTTAAAACCAAGAGATTTGAGAGTTTCTCTCTAGCGAGACTAAAATTCATAATATACTGCCCCCTGGCGATCCATAACATTGGACCATAACAACAAACCATACAAACCCATATGAAAATAAGTTCTTTCTCTAATTATGTATTTTAAAATCAACATAAAACTCCAGTATGGAGGCTGTAATTAAAAAAAAATATGAGTAAAGGATTGAGGTTTCAGTGCCCAAAAAGAAAATAGCAAGTGTAGTGCCACTCTATTAAATAACAAGTGTAACGTCACTCCATTAAAAAGCAAGTGTAGTGTCACTCCAATATTTTAGGGGTATGTGAGGTTAATATTGTCACCTAATCACAAACTGCACTTTTATTTCCAATATATAATATAACACCTGGACAATTTAACTGAAGCTTAAAAACCATTAAATCATCTTTGAGTATGATAACAGACCTATTAGAACACTGGGTACCAGTTCGTCCTTCCATCACAGAAGCGACGAGTTGCCAATTACTCTCACCAAAAGTTTCAACAGCATCACGAAGCTGATCATCCTCCTCCTTGATCCACTCTCTTTTGAGTATTGAAGCATTAAGACTCCTTTGGTAACGTGCTAAGCACTGAAAAGGTGTCCTATTTGTTCCCAACAAAATAGCAATATCAATCCAGTTACTTAGTCCTCTTTGTTGGACAATATGCAAAAGATTCTTGTCCTCCATTGCGGTCCATGGATTGTGATTAATTAAGGGGTCTTCATAGTTGAGAAACCTGCAAAAAAAGAGTAAAACATGGAAAACAGAGCACATTAGGTTCCCTCTTACATAAATGACCAAATGACAATGCAACTATAACAGTGAATATTGACACTAAGTAGTAAAATCCATCTTTACACTCACATCAAACAAAGACAGACGTGATAAAAGTATCATAAGTATTAAGTGTTTATTTTTGTAATTAGAGAAATTATTACATTATAAACCAATATGACTGGAATATGAGGATACCAGCAGATTCACATAATAGTTATTTAACATTTCATTTCAGCCAGTTTGCCCTTTTATCTTGTCTTTCCTTTAGGCACCATAGAGCATTCAAGTAAAAAAATGAACCAACAACTTCAATCAAGTATATGCAGCAAAAAGTTTCATAAAATCTAACTATTTAAGCAACTATAAGAATCAACATCTTACCTTGCCTGACATTCTGCCCCAGAACGAACAGGAACATACATGGCAGCCAGCTGTTCCCAATTGACCTTTGGTAAGAACAATCTAACTCTCTCAGGGTTGAAGTCAAGATCTTTAATTGATGATATGATGCTGTCGATGTTATTAGCATCTCCAGAAGATTCATCTACACAGCTGCAAACGATAATCAAGTTAACAGAGAAAAGCAAATGTAACTCTATAATCATATAAGTTTGCCATGGGCAACAAGTCTAATTATGGCACAATCTCAAACTCAATAACAACTTTTTAGTTAGTTTACTTGTCTCTTTGTCTCAGCAAATTCTCCCACATCTCACTGGATCTTCTCCAACAAAATAATCAATGCAACAAAATTATACACCAACTAGTCCATGAAAACTTTCAAACTATAAGTTTTATCTTAGGCAATAGGTTCCTACTAACAGCACCCTCGTAAGCAATTAAGGAATGGATTTGAAATTCAGATTCTTTGCTTTCTTTGAGCATTCATTTTTTGGTTCTTAGAGACATTCCTTGCATGTGTATTTTACCATTACTCAGATGCAAAGGTTATATGAGAGGAAAGTGTAACACACGTGAACAAAAGATTCCAAAAAAAAATTGGTTTGAAAATAGCAAGAAATAAACTGAGTTTCCAGAAAAAATGGAGCACACACTCTCTTCCGCTAAGATACATAACTTGGTCTCAAAAGATCAGCGCCCATATTAAATATCACAGTGAAAGTTTCATGAAAAGAAGATCTAAGAACATCTGCATCATATATACTTTTCTTCAGCTCAAATAAGACCATTTTAGATCCAAACTTTTCTTATGTCCGTCCATAAGATTTGATTTCTTACCATGAAACGACAAAATAAAAAGGATGAACTAACCATTGTTAAATGTATTAGCACCCCAGACCATGCAATCACAGTCTTTTTGAAATTCAAATAAGGTTGAATGTGCATCACATAAGCGTAAAATGCCCACATATTCCCATTATAATCATCATGTACACTCCAAGAAACAAACCTGAACAGTTCAACAGATCGCTGGAGCAACATTCCCTGAAATTGTTGTTTCACACCCTTCCCAAGATTTTCCTTTTCTTCCTTTGACCACTTCTCCCCACTCATTGAATCTGGAAATGTAGTCATTGTCTCCCTATAGCTGGAAACATGAACATTCTCTGGAGGTCCCTTATACAAGGCAGGGATCTTCTTCTCATTGCACTATAGAATTAATTTGCAGTTGAACATTAAATTTGGACAAAACAATAACAAAATCCCAAAAATAAAGATAAACTAACTAAAAAAACTGTTTACAGTAACATATAGATCAAAACATCGGCAAATTAGTAGTAAACATGGACAGCAATCATTAACCACCAGTGAGTCGATATAGTGTTCCATTGCCAGCCAAAGAACCCTAGAGGAAAGTAAAATAACATCAAACATAGACCCGCCTCCCTGCCCCACCAAACTCCTAAAAGAGAAAAATAAAACACAGTTTCTGTTTAAACATAGGTGATGTTACAATGAAGAGTAACGCCATGATGAAAGCAGAAAGACCTTCGAGTTCGCCCTTAACTTTGGCACTGATATCAACTGCACACGAGCATCCTTTTTGCGTGACAGAGCTCTTCCGGTCCTCTTTTTGCAAGCGACACGAAAGTCTTTCAGTATTTTGACACGTTCTATTAGCTTTTTAAGTTCTTCCATCCTTGCTTCTATCTGCATCATCTTACATCGTATAAGTTTCTGGCAAGATCTATTCTTCTTGATAGCGTCAATAAATGTCAGAGCAGATTTTGGGAAGTTAGATCTTTTATGTTCAAATCCAGCAGCAGCATCAGATCCTGGCCCACCCATTTCAACTAAGTCAAAAGACTGTATTCCACTATCATCATCACATGCTACTGGCTTCTGGGTAGTAGGTTCACTTGAATCTACACAATTGAGAAACCCTTCTGGAGCATTAGTTCTATCACCAAACAAGCTATTGGAAGATTCCTTTTCTGAATCTATGATACCCACCTGCAGAGGTCTATGCAAAGCATCCTCTATATTGTCTTTCAAGCCACCTATACCTCATAATACAAATAAAAGTAAGTTACAGGTTCTAAACAAATCAAACAACTAAAAGTAGATCATTTGTGGATTACAGTCCAAAAGGTACATAGTAAAAAATGTGCAAGATCGCCCGTAATTGATGATTTTTTGTCTGATACGAATTACAATAAGCTTTCAAACAGAATTTGGATATGATTAAAGAGAATTTACATTTCAAGCAAAGATGTGTGCCTCTAATAATAAATAAAATTTCAAATTCAAATCCAGAATATCGATTTCACACAGTCCAAATGCAGTTTGTCTCGCCTCGCAAAAAAATCAGAGGAATAAAATGTTGAACTAACCGTCACTGTAGGCCACAAAACGCCTCTGAATAGCACGAAGGGTTTCATAATCCTCATCACAATCATCAGCATCCGATGAATCAGGTGGTAGTACACACAGAGGCTTTTGCGTCATATCCGTGGTCATCGCGAAGCGTTTCCGAATGCTGTGCACCAATTCTAGGTCATGCTCGCCGTCAGATTCAGAATCCGACGAGGAACTTACGCTAGCGGCGCCCCCAGAGTTGGAGGCCAGTTGAAGATTGTTGCCCAATGGGTTTGTGCCGGTTATATGACAAGCCCTCCTCAGAGCTTCCATATCCGCGCTGAATCCGTCGTCGGAATCGGATGATTCTTCGTCTGAGGGATGCATCTCCACAGATTAGGGATGGAGAAATCAGGAACTGAATGCCAATTAAGGGTTTAGGGTTTTTTTTTAGGGAAAAACAACCTTCAAAGTTCAAGAAGTAGCCATGGAATTGAAAAATAATTGAAATTAGGTTATTATTTATGGCATTTAACTCCAAAATTTGAGATTTTTGTAATTGTGATAAAGGTATTGTTATTGTTACATAATTAATTTTATTTTTATTGGACTAAAATATACATAAATTCGCAATATAAAGGTATTGTTATTGTTACAATATTTAATAAATAATATAATATAAACTAAAAATCAAATAAAATATCAGTATATCTAAAAAAATCACACTAAATTAACAAAAATTATTATATAATTTTTTTTATAAATGTAATCAGGTTGATTAGGTTAATTTTTTTAAAAAAAAACTCGGTTTGATTGTTATTATAATCAATTCAAACTAAAAATCGACCTCAACCATACGATTTGGTTTGATTTATTTTGATTCAATTCCTGAAAATTCAAACTTTCAACCAATATTTTTATAATTGGACCAGTGATCAAATTGATATATTTTGAAAAACGATCCTCAGATCGAAATATTTCTTTATTATATAAATATTAATATAATATAGTTAACAATATAATTTAAATTTTAAAACTTAAAAGATGTATATAAATAGACAAGAAAATTTATATTTACCAAAATTTAAAAATTAAATAACTATATACATATGTTCATAATACCAGATATAATTATATATATTTATATGTAAAAATAGATAAAATAAACTTTATTATTATTAAAATATTATTATTAACGAATTTTAAATTTCGAATAATCATATAACCAAATGTTAAATTTAAGAATTTAAAAATAAGAATTTTTTTTTTTAAAGATCAACATGTTTTCTGGTCCAACCAGTTTTGATCAGCGCTGACCAATTTGACTGATCAAACGATTTTTAGGCGATGTTGGAACTGGATTTACAACTGGTTCTCGATCGAACTATTGGGTTCGACCCGATTTTGTAAACATTGCTCTCGACCTGTGATACTTGGAGCTCATGATCTCATTCCAAAACAAGCACATCATTGCATTATTTCACCTTTTTTTTAAGTGATCATTACAATTTTATCATCTGTTTAATCAATTGACTTTTGAAATTCAGTAAATTAGAAATCCAAATTTCTAATAAAAATACTATAAAACTCTACAAAGGGACATTTGAATTAACTCAAAACCCAAACGGCACGGCACCTATCTTTTTTGCATGAACAAAATTTGAAAAATACGTCATTTTTGTGCAGCTTCTCTCTCTATGGCTTATTTGAAAAGTTTAAACGACGTGATTTAATAGTGGAATGAGAGATATATATGACTCTTGATAATGACTTCAAACAAAAGCATCGTTAAAAATTAATAATGGAACAGCCGAGCAGGATAGAATCAAGAAAATTGTCATATAAATCACACATAAATTTGACAGAGATTCAAACCCCTGGATCGAATCATTTGAAAGTGTCAAAATTCAGTCTCGACAAAATATCAAAATAAGGCAAGAAACCACTCGTATTCCACACCCACTATCAATTTACAGCAAACCAAAAATAAAAAAAGAAAGGGGTAGAAAAGTTTTTGCCTCACTGTGTTGTTACCTTCCATACCCGTGTACAAGCATCCTCACCAGAGCTAACAACATGGTGGTCATCAGTGAAAACTAATCCATACACACCACCCAAATGAGCTCCCTTGATAGTTATTCGGCTCGATGCTAACTTGTCTACTTCATAGATGATAACACAAGTATCAAGTGATCCAGATGCTGCTATCCGGAGACCAAGTCAAGCAGATTATTCGGGATGTGTGGTATAGCATATTTTTAAGCTTTACCCGGAAAAGAAGCAAGACCAAGAAGGGGAAAAGTGACAAGGCATGAATCCCATTTCATTGTAAATCAACTTGGTTAAGTTTTAAACATGGGCATATGGAATATTCACATAAAAACTTTAGGACCTAGAGTAACCGAACTGTACAATAACCTAAATGTTACATTCAGAATGCTACCACATAAGATAATGGAAAGCAAGTGTTGTCTAGAAAGGCTTGGCATTCCATGTATCTGCGGTGACTCCATCAAGGAATCAAACTTGTGATCTTGACTCCGATAACTATTGTAAAACCAAGCACTCAGTCCTAGACTCTCGATCCTTCAGAAACTAAAGTTGACGAGGAAAGTGAGCAAAGACTTTTTATCTGCAAGACACCATAACTTTCCAAGGAATACCAGCAATTGTACATGCATTCCAAGTTGTGCATTAAAAATATAGTTCACACTTTAATGGAAACAGCTCAAACAAGAATATAATCAGGCTAGAAATCGTTTCAAGTACAAAAGAAAAGATAGAATGACATATACTTCCAATTTATTAGATAAATCGAGTCTTTATATCGCTTGTGAAATTATAGAGGTCCCTTCATTATCCCCTCTCTTTATCCTGAAGTTACGATTCGTATTTTCCCAAAATGAGACAATGGCCAGTTGTATGTTACTTTTACAGAAAAAACTGAAGTTGAAGAAAGCTTATGTTGGGTTATTGTTTTTCTCGTATCTAAATTGTAGTGGAAGTTTTAAAATTTTATTTTGTCTTTCAAAATTTTTTTTGGACACTCGTATGGTTTAAATTAAATAAACATACATAGAATGTTTAGTGATATACTTTTAGTGAAATTTTTCACTCGGCACCAACTACTCCGATATTAGCGGATGTAGCTCTTGTTGTAATTCTCTACATACGTTCTTCAAATCTCCTTTTTTATTCTTCGAATCAGGTCCACGACCGGATTACTTGTTCTTCTTCTAACTTGCACTAGAAAGTATAGAAGATATTTTCACGTTGGAGATTAAAAGGAGAGGCGGCTCAATTTTTTTTTCTTTTAGCTTGGCCGAAACTTTGAGAGGAATGAAGAGCATTTTTTTGAAAAATTTGAGAGTGAGTTGAGGCTAGGGTTAATCACCTCCTTTACTTAATTGTGTATGCTTGACCTAATTTCCATAAAAATATATTTAGGTTCCATAATTAACATTAGTGGGCTTGATTAATTAATTGGACTAATACAAGTAGTTTAATTAATTATATCAAAGTACATTAAGAACTTTAATTATTTATTATGTTGGAGTTGTACTCCTACAATCCAATAAACATAATTCACACTATATTTAATTTAATATTTAATAAACCCAACTTTTGAGTTTAATAATTTAAATCCTCTAATTTTATAAATTCAACTTCTTGAATTTATTCTCTCCAAATTTTAAATATCATAAATTCAACTCCTTGAATTTATTTTCTCAAAATTTAATTATCATAAATTCAACCCATTGAATTTACTACATCATAATTTTATATAAATTTAACTCATTGAATTTATTCTCTCAATGGTAACAAATGATCCAGTACTTATTTGACCCTCAATGGTTTAGGAATACAGCAAGCTGTGGGTTCGCGACTCATTGTGATTCAAGATATTTTTCTATATTTGGGCTTACCTTAATTCGTCACATTTCATGCACCAACATTTGGTCATGAAAATGTCAGAAATTATTTTCTGATTAAACGTCTCATCGAATCATGGTAAGAGCGTCTAGCAGCATCGTCCCATGATTCCCTAGGTATCTTTGATAGTGCCTGCAAGAACCAATCGGTTATGATCAACGTACGGTACAGTCACTTCATCTCATATATCTCGATCGAATCTGCAATCATTGGTTCATCGAGTGTTGCATATTGGATTCGATAGCTATGCCATACAATCATGAAATATTCATAGTGTCATCGCATGCACAATTAGAGAACTCTTTCCCTAATGTACATCTCACACTCTGGCCAGAGATTTCATGCACTATTATTTCGTTAGACCACGTAGGATATACACACCCGTAGGTGAGCAGTGAATTCCCGACTACAATGCACTGGCTCCTACACATGTCGCCATTGCACCCAACCTTGCCACCTTGTGACCCTCACGGAGTCGAAAAACGAGTCAAAGCACAATCCTAGCTTGTAGAGTCTCAGTGTTGTCCCGGGTTGTAAGGACTAATCATGTACAATCACAACAACGGAATTTTCCTCTCGATGAATGATAACCACTTGGAAATTCCGAGGGAGAGCTGTTCGGTACAATCATCATATGATTACCCATCTGCATGACTGGACATCTCTATGTCCTTACCATGAAACACGGTACACAACATCACAGATGATAGTCTCAGCCTCAAGCGGCCTGCATCCTTACTTTTAGGCGGCTGAATCGACTAGGAACGAATTTAGAATATACAGTGTTTACAAATGAGTTGCAAGATCGAATTACGTTTCATTTGTATTAAAATATAATCAAGGACTTTATCTATGTTGATTGCATGGGTATATAAATACAGCAAAATGAAACCATAAAAAGTTAAATTATATTAAAATAAAAATTGTTTATTACACTTGAATCAATAAATTCCCTAGCCAACTGTTGACTTGCAGGACATCTACTTTAACAGCTTACTGATGTTCGTCCATTGCAGGAATACTTTTCCATATCCAATTCACAAACGAACAACTATATCCATTATAAGCTACCAAAGAAATGTTTTTCATTGTGTCAGACACAAGATTAAGTAAGTGAGCATGATTCGAGATGATGTGAAACTTATCTATGATTAGTTCACACATTAAAAATCATAGTTTTCACAACCTTGCATCAGCAGATATCACATCAACGATAAGTGGTTAATTTATTTTTATCACGTTTCATACTTAGAACTCTGAAAAAAGAGTAAAGTAAAGATTTTGCACCTCTCAGGAAGCACAATCCCAGATAACAACTTCTCGGTTAGCATCTACCGATGCAAACATGGAAACATCTGAAGAATAACGAATGGCAGTGATAGCTCTACGATGCTTCTCAAGTATAGCCTCTTCTTTCAATGTATCAGCAGTGACGGAATATACATGCAGATTTCCATCATCACCACCCACAATAGCTTCATTTCCATCAGGAGCAATTGTGCATGCTGCCACATTAAAACCAAGGTCAACGGTGGAGACAACTTTCGTACCACGAAGCAAGATTATTACACCGGCATCAATTGAAACCAATGCAAGATCGAGAGAAAGAAGGGAAACACTTAAATCCTTTGGCTAATTGCCAATATCAATGCATTTCTGCATCCCCACATTGATCTCCATGGAGAGGAACTCTCCAAACCTTTTAGGAAAGAAGGAAAAAAAAGCATTAAACCTGAAGCATTTTCCCCTACAATAATAAATACATGGCATAGCTTCGTATTTTTTCTTGGTATCTATCATGTGTACGTGCAATATGTTCCCATAAAATAAAAACAAGTACTAACATTGTAATAATAACCGTAGGGATTTCTGGTCAAGAATGTGAAAATTAATATAATTGTATTGAATCTACACACTCATCAAATTATCCACACTACAATAAAAACGCTAAAAAACAACGAATTTTATCTGTTGTCGTAGGTCATTCAAAACTGTTGTAACTGATGGTGTCGTAGCTATTATATTGCGATGGTTTTTCAATTAATCGTCGCTAATTAGCGACGATTTATGATATGAGCGAAGGTTTAAGATATATCGTCGCTAAAATTAGCGACGGTTTTTTACTAAACCGTCGTTAATTAGCGACGGTTTAGAGAAACACCATCGCTAATTAGCGACGGTTTAGACATAATCCGTCCCAATTTTTTTTACGTAAAATAAAAAAAATTTACTTTTATAATTTAATAAATCTACCAAAAAACTTACAATTTGACTAAACTAATAATATCCATGATCTTAACTAACACTTAGAAATTTACTAAGAATTGAAGCGAAAAAACTTACCCTAAATCGAAACTAAAATCGTGTAAGAGAGAAAAATTTATCGTGTGGAGGAAATAGATCGAAAACACGGATATTTATAAACAATTTGTGACGTTTTTGGTTAAACCGTCACTATTAACGACAATTTTTTATTAAATAGCGACGGTTGTTTATTAAACAATAACGACGATTGTTTATTAAACCGTCACTATTAGCGACGGTTAAGCAAAAATTGTCGCTATTAGCGACGGTTGTTTAATAAACCGTCTCTAATAAAAAAACCATCACTAAAACTGTCGATACTTTAAAAATTACGACGGTTTTATTATATTGCAAAATCGTCGTTAAATATAGCAACAGTTTAAGACAACCATATGTTGTTTATCCAAAAAACATGCTAATCTACAACGGTTTTTGTTAAAACCGTTGTTAAAAGAAAAACACAACGGTTTTAATAAAAAAACAGTTGTCTTTGATGTGTTGTTGAATTCATATTTTTTTGTAGTGCCACCATGATTTAATGCATATGCAGTAATTTATAGCAACATATACAATATTTCTCTAAATAGATCTCAGGTAAAAAAGATCAATGATGGCATCATAAACAAAGCTAGTTTCTCAACCAACCACCGGATTCTGAAGCATGTACTTCGATAACTCGAGTGGAACTTCACACGTTTTATTTTAAAGGAAAAAAACTCATCCTATTAAGACTAGATGAAGAGGCTCATAAAGTAGTCAATATCATTTATACAAGTGAAAGAAGCAGAGGAATCTCTATTTTTCATCTCGAATATATATAAATAAAACAAAACAAAACAAAAACACACACAAGAATGGGTTGAGAGAAGATATACATACACCAAAGAAGTCAACCACCAGAAAAATTATGGAAATCTGACAAATAGAAAAAAGGAAAAATGATGGAGAAACCAGCAATAATATTCAGATGAAATTTCAGCTTTCAGAGTAACATTTTTATATTGTGCAACATAGAATTCAAAAGGTCAAAAACTAAACCTTGCCAACCATTAATTTAACTTGAAGCTTGAATCTATGGGAATGGGAGGTGTCTAAATTTTATAGAGATTAGCTTACAAACCCTACTTCCATTTGCAACTTACTCTTACAAAAGAGCAGGTTTTTGGAGTTTTATAGGATTAGGCAACGAAAGTTGAGCTCCGACATAACTTTCACAAATAGCAACGAGAGTAGGTAATATTACCTCTTATAATACAATAAGAGATGAAATTTGCATCAGTTCATGCACAACAACAATGATAGTAGATGGAGTGATATATTTCAATGTAATATACTAGTTAATCTAAGTTATAAATTTAATGTAGTAGATTCAAAGGGTACTTATGGCAATGGTGGAGGATATCAAGCCATTGAACAACTGGGTAAGACATCATCATATATTGGTTCGTAAGGAGAAATATTATAAATAAAAAAGATCCTGAATGGATATAAAATTATGTTCAAAGTCTTGTTTGTTTAAAGATAAGGAACATGGTTGGTTTAAATTCAGTGAAATAGCAATACTGAGAGACCTACCTGTGCGGTAGCTTGAACTTAAATGGAGGCCCTTCATAAAAGTTAACCAAAAAATCCTCTCCAGACTCCACATGTCACAATACGGAAAGGTCTTGTTGGCTTAAATGTGCAACTTAAAACTCTTCTTGAATGCTCATCAAATTCTCCAGCATTGGTTCCTGAGTCCGACCTGCAAATTAAACTTTTCAGACGAAATAATTCTGCAAATCGATGTCATGGAACTGTAAACAACTTATTATATTAATAATAAGTCAATAAATATTTGAAATAATTACATAAATAATACTCGTCTATTTGTTTTAAACATGAAAATATTTATCAAATCGATATAGTCCAGTTGTCGGATCATTTCTTTGTCGTTCTACAACACTACTAGCCAATTTAGTATGTAATATGACGTTGTTGATCACAAATATTTTTTGATTAACTTCAATTTATTTTCTGCTCATGAGTTGTGAGTGGTATGAGTAACAAAACCTTACGGACAACATAAGTATTTGAGAATAAATCATTCAGTGTCATCAAACAACATAAGTATTTGAGAATAAATAATTCAGTGTCGTCAAACACGGTAGAATATCACTTGATTTTATTAATTTGTTGAATAACATCTTATGATCATCAACTTTAATCACAACTCACCGTAGTTAATGTATAAATGTCCATTGTGACTCAAGATTATTGAAGATCCATATAATACTTCATCAAACTGGTTAAATGCTCATTCTTTAATTTTTTTTTCAAATTCAACAAAATCCAAAACTTTATTGATGTTCTTTAAATTGTTCAAACCGAACTTGAGAGAAAATCGAGCTTAATCATTTATTAACAAAGTTATTCAGATTGGTCTTTTTATTTAATATTGAGTTAAATTATTTTTTTACTGTGTTATCAATTCAACATATAATTATAATAATAAAATAATTGTAACAATAATAATTTTGGATCCCCTCCAAAATCGGGCCCTGAGACGGTGGCCTCTTTGGCCTTACATAAGGTACGGCTCTGCCAGAAAGCACTCGGAATTCCTTCTTCAACACGAATTCATTGCGGGACCCCAGATCCAAACCAATCCGACATGTCTGCTGATGCGATCCACTCACCATCGGGGGAGTACCTTGCCACCGTCGTTGGGTACGCGTGTTCCTCGTACACCTACACCTCCAGTGGACGTTCCAGGTATCGAATGATGACGGATCGGCCATTGCAGTAGAGGATTGAGTTAGATTTGGGGTGGCCCGAGATGAGGATGCCCCATCCTCGTGCCGTCGAAGGGCCGTAGGCGTAGGTCTCCTCTAAATGCGCCATTGCTGAGATGTTTGTTTGTGGATGAAATAAATTAGTTATAGGAAATTGGTCTCATGGAAGCCATACAATCAATCATTCTTCTCGTTTGGACTGTCACGTTATTTTAGATATATTTACATGATTATTATTATATTATATTATCATATCGTCGTTTTTCAGTCTTAGTAAGAGATATCACATTGTTCGAAAAACTCTAAATGCTATGGAAGTAAAGGATCTTCAACAAAAGAATGTCTCGTTATCTTAACATAGAAGCAAATGTTAATAACATTCCACGTTTTTAGAATTTTCGACGACCTGATTTAAAAAAAAAATGAATTCGAAAAACCAAAGAAAATTCAAATTAAAATCAAAATTACAAAAGCAACTTGTAATCCCAAATAATGTTTATATCATATGCACTAACAAAACATGTAATAAGAGCACTAGTACTATTAAATATTGCAAGACGAAATATTTCTTATAAGCTAATATTAGCTATAATTATGGAAAAAATGCAATTTTTTGCATAATAAATTGTTAATTCTCATTAATATTCCGGGATTCTTTCCGATTGTAGCAAAAATTTCCCTCAATATTAACCCTTCGGGCCAATCTTTTCATCCATCTATTCAAATTAAACTATATGGATATATATAATGCCGGCAAATTGAATATATCATCAATCTAGAAACCCCCCAAAAGCATAAACTATCTTGTGTTAAATTAAAGGTGTTTTCCAATCATATATATTTTTTTTAAAAAAAATTCAAACACATTTGTCTCATTTGTAGAAGGGTTTTACACCTTTTTTTTTTTTTTTTAAAAGTCATTAATTTCATATTATAAGAGTTTAGGAGAAAAAGCACTTGACACCTTATGAAAACCCAAAAAAGCACATAATTTTTCGAGGAAATTAACGATCTCTATGTTCTTAAAAACCAGACATAAAACCATTCTGTAAATGAGACAAATATATCTAGTTCTTAAAAACATTGTCTTGTAAAAGACATTTAATTTAACATAAGGGGTACTTATATGTATTTTCCATAATTCACAAAGTGTGATGATTGGAATTTGCCCCCAATGGATTATGTATTATTTTGGTAGTGATATCAAAATTATCTTTCTTTTCTTTATATTGTATTATCAAATTTATTATGTATATATATGCGTATATTATAAATAATACCTTTTTTTTTGTGAGGCACCAACTTATGTTTTNAATCTCACCCATCATATTAAGCATTAATTTGGCCCCTTAAATATGTATAATCACAATACGTTACCCACATTTTCCCATTGATTTCTATGTTGGGTGCATAGACTTAATGAGGAAAAAATAAAAAGAAAATTATTGACAATTCATTCTTACATGGAATTGAGATTATAATATCATAAAAAAATAAATGAAAAAGATATCTAAATTATTAATTAAGTACCATACATTCGGATTAATTCTTTTGAAGATACGAATTAATTGAGAAAATGCAAAAAAAAAAAAATTTGAAGCACAAAATTTATGTGAACAAATTAAATATTAAATAAAAACAAAAAAGACAATTTTACACAAATATTTATGGCAAAAACTTGTGAGACGGTCTCATGGATCGTATTTTGCGAGACAGATATTTTATTTGGGTCATTCATGAAAAAATATTACTTTTTATGCTAAGAGTATTACTTTTTATTGTGAATATCGGTAAGGTTGACCCGTCTCACAGATAAAGATTCGTGATACTGTCTCACAAGAGACCTACTCAATATTTATTATATAAGGAAACAAACTATAAATGCACTTAACTTGCACTCCCATTGCACTACTACATATAAGATTGCAAACCCTTGAGATCCAATTTGGTTTTCATTGTAATAAATCAAATTTCATGAAATAACCTTTTTCTTTTCCATTGTCTCTTAAAGATTATTGTTTTTTCCCAGCATCCCTGATGTCTGCAAACACTGTTTCATCCAATTTACAAGCAGATGCTCCAAATGCAATGATTTTAGCACAAAGTGTCCACCATGATTCACAAGCACAATGGGGGATCATGCCAAATGATCTGCAATACTCCGATGTTCAATATTATACTTTCATGAATTTGTTTGATCTTCAAGATCTGATATCTCCTTCGACTGAAGAAGAGAGTGCTCGAAATATATGGAGTCGTCATGGACGTGTAGACATGGAGAAAGATCAGACCAAGAACTTGCAGTACTCTACAAGCACTCCTTGGTTTGCTGATGATTATATGGTAATTAATTGATTTGACACATTTCTCTACTTGGATTATGGATATGAATTTAAGGGTATGATTTACTTTTATTATCGAGAATATTATGATTATGTTATTTCCGACTCATCGCACTATTTTAGCACAAATACTTCATACAAATAACATAGTTTCTTCAATAAACATGAAAATCATATGTAACTCATCTACTTCAAATTTTACTATGAAATGATTGTTGTAAAAGAATGAATACTACGAGTGAATTGAATTGAAACCCTACTTCATCAACCAGGCCATCACATTATTGATGATGTTTTTCTGTTAATGTTGGTATGTATAAGGCTTCAAGAATCAATAGTAATTGTGAGGCCAACATCAAGTGGCCATGGTCAAAGAACAATATCGCTGCTCATGTTCAAGCGAAAACTCGGGAGTCGAACGATGGAAAACGCGCCCTCGTACCCATTTCGGCCAGGGTTCAAGATAACAAAAATGGTGAGTCGAAACGAGTTCGTATTAGCTCGAAGGACTTCGAACTTCCTCAAGGTTGGATCACTTGGAAACAAAAGAGATTGAATGGTAAAAGTGCAGGAAACAAAGATGCGGTAAATATTCCAATTTTATTGTTTTATTTTCCCGTTACTTTTTCACTACTGAAAATGGAAAAGGGTTTTACTGTATTTTGGTTTACACTTTTAAATTTTAGCTGTTTTTATACTAATTCTATTATGATTTTGACATAAGATTATTCTATATTTAAAAAGTTTAATTCTATGGTTTCCTCGAATTTAAATAGTGAAAATTTATAATTATTAAAATTATCGAATATCATAAAAATTGAAGTGCATGGGAATACTGTAACTGAACTAGATTAAAATTATTTTACATACTAAATTATATTTTATGTTTTAAAATTTTAAATGTCAAATATTTGAATCACAATGCAAAATAAGTAAGAAATAACTATATATACGTATGCCTTTATGCAGCATTATATGGAATTAAGCTCAAAGAAAAGATTCAGATCTCGTGTAGAGGTCAAAAGATACTTGCAAAACAAAGAACAGGTATGCTTGATAGTATAATTAATAGTTGATTTCTTGTTTTTAATTAATTCTTTAGTCCTTAATTTCTCTTTAATGTAATAAAGATTCAAATTTTTTATTTTTTTTTTTAACTAGAGGGAGATATATATTGTGGTCGACTGGTCACACGTTAGAAAATATACTGCAAATCATTTGAATTGATTTTAAAAATAATACAAATGATTGAAAATACTATAGTCCATACACAAGTGTTTGAGTTGATGAAGTAAGTGAGTGTTTGATCAATAGTCAACATTTTCTTGAGTGAGTCTGTCACACAAAGTTTTTCCAGTGTGGTTTACCTGGCTAACGTGGTTTTCAGGTTACTGCGTTAGCCAGAAGATCTACCATGTACTCAGCGAAGTTCGGGTAGCCGCTACAGGTTCCATACCGTGTACTCACCGAAGTTCGGATAGTCGTTACGGGTTCCATCATCGTAAAAAAAAAAAAAACAAACAAACAAACAAAGAACATTGATGGTCCATGATAAACTACAATCTCAAGACTTCTATCTTATATATATTGTATCTCAAGTGGAAGAAAATAAGTCAGAACGATGTGTTTCCAATCAAAATATATATAACGAGAACATGTATTGCGATTTCACGGTTACTTTGAAATAGTATTGAGACTAGAAAATACTATACATCAGTTGTAGTGGTGTAGTTGCATAAACCTTTCTCGATATGGGAGAGGCATGAATTCAAACCTTCGTTAAAACAAACTTCCAATGTAATAAATAATAATAATAATGTAACTTCCCTTGAGCCTCACTACAAGAAAAAACCAAATCAACAAAGCACATACGACAACGGTTTTTACTAAAACCGTTGTCGTATGCTTTTTAACAACGATTTTAGTGAAAACCGTTGTCGTATGTACGTATATTAAGCAAAAGACAACGGTTTTAGACAACGGTCTTTAAGGTCAATAACAACGGTTCTATAAAACCGTTGTCTTTGGGCGTTTTTTAGGGTCAAAGACAACGGTTCATAGAACCAATGTCTTTGAGCGTGTTTTTTTGGACAATCGAAAACCGTTGTCGTATGTACGTATATTAAGAAAAAGACAACGGTTTCATAAAAACCATTGTCTTTTGGGGGCAAAAGAAAACGGTTTTAGACAACGGTTTTTAGGGTCAATGACAACGGTTCTATAAAACCGTTGTCTTTGAGCGTTCTCTAAAACCGTTGTCGATTAGTGTGTTTGTTGGACAAATTAATGACGGTTTTTAGCTAATTTAAAAATAGCGACGGTTTTGCTTAAAACCGTTGCTAAATTTAGCGACGGTGTATAATCAGTCGCTATATATAGCGACAGTTTAAGGAAAACCATCGCATGTTTTAAATTAGCGACGGTTGCGACGGTTTTGCAATTACCGTCGCTAAGCAAAAACCGTCGCAAATTGTCTATAAATATCCGGAATTTCGGTTCATTTTCCTCCACACCACTTTACAACACTTAAAATTTTTCTCTCTTACACGATTTTATCACTTCACAATACTTAAAATTTTTCTCTCTTACACGATTTTAGTTTCGATTTAGGATAAACTTTTTCGCTTTAATATTCGATAAAATTTTTAAGTGTTAGTTAAGTTCATGAATATTGTTATCATAATCAAATTGTAAGTTTTTTTAGATTTGTTAAATTATTAAAAGTAAATTTGTTTTATTTTACTGAAAATATTAGCGACGAAAATCATGAAAAACCGTATTTTAGCGACGGTTTAATAAACCGTCACTAATTTGGTTTTGCATAAATCCGTCGCTAATTTTATTTGCGACAAAACCGTCGCAAATTGTAGCTACAACAACGGTGAAAAACCGTTGTCTTTAAGCGAACTCTTTGACCACAGGGGCTTTAAAACGGTTTTTCAGGACATACAACAATGGTTTTTCACCGTTATCGTTAGGCTTTTTACTTGTAGTGCCTCAACATAGCGTAGAGAAACCAGAGTGAAATAATCTTACATACTTACCAACTACGAGAAAAGCATATTATCTAGGTAATTTACATGAGAAATTATATCTATTTTTGTGCGAACTAGAGAAAATCACATTTTTTGTCATGTAATTTACACTCTTTTTTTTCTATTTTTAGTCTTATTGACGATGAATTTGCAGTTTTAATCATGTAACTTGCATGTTTTTTAATTTCTCATTCGGTTACATTCTCGGTGAATTTCATTTTTAGCCATATTTTCATTTATTTTAACTTGTATGTTTTTTTTTTCATTTTTGATCTTTTTTTATTGACAAACACGATAAGCTCTGATCAAAATAGAACCAAAAGTTAAAAAATAATATAAAGTACAAGATTAAAAATATATTTCACCGTAACATGATCAAAATAGAAAATAAAATACATATTATAAGACTAAAAACACAAATTCATTGTCAACATGACCAAAAGCGAAAAAAAATACAAATTATAGGACAAAAAATGTAAATCTCCTTCTTTTTAAAAAACCATCTCACTTTAGGTGAGTCTCCTTGAGTCATATATTAACATAATGCATAAGATATCTTTGCACGTATAAGTTCTCATGCATTGGAACTCACGGTTTTGGACTCGAATATGTTAGTATAGAACATTCTTTTTTTCAAGTGAAATCCCCTAATATATGAAAGAGTGAAAAAGTGATTTCGTTGTTGTGAAATAAGAAGTAGTGTTCGTATCGTAACGCATGTATTTAATTTATTAGGAGCTGTTAGAACGAGATCCACTTTTTGGGAAATATGAGTGAGAGGTGTTGAAAGAACAAACATATAACTTGTGTAGATGCAAGCCATAATTCGAAACTATTGAGGTTTGACCGCAAATGATTGAGGGAATATTGTATAAAACTGGGGAATAAGAGAGATTTTAAATTTTCTGAACATGTCTCTTTCATTCAATTACAAGAATTATGCAAACGATTCATCGGCTTTTTCCCCGATCCTCTAACTCCCTAAACTCTAATTGAAGTCTCAATGAATTTCTTAGAATTCACACTCTCTCACATACAAACTACAAAACACAAACTTTTTATAAAACAAAGTTTGAGGAAAAACTACCAAGAAAGTTAAATAACAATTACCCACTACATCAAAAAACTAACTTTGACAGATTCAACTCTTGAATATTTGGAATTAAACCACATGAAAAACCTTGTAACAAGAAAATAATGGGTGGAAATACAGGATAATCAGATTGTTGTCCAAAATGAAGTGGATGATCGGTGCTCTCAACCCCTCATAACACTAGAAGAATCATATGGTTTGCAAGGAACAACAGTGTCAATATCCACCGATCATATTCTTCGAAAGAAAACATTGACCAGAGAAAAATTACAGGTACTATAAAAATAAACAAACTAAAAATTTATATATATTTGATTCATCGTATGACAGAGTAATTATTTTAATTTCTCAGGTGAGAAGACCGAAGAAAAGTGTGGCAATAATGAGGAATGCCATATAGAATTGCATCGTTGAAGGTTGTTTTTTCGCATATATTTTAGAACTTCTTTTTCCAAATTATTTTGCTAATGATGTTTCTTTTGTCGTAGGAAAACTCCTGTAATTGTTAAAGGCAGCACAAACTTTATCATCTTGTCAAGTTTGCAACCATCTACCTCAAATTCAACAAAGGTTCAACCTCCTGTTGTAATGATACCAAATGCAAGTCTTAACTTCTAGTGACAGATTGTGATATGCCTATGCTGATATCTAGAGGATGCGAGGTTCTTGTCTCATGGTATTTTTGTCGATTTATTGCAGTTGCTATGTTGGAGATGTTATTCTATGTTGGTTGTATTCCGGATTTATTGTTGTATACTTTATAATTTCAATACATGGATTAAGGGATCAAATGATGAAGATCACTGTTTGGTTTGCTGTTGGATATACATTAATATTATATGTTCGTGTTTTAGCAATTTTTTTGTTTGTATTTTATTGTCTACAATACTGATACTAAAGAGAAGTGATGCATGCTCATACTCATCCTGTAGAAATCAGTAAGCACATTCCAACATGCTTTCATAGCAGCACAACAAACAATTATTTTAGTGGAGATGGGAAGAAGAATTGTAATTTCATTATACATATATACCATCAACCGCACGTCTTATAGGACGAAGGCTAAAAAAAGGTTACCAATAACAGACATCCTTCAATAGCAAGAAGAAACGTTCAAGTTTCGGGCCATTCCTGAATTCTATTTACATTGCATATACCAAGACATCTAACATAGAATTAAGCTTGCAAAACAAGAATGAACAAGGTTCACAATCTCACATGACAAAGAACTAACTAAACAACCAACCAATATCGAATGGATGAGGAAAAAATCATCGCATTTAACAAATGAAACAGTAGGAGGTAGTGAATCAGACGTACTTCCAGCATATTCGACGAAGATTGACTATCACCGATCTCTGAAGAATCGACCGCAAGTGGCATGTCATCACTGTTAAGGCTGCAAAAAGTTGGATCCATGTCATCCTCAGCGTTCATCATGAGAGCCCTCAAAACGGCCGATACTGTATGTATGTATGCATATCTGTCTTTATGGAGAAGCCAAGTTAAACCCATCAGCTCGCAATCCCGGCTATGCATTTTGCTTGTCCTCTCAGTTTTGTCTGTTCCTTTAGCCTTATCTCCATTAAGCTGCATAGAAGTATAAAAAGTTTGAATCTTGTTTGCCTTTGGCTCCAACACATTTAACGGCTTTAGGAACGGTTTTTACAACTTGTACCACTGGGATTTAATTGAAAGTTATAATAATAATGATGATGAACAAATAATAGAGTATAATTAATACACGGTAGACAAGTAACATGGAAATAATAGGACAACTCTAGGACCACATCCAGCAAAATGCACACGGCCAGCCTTTAATCAACCCTTTTGTAATATATAATCCATATAACATACACCCATCCATTCAGTAATTAAGAGGGGAAAATTAATTAATTTTAATTTAATTTTTTTCTAGTTCCAGTTTTGAAACCCATCTTTGGTTACGGTTTAAACCGATTTGGACCATAACTTATTTTTTTATATAATTTTAAAGGGACTTTAAAACAATAAATTTATGGTTCCGGTTCCGTTCCGGCTCCGGTTGACCGAACCATAAGCCCCCGGTTCCCTTTGGTTTGTATATCAAAATAGAGTCAGGTCTAAAGCACATGACTCTCACCATACCCTTGGCAGAGTGTTGGCCAAACCATTCATAATCACCAATGAGATTTCAGTATTTAATAAGTCCAATTGGAGACTTGACCATTTTTTTAAATTAAATATCGATCCAATTTATATCTGTCTTATACGCCAAATATTATAATACCCAACACAAATATTACTAATTATAAATTACCCGATTAAAAATATTTCTATGTGAGACGGTTTCACGAATCTTTATATGTGAGACTGATTCACAATAAAAAATAATACTTTTAGCATAAAAAATAATATTTTTTTATGGATAATTCAAATAAGAGATCCGCCTAAAAAATACGACCTAGGAGACCGTCTCACACAAATTTTTGTCTTTGTTTAACTAGTCATTACATTAACTCGGAAGTTTATGCCGTATGAGTTCCTTTGTAAAAAAAATATACAACAAAGAATGTTTTTGTTTGGATACGAGCAGCATGAGACTTCGAGCCAAAAAAGCTAAATAAAAAAGAATTTTAGTGCGTTTTGTGTGTGAAAAAAGCAACAAAGATTGAAGGAAACGTACCGAATAAAGGCTGCTGAGGCACTTTGAGCATCCTCCCAGGCCTGGAAATCCATTATTCACGCAATCCCTTTCCAATCTCTTCACATTCTCGCCGCCCACTAATTCCCCACGAGAATCCACGGAGAATGCCTCCGGGCAGCTGAACGGGTGCAGCCTTATGCCGCAGTAGCAGTAAACCACGTCGCAGGTCTCGTTGGGCCTCCCCAGTTCTATGCCCCTGTTTCCCAACGCCTTCTCCAGGGAGTCCACGCAGTTCTCCGAGTCGTCCGGCAGCACCGGCATCTCGTACGCCGGCGACTGCTGCTGCAGCGGCTTCGCCTTCGCGAGCGAGCTCAATGCGGTCCTGGAGTAGGCGGAGTAGAGCCAGGCGGCCAGGACGGGACAGCACCGGGTGCGGTGGAACTGACCCGAGCGGGATATGGATCCGCACGCGGATTTGATGTCATTGAAGAGGGCCTCCGGTAGGTCCAAGGGGCAGCCGGCGGCGTCAGATTGTTCCGGGAAGGCTGGAATGGTGGCGGGAGGGGAGGAGGAAACGGGTATCAGGGTCTGGGTAGCCGGGTCCGGGTTGGGTAAAACGGGTAGGGAAGATGTGGCGAAGAGGAAAGTGGAGAAGAATATGGTGGTGATGATGATGTGTGGAGACATGGCTGTATAGGGATGTTTGGGGAAGTGTGTGTGTGTGTGTGTTTTAGTATAGAATGTTTGTTGGTTAATGTTTGGGGAAGTGTGTGTGTGTTTTAGTATAGACTGTTTAGGATGTGTGTGTCTGTTGATTAATGATGAGGGAATTTTTTGGAATAATATAATATTTAATTTACTTACTAGCTTATAAAATTGGTAAAATTTTGAAAAATAAATTATTTATTTAGCTGAAATTAAATCATTTGTTCCATATAATATAATTAATTATTTACAGAATTTGAGTCAAATATTAAAAAAAAAACTTATATGTAATGAGTCCATATTTATGTTTTGTTTTCTACTTTATAGAAGAAATACCATGAAATATGTTTTGAATCCACATAAGAGGAAAATTAATTAAATTTTAAGAATCAAATCATTTTCATATAATAAATAGCTTAAACCTTCAAATAGATAGCACTCGTTTTCTTTCCGTGTATATGAGATAAACTTCAGGACTAAAGCAATAGTCTGTAAATCATGTTAGTCAGATAAATCGCACTATGCAAACTTTGTACGACAAGCTCATCTAAAAAAGTGCGAAAAATTGTTGTACATGGAATCAAATTTTTAATTTCTGAGCATTTTTTTAGTTTGATTTACGTGCATTATAAATAGACATGTACATTGCTCGTGACAAAACGATACAAATCTTTGGGATGTGTTTTCAATAACAGAGAAGATAAAATTGATTTCATTAAGAATTGGCTGAGTACAGAGTCTTTAGATAACATCTTAATGACTATTGAGACGCGTTCTAATGGATATGCGCATATTGAATTTCTCTGTTTATAGAAACAATTTCAAGATGAGCGTCATCGTAATAGTATTGGAAATCCGACTAAAAAAGATCATGTTTGTCAATTTATAAGAAAATTAGATATGAAGCATATCATCGACTCATAGAAGGCGTTGGAAGTCATTTCTGGACGTAAAACCAGATGAAAATGTTCATCATTGTTTGTCTTACTTGGTATAAAAATGTTCATAATAATAATAATAATAATCCCCTTTTTTTAAAAAAATCTCTAATTTAATGTGTAACAAAGAACATGATATGTAATATGTATTTAATTTCTGAGCATTTGTAGTTCGATTTACGTGCAATATAAATAGACATGTACATTGCTCGTGCATTATAATTAAAATAATTAAATGATAACATTAATTAAAATTAAAGAATGTGAACTTCCACCACTAATTAATGACAGAATTTCACAAAGGTTAACAAATAAATGGTATCACGAGATTTTTGTTATATTATTATTATTAACTTCTATTAGTATCCGACAATAAATTGAAATTAATTGTTATCGATAATTGATTTTTTACACAAAAAAATAATAAAATGTGTGTAAATTATAAATTGAAATAAAATTTAGTTTATGTTGTAGTAGAGTAGTTGGCGTCTCGGTGACACCAAACGAACCTTAGGTAAATAATAATAAATGAAATGTGGTTGACCAAATTGGAGGAGGAAGATTTATTTTAATTTTGTGTTTGTAAGGATGTTCCCAAATAATGGATCGTTGGATTAAAAAGTGGATTAATACAAGATGGGCCCAACCCGCATTTCTTTAACTCTTTATATTTTTGTATATGTACAAAGAATATTGTATAAAAATTTAAAACATCAAATCAGTTAATTTTTTAAAATAATTATCTTAATATGTTTAATTGTGATTAATTATAAAAAGAGGAACTTATGCATGAATTTCTGTAGATGTAGATATGGTTTCTATTAGAAAGTCATCACAAAAGAATCACTATGAAAAGAAGGCCCTCCCAAAAAACTCGTAGCAAACCAAAACTATTCCTCTCGAAGAGCTAGCCAAGTGGAATACAAGGCCATGGTCAGGGAACTAACCCGAACAAGAATCTCTGACGAGAGCAGGAGGAGTCCGAGGATGAATTCCATCCTCAGGACCAGTCGGGAAAGGATGATGAAAACTCTCGAGCTGGCTCCAAGGCTCTTACCATGACCTAAGAATTATAAGAGCTGAGGAAGAAGGTAAAAATACCGGAAGGACTGGTCAAGTCTTCTCATACTGCCCGGGCAAGGTCAAGCGGATGTTCCTTCTCCACCCAGATAGTGAATGTGCCCCTGCCCATTCACTACAAGTTAGCTAAGATCATGGACTATGATGAAAATACTAATCTAGAAGAGCGTCTGACCCAGTTTGAGAAAATGTTCATGTTACATTTCTACGAAGAGAATCAAATGCAAGGATTTTTTTTACCAAGCAGGTAGACTCAGCCCAGCGTTGATTCAAGAAGCTTGAACCTCAAAGCATCCATTCTTTCAAAAAATTTAAAAATCTTTTCTTACATCACTTTAGCAGCAGGAAGAAACATAAGAAGATTGTTTTCAATCTATTTGAAGTGAAGCGGAGTGAGAGAAATCCATGCGGGAATACATCTGTTGGGTTAACAAAGATGCCTTGGAGGTACCATCATGTTCCGCAGAGACAAATACTACAACCTTCACATGGGGACTCCGGGAATGTGATTTCTTCCGGTCCTTGGTAAAAACAACTACCCCGTGATTTTGAAGATTTGTTGTTGTGGGGACCCGGACGCTAATCATGTTCTTAATCATCATTGGAACTATTTAATCAATTATAAAACAGGGTCGAATTTTTTTTTTTAATGCGAAACGTAGTGAAATAAAACGTATATACAACTCAGTATAAAAGTACAAGTCCTGTATCACATACATTTATTCAACTAAGGTTTAACATCTAATATCAAGTGTCCAAACCTATCTCTAATCCAAGTCCGGAGCCTCCACTCTAATCACGATCTCTCTTCATCTCCTCAACCCTGAACCTGTCCCACATGTTGTCATGCACACATACAAACACGACAACAACCGGATAATTCCGGTAAAAATATAATCCCAGTATAAATCAACGAAACATGCAATCATATAAACAAATATAAAGCATTAACATATAACAACAATATGTATCAAAATCTGAAACATAATCAATATCAGACTGTCGACAATGCTCGTAACTTTACAATTCAGACTAGACTCAATCTTAGTCTATGGATCCCGGTTTCCAGAAGTTGGCATTCCATATCAATCACCAGTAATAGAAGAAATTCCGATTCTATCCACATCGATATGGTATCGATCACCAGTAATAGAAGAAGCTCTGATTCTATCCACATCGATATAGTATCGATCACCAGTAATAGAAGAAGTTACAATTTGGTGTGCTGTCGTTGAGCCACCAAACTTAAATTCCTACTCTCTAAGTAAAATTAGTGTAATGGTGAGCAGGGTCGAATCCACAGGGAACGGGAGATTATTTCTTTCGAGTAAAAATGCAAATAAAAGGGGGGATTTTTTGAATATGAATTTAATAAAATACTAAACTAAATTATCCAAGAAAAGAAAACAATAAATTTAAATGATAATTTATCTACTAGACTAAAATGAAGAATTTAATACGAGAAAGATCTGATTCAAGGGAGTTCTACTATTTAATTATATCACTGTTCATCGGCTAACAAATAATTTATTCAAGTTGCTCCAAGCAATTAACCTTAGAATTATAGGGATAGCCGCTAAAATTCTTGTGTTTTCCTAAAATCATTGACCGAACCCAGCATCCAGTCAAAACTTATTAATAATTAACTGGGCACGATAGCGTTCCATATTAATTAAAAATAGCATTTCAGTTTTGTGAAAACAGTTAATCCTAAAATCTAACAACCGAGATAGCTGCAATTGATAGATCGAGTTTCGTTGATTTATTTAGACTAAATATGCTATGATAGCACAACACATCTAATCTATGCTACTCGTGTGACAATCATTCATGACAATTACGGATCACTGAATTCATGGCTAGCAGTAGAAAATTATATAACGAATTAAATTGTCAGATTAACCGAGATACAACTTTCATAGTATTAAATATAAATCAACAAATACTTGGAATAACAAGAATATTAAATCCAAAAAAACAAAACCTCACAGTGATAAATTAAACAGTAAAAACAACCCTCAAATCAGAAATAAAACTTAGCCTAGAGTTGTGAAGAGAATCGAAGAAAATCATTGCTCTTTCTTTTATGCTCTTCACGTGAGATTGGTAGAGGAAGAATTCTTTTTTTTCAATCTTCTTTTTCTTCTACTGTGCATATATTGGTATGAGGATATTTTCTTTTGAACAATCTCTTTTTTGCCGTCTCCCACTTCCACATGCGTCCCACTTTTGATTTTTGAAGATTGTGTTTGTTACTAAAAATCTTATCTTGCCCCTCTCTCACGTGAATTGTGGTGTATGTTATCAAAAGAAAGATTGGGTTCTAAAACATAAAAGACTAATAACCTAAAATAAATCATAATCCCTAAAATTAAAAGATACTTAAAAAATATCTTCCAATAATATAGAGTTTTTTATGGAAAAAACTCTAACTTGTATTTCTTCCTTGATATAAAAATTCCTTATCTCACTAGGCAGCCAAGGAATCGTCACAAGGCGTGATCACGCCTTATCCACAAACATCTTCTGAATTTTTATGATCCACTTCTTCCACTAAGATCATATTGATAACTTTAATTGTGATATAAAATCACCCTTTTTAGTCCAGATTTATCGCGAGAGCAGAAAACTTACTCCTACAATAAAATCACACAAAAATGTGTCAATTTAGCACGTTGGAAGTGGTAACAACGAGAGACATGACAACAAAAAATGCAGCTATTATGAGCATATCAGATTCTATCCACATCGATATGATATCGATCATCAGTAATAGAAGAAGTTACGATTCTATCCACATCGATACGGTACCGATCACCAGTAATAGAAGAAGCTACAATTCTATCCACATCGATAGCCAATCATCCGGTGACAGACTTTGGCACTTTCGCCAATACACTATCTTGTGACATCGTGCAATGTGCCCGTGGGGATCCCGCCACTATCAGGCACTTCTGTCACAAGATTACTCGTCTAATACCTGCTATCTATAAATCAAGAGAAAAAATACATCAATCAAATCCATGCAAATATCAATGCAATAAAGTAAAGTATGTGATTTAGGGAAACTCAAGTCTAAACCGACTCAAGTCGATCTCCCAATACCACATTGACTTATACCTTCCGTTTGTAGTCTCGGTCTGAAGCAATATCAGTTCTGAACTCAAGACTATGTCTGTAAATCTGAAACGATATATCAAGAATCATAATATCAAAATTCCATTCTCAATTCAACACTGAATCTGATTATTCTGGATTTAATTCAAAATCCAAGGGATAACGGTAAAATCTCAATATCCTCGTCAATACAACATTACCAGATAACAGTTACAATCCAGAACCAATATCCAATACAATCTGTAATCCAGTCACAATTCAAATCTGTCCGGTATAAATCAATATACCCTGAAAATTCATAACAATTCCATAATCAGTCCGTTTCTCAATCTGACTTCGATTCTATGATGTCTAACATGCCAAGAACATCATATATGAATCCTATCCAATTCTGACAATAGCATAATTTCCAAAACATATCAAAACGTAGCAAAACTTACGTCTAGTTAGAGCTCTCGTAGATAGAAACACAGTACCAAACTCAGATTGGAAATCAGACGGTCGGATCTTGTGCAATCTAATTTTTTAATCTAAGATGAAGCTTGAGGGTTTCTCTGGAGATTCTCGATTCCTTCTTGCTGCCAAGCTGAAGAAATGAAACCAATTACATATATATATATATATATATCCAACTTGCATGCCAAAGAAACGTGGCTCATTTTTCACAACTTTCAGGCGGCGCTCGGGCGGTTAATCTTTACCGCTCGGGCGCGGCACCTTCTGTTCGACACATACTTTTGTTGAACACTGGCGCTCGGGCGGTCAAGAACTACCGCTCGGGCGCCAGACGTTCTGTCCAAAACATGCTCTTGTAATGCATTGGCGCTCGGGCGCCACAGGTTCTGCCCGAAAATCACATAACTCATATGTTTTAACCAATTTGGTCTCGGAGTGGTCCAACTACACTCACATCAATTCATGATCAATAACTCATATCCGAGTACGATAATCAATTTCTCGGGCATTACATTTCTCCCCCCCTAAGATATGATTTCGTCCTCGAAATCACAGGCAATTAATCATATCAATAAGAATGTGCAACAATGCTGGGAATTCCTGTTTCATGTCTGATTCAGTCTCCCAAGTGGCTTCTTCAATGCCATGCCGAGTCCATTGAACTTTCACAAGCGGAATTGTCTTTGTTCTGAGCTGTTTTTCTTTACGATCGATAATCCGAATCGGTTTCTCGATATAACTCAATGTCTCATCAAGCTCGGTCTCGTCTGGCTGAATAATATGAGAATCATCGGGGAGATACTTCCGCAGCATAGATACAAGGAAGACATTATGTATCCCTGATAATGAAGGCGGTAATGCAAGTCGATAGGCACGATCTCCTATCTTTTCGAGAATCTCATATGGACCAACGTATCGTGGAGACAATTTCCCTTTCTTGCCAAATCGGACAACACCTCTGAAAGGAGAAATCTTCAAGAATACCCTGTCTCATGCCTCAAATACCAACGGTCGTCGTCGAACATTGGCATATTTGGCCTGTCGGTCCTGAGCTGCCTTCATTTTCTTCTGAATTAGTTTTACTTTTTCAGTCATATCTCTGATCATATTAGGTCCAGTCTCCGGAACTTCAGAGATATCATCCCAATAAAGATGAGATCTGCATTTCTTTCCGTACAACGCTTCAAAAGGCGCAATCTCAATGCTCGTTTGATAGCTATTGTTGTACGAAAACTCACAGAGAGGCAATGCATCTTGCCAATTAGTGCTAAAATCGAGCACTACAGCTCTCAGCATATCTTCCAATGTTTGAATCGTCCGCTCTGACTGTCCGTCAGTCTGTGGATGATATGCGGTACTCAGATGTAACTTCGTACCGAGAGCTTGCTGCAAACTCTGGCAGAAGCGCGAAGTAAACCGAAGATCACGGTCTGAAACAATTGAATTCGGCACTTCGTGCAATCTAATAACTTTTCCGACATAAATATCGGCCATTTGGTCATATCTGTATGTTATTTTATATGGAATAAAGCATGCAGATTTGGTCAATCGATCAATCACGACCCAAATCGCATCACAACCTCTGGAGGATCTTGGTAACTACATCACAAAATCCATGGAAATGTGATCCCATTTTCATTCAGGAATGGACAAACTTTGCAACAATCCTCCTGGTTTCTTCCTCTCAGCTTTCACTTGTTGGCAATTCAGACATTTGGCTACAAATTCAGTAACATCGGATTTCATTTGCTTCCACCAATATTGTGTCTTCAGATCATTATACATTTTCCTGCCACCAGGATGAATGCTAAAACGACTGTTGTGCGCTTCTGCTAGTATACGTTGTCTCAACTCCGAAACATTCGGCACAACAATACGATTGTTCACATACAAAATACTGTTTCGAACCTTGCTGGGATCAACTGATATCCCGTCTCCGGATATAAGATGTCCCAGAAATAGTACATGTCTCAACCAAAACTCACATTTCGACAGTTTAGCATATAACTTCTCAGCCCTCAAAATTTTCAACACAGTTCTCAGCTGACCAGCATGCTCAATCATATTCTTTGAATAAATCAAAATATCATCAATGAATATGATAACGAAATCATCCAAATATCTCTGAAAGATACGGTTCATCACCCCCATAAATACCGCCGGTGCATTCGTCAAACCAAACGGCATGACAATAAATTCATAGTGTCCATACCTGGTTCTGAATGATGTCTTAGAGATATCAGAGTCCCTGACTCTCAGTTGATGGTATCCAGACCTCAGATCGATCTTGGAATACACTGAAGAACCCTGCAACTGATCAAACAAATCGTCAATGCGAGGCAAGGGATATTTATTCTTTACCGTTGCCTTATTCAGTTGCCGATAGTTGATACAAAGCCTCATCGAACTATCTTTCTTCCTTACGAATAGTACTGGAGCACCCCAAGGAGATACACTCGGTCTGATATACCCCTTGGCCAGTAAATCCTCCAGCTGTTCTTTCAATTCTTTCAACTCAATCGGTGCCATTCGGTATGAAGCTCTTGAAATCGGAACTTTACCTGTCATCAACTCAATGCTGAAGTCTATCTCTCTCATCGGAGGCAATCAAGGAATCTCATCTGGAAAGACAGCAGCAAACTCGCACACCACTGGCAAATCCGCCAATAATGGGCTCGATTTCAGTAAATCAACTGAATAAACCAGGAATCCATCCGCTCTTTTCTGCAACAATCGAGTCATATTCATAGCAGATATCAAAGGAATTCTGACACGAGAACCCTTACCATACAATTTCCACTCCTCAGCCATCTCATGTCTGAATCGAACAATCTTGTGGAAACAATCAACTGTAACTCTGTACTTGGTTAATATATCGATACGGATAATATAATCAAAATCAGATAACCCAAGCACAATACAGTCCAACTCAATCTCATGCCCATCATACTGCAATATCCACGATCTAACAGACTTCACTGATATCAAACATGTCCCCAACGGAGAAGAGACAGACACTACCGCAGACAATGACTCAATAGGCAAAGAATGCATCAAAGCAAATCGCTCAGATATAAATGTATGCGATGCACCAGTATCAATCAATACATATACAGGATAACCAGAAATAAAATAGTTACCTGCAACAACATCGTCAGGTGCATCCTGTGCCTGCTCCTCAGTCACAGCGAACACTCGGGCCTGTTGTCTAGGAGGCTGGCTCGCTGTCTGGCTCCCTCCTGGCCTCGGCTGTGACTGGGTAGGCGGTGCTGGCTGGAAGGAATGAATGGCAGAAGATCATCTTCCTGTCTGAGCCACTGATCCAGATGACTCAGCGGCCCGGGATCCCTGAGTACCTTGCTGTGGACACACTCGGGCAAAGTGTCCATGCAGTTTACAAATGCGGCAGTTGCCGAACACTTCTCGGCACTGCTCTGTGGAATGCTTCCCTCCACAAGTGCTACAGTAAGGTCCTGTATAACTCTGGCCTTGACCAGTCTGTCTCGAGCCACTCGAACTGGAGGAGCTACTTCCAGATTTCTTTGCTTTCTCTTAGCTTTCAGGAAATCTTTCTTCCCACTACCACTGCCGCTCTCAAATCGAGAAGATGGTGGAGACATCTGTGATCTCGGTGCTGAAAGCACAAACGAAACCTCTTTCTGTCTCATCAGACCGGCTTCGGCTCCCTTGGCTCTGTTCAAGGCATCAGTGAAATTGTTTGGCCTCCCGGTATTCACCAAGGTAAAGATTTCAGGATTTAGGCCATTTATGAACCGGTCCGCAACAGCCTCATCATGTTCAGCTACGTGGGGAGCAAATCGGAGCAGTGTAGAGAATTTGCCCACATATTCCTCAATATTTAGCTGGCCCTGTCTCAAGTTTGCGAACTCGGCTCCCTTGTCCTTCCGATACGACACTGGAAAGAACCTTTGATAAAATTCAGTTCTAAACACATTCCACGTAATAACTGTACCTCGGTGTTCCAATGCTCGTTTTGTTGTGATCCACCAGTTTTTAGCAACGTCGTGTAACTGGTGTCCTATCAATTTCACCCTCCGCTCATGAATATACTCTAAAGACTCGAACATCATTTCAATATCGTCCAACCAACTCTCACACTCCACGTAATTCTCCGTACCCTTCAAAGTCGGTGGATGGAATGACTGAAAACTTTTCAACAATGTCTCCATTGGAGTGGCTGTAACGTCCATTGGAGGATTTGGAGTACTTCCCTGTTCAGGTACTCTTCTCGGAGGCATATCTGATAATCAAAAGGATTAGTAATCCCAATACACAAATATGTTTCAGTCCTCCTCCGATCATCTTACTGCTGATCCAGAATCGGTGCTGATTCATTCTTAATAACACATGTTTTCAAATCAAGTCAGATAAACAGATAAACATGCATTATAAAGCAGTAAATCATGCTAGCAATCAAAAGCATGAAAGAACACACATTCTACCCCGCTCACTAGCTCCTTTCTCAATCTAAAGGATCTATCGCTCTGATACCACCTGTTGTGGGGACCCGGACGCTAATCATGTTCTTAATCATCATTGGGACTATTTAATCAATTATAAAACAGGGTCTATTTTTTTTTAATGCGTAACGTAGTGAAATAAAACGTATATACATCTCAATATAAAAGTACAAGTCCTGTAACACATACATATATTCAACTAAGGTTTAACAGCTAATATCAAGTGTCCAAACCTATCTCTAATCCAAGTCCGGAGCCTCCACTCTAATCACGATCTCTCTTCATCTCCTCAACCCTGAACCTGTCCCACCTGTTGTCATGCACACATACAAACACGACAACAGCTGGATAATTCCGGTGAGAATATAATCCCAGTATAAATCAACGAAACATGCAATCATATAAACAAATAAAAAGCATGTAACAGATAACAATAATATGTATCAAAATCTGAAACATAATCAATATCAGACTGTCGACAATGCTTGTAACTTTACAATTCAGACTAGACTCAATCTTAGTCTAGGTATCCCGGTTTCCAGAAGTTGGCATTCCATAACGATCACCAGTAATATAAGAAATTCCGATTCTATCCACATCGATATGGTATCGATCACCAGTAATAGATGAAGCTCTGATTCTATCCACATCGATATAGTATCGATCACCAGTAATAGAAGAAACTCCGATTCTATCCACATCGATATGATATCGATCATCAGTAATAGAAGAAGTTACGATTCTATCCACATCGATATGATATCGATCATCAGTAATAGAAGAAGTTACGATTCTATCCACATCGATACGGTACCGATCACCAGTAATAGAAGAAGCTACAATTCTATCCACATCGATAGCCAATCATCCGGTGACAGACTTTGGCACTTTCGCCAATACACTATCTTGTGACATCGTGCAATATGCCCGTGGCGATCCCGCCACTATCAGGCACTTCTGTCACAAGATTACTCGTCTAATACCTGCTATCTATAAATCAAGAGAACAAGTACATCAATCAAATCCATGCAAATATCAATGCAATAAAGTAAAGTATGTGATTTAGGGAAACTCAAGTCGATCTCCCAATACCACATTGACTTATACCTTCCGTTTGTAGTCTCGGTCTGAAGCAATATAAGTTCTGAACTCAAGACTGTGTCTGTAAATCTGAAACGATATATCAAGAATCATAATATCAATATTCCATTCTCAATTCAACACTGAATCTGATTATTCTGGATTTAATTCAAAATCCACGGCATAACGGTAAAATCTCAATATACTCGTCAGTACAACATTACCAGATAACAGTTACAATCCAGAACCAATATCCAATACAATCTGTAATCCAGTCACAATTCAAATCTGTCCGGTATAAATCAATATACCCTGAAAATTCATAACAATTTCATAATCAGTCCGTTTCTCAATCTGACTTCGATTCTACGATGTCTAACATGCCAAGAACATCATATATGAATCCTATCCAATTCTTACAATAGCATAATTTCCAAAACATATCAAAACGTAGCAAAACTTACGTCTAGTTAGAGCTCTCGTAGATAGAAACACAGTACCAAACTCAGATTGGAAATCAGACGGTCGGATCTTGTGCAATCTAATTTTTTAATCTAAGATGAAGCTTGAGGGTTTCTCTAGAGATTCTCGATTCCTTCTTGCTGCCAAGCTGAAGAAATGAAACCAATTACATATATATATATATATCCAACTTGCATGCCAAAGAAACGTGGCTCATTTTTCACAACTTTCAGGCGGCGCTCGGGCGGTTAATCTTTACCGCTCGGGCGCGGCACCTTCTGTTCGACACATACTTTTGTTGAACACTGGCGCTCGGGCGGTCAAGAACTACCGCTCGGGCGCCAGACGTTCTGTCCAAAACATGCTCTTGTAATGCATTGGCGCTCGGGCGGTCGTCTTCTACCGCTCGGGCGCCACAGGTTCTGCCCGAAAATCACATAACTCATATGTTTTAACCAATTTGGTCTCGGAGTGGTCCAACTACACTCACATCAATTCATGATCAATAACTCATATCCGAGTACGATAATCAATTTCTCGGGCATTACAGTTATCCTGATCAGAAAAGTACATAAACATGGAGAAAGCCCAAAGGAAAAAAAAAACCTTGGAAAACAAGTAGGAGATAGGGTAGGCATGGCAGATGACCTGGTACAGAAAAATGCCAACCCTCTGGGGCATTTTTCTCAGTAGAAACCTTTGAAGGTTTCTCGAGATCTGGTAGCGCACCTTTATGATGATGACATGGTTGTCCACAGCCCTCAAAACCCCCACAGGACTAGAGGATGACCACCAAATCATGCACATATCATCAGGAATGTGCTCATGATACCAGTGAATGCAAGAAACTGAAGCAAGCTCATTATCTATTGGACTAGACCGAAGCCTACAACAAAAGGCACGAGGACTCCCGTGGGCGCCAAGAAATTCAAGACACGTCTTACCCTTAAGCACCCAAGCTTCCAACCCAGGCAGTGAGGTTAGGATGGCTTCTCCCGAGGAATAGAGCCCGAGAAGAAAAGGCCCGGGAAGGCTTCCTCAATCTGGACATAATTAAAATGATTTCAGATGGATCTACAGATGGAGATTCTAACTGGGCAGAAAGCTTGGAGCCGGAGAGAAAGCTTGGGAGTAGACAATGCAACCTGGGGAGAGGGGCCAGTGATCAGCTTTGGTCCCTAGGATCTACAGGGCACCATCTTACCTCACAATGATGTCTTAGTCATCCAAACCAAAATTGCCAACTATAATGTGAGGTGGGTGTTTGAAAACTCCAAGAGTTCTCTCAATGTTATATTCTAGGAAGCTCTTGACCAAATAGATTTGGAAGTCTATAAGTTGGAATCATTGGAGACTACCCTCTTTGGATTTTTTGGTCGCACCGTGTACCCGAAAGAAAAGATAATGCTTTTCTTAATAGTCGGATCTGAGGACTTGAGGAACACGGTAATGATAACATTCATGGTGGTCAATACACCTTCCTCAAATAACATTATTTTGTGAAGGCCTATCATGAATGCCCTCATGTCTGTCGCCTCGATTTACAATCAGAAAATCAAATTTTCTAGGGGAAGCATGGTAGGAGAAGTCTGGGGAGATCAATCATTCTCTTGAAAATATTATGCTGAGACAGTTCGGGTGGAAAACAAAAGAACAACAAGGAGAAGAGATGATAGAAGGTCACAAAAGGGAGAGGTGCACTCGATTGGCGAAGTGCGAGCAGTGATGGAAGAAGAACATGAAGAATGGATATAGTCCCTAGGCACCTCGGAAAAACAACCAAGGTGGCCTGGATCTTGAACCATATATCTGAGCCGAGTTGCTGACTTTTTTAAAGAATGCTGATATCTTTGCATGGTTCTCCTTAGAGCTAGTCGGGGTCCCATCTCATATTTTTTAGCATAAAATAAACATCATCCCGGGTTCCTAACCCGTGAAGCAGAAGAAGAGGCACTTTGGGCCGGATAAGAACAGGGTAATAGTTGAACAGATGAAAGAATTGCTAAAGTCTGACTAGATCGAAGAAGTCAAGTTCGCTCCTTGGCTCTCGATTGTGGTCCAGGTCCCGAAGGCCACATGAAAATGGAGAATGTTGTGGACTTTAGGGACTTACACAAAGCTTACCCAAAAGATTGCTACCTCGTGGCCTGAATTGATAAACTAGTGTATTCCACCTCGGGGTATGAGTTGATCTGTTTCATAGATGCTTATTAGAGGTATCACCAAATCCTTCTGGCCCGTGAAGATCAATATAAAGTTAGTTTCATCACCTCAGGCGATACGTTTTGTTATGTGGTTATGACATTCGGATTGAAGAATTTAGGGGCCACTTACCAACTGTTGATGTATAAAATCTTTAAGAAACAAGCTAAAAAAAAAACATTGAGATATACGTGGATGACATTCTCATCAAGTCCCGGGTGAAATCTTGCTTTGCCCCCGATCTCGAGGAGACATTCTAAATCTTATAGAATATGGAGTAAAGTTGAATTCAGCTAAGTATATCTTTGGGGTTAAGAGTGGAAAGTCCATTGGTTTCATGGTGACCGATAGTGGGATTGAGGTCAACCTCAAGAAAGTAAAAGTTATCATGGAAATTTTTCCCCTAAATCTGTCAGGGAAGTACAATGGCTTATAAATGAGATTGATACTCTGTCCCCGATTCATCTCTAGATTGGCACATCGCAGTTACCCTTTCTTCCATGTATTGAGGAATGCTCAGAATTTCGGATGGGATGAGCGAGAAAGTTTCACTGATTGGAACGTGAAACAAATCACCCCGAGGGGAATGCAGAGGTTGATGCCTCGTTCTCATATAATTTTGAAGCCAAGACGTGGGCACGTCCTCACGTCGTGGCCACTACCCCGAGCATCTCGGAGTGGTCACTGATTCTGATACCCTATAAATACCCATATCATAGATAAAATCAGGGAATTGATTCTCATTTGCACGAGCACTTACTATATATTTGGTTTATAAAAGCAATTTATTTCCTCTGCGTACATACTTGACTGACTTGAACGTCGGAGTGACCACGCCCAAAACCCTTCCGTCGCCCTTCAAATGTTTCTTATTCTCAGGTAGACAGACTGTCCAGCTCAGGTTTCATCTGGCCTAGTCATCAGCATCTCTGCCTAAGAAATTACCCATAAGCTCACCCAATTTTCTTGAGCAACATCAATATACATATATAATTAAATAATTAATATCTTTAAAATAGTATTTTCTTCAGCCCAAACTTGAGTCAATTTTCTAAATTGATAAAATTATAATTTTTCAAAATATTATATAAATATATGTTCTCATCAATATCATAAATTAATAATTCTGTAAAATTACAAATATAATTAGAACAATTTAATAAAATATGGTCTATTGTTGTTTGGTTTTACTTAAATTTTTAATTCTATTTTTATATTTTATGGTTGTTTCATGTTTGTTTATACATTGGAATTTGTTTTTTAATATTAATTTAAAAAATACGATACAAACATTTGCGAAATAATGATTTTTTTATATAATTAAATTTATAGTCATTGAATGGAAAAAAATAATCTTTAAATAATAAATTAATAATTTATCGAATCGATACATCTATAAATTAATAAAATTTCATGATCTCAACATTATTAGTTTATAAAACTTTTACTGTATATTGTTATTTCAATTCATAAAATGTTATAAAAAATATGCATTTATATTTTCATAAAATAAAGTAATGCATTTATAACTGTAACTGTATAATGATTTATTAAAGAATAAATCCACTGTGTTCGTATTTATGTCTATGAGACATGTCGATTCGATCTGTACCTGAAGTAAAAAGTAATACTTTTAATACAAAAATAATATTTTTAATTGATCGAATCAGATAAAAGATATATCTCATATAATTAATATGTGAACCGATCGCCTAGAAATTTTTTTTGTGTGTGTGAAATATTTTTGTGACAATATGTATTTGATTCTAACACATAGAGGGAGGGGACGTGTGGGACATTGGGGATACAGAAGTGACATTATAGAACACCTCACATGGCATTAGAGCTTCTATATTATTTTTATTACAAGATTTTTGTGGTCCTCTCGTACATTTATGCATCACTATCTTTGTCAAGGGACCTCTCTAAATGTATCTTTTAACTCTATACATTCATATACTCTCGTTCAACCCAATAACGACTCAGATAAATTTAGTGAATAATCGAAAAAATCAAGGCAAAAACTTGTGTGAAACAGTCTTACCGATCGTATTTTGTGAGATGGATCTCTTGTTTGTGTCATCCATGAAAAAATATTACTTTTTATGTTAAGAGTATTATTTTTTATTATAAATATCGGTAGGGTTGACCAGTCTCACAGATAAAGATTCATGAGACCGTCTCACAATAGACCTACTCAAAAATAAAAAATCTTCTGCTTCACATCGTACTTGGTTCACGCTATGTATACTAAGTATTACATCTATAGTATGTTAGTAGAGATTGTTTTAAAAATGTTTTCGATCAAATATTATTTTCGAATTATAATATTAATTCTGATTTTTTTTTTTAATAAAAAAAATAACCTTCAAACATACAGGTCGAGAAAATTATATTTCAAATTCATGCAAAGATACGAGGAAATGAAGCACATTGCCACACCTAGTAAAAATAAATCAAATTTACTACTATATTTTTTTTAATTATTTTATCTTTGTACCTATGTTTTCATAATCACGTTCAATTTTGTCCCGTTGTTTTATTCCCACATTTGATTTCATATATAAAATATAAAATCCAACTTTTTTACAAAGAAAAATCTCGAATAGCCTCGTGAACTCTAATTCATCCATTAGCTTCTGAATTTCAAGGGCATGGATTCAAGTGTAGCTCAAATCCTCTTGGCAAAAAAGAGAATCCGTCAAAACTTGCATGGGGTAATAGTTCCGTTCTTTGGCCTTCTTAAGTCCTTTTCGGATTGCATAGAGTTCCCCTTCAACCACTAAAAAAGGTTTCGGTAGGCTTTGGCCAAAGGCAAGAACTCCGGTTCCATCGCTTGCTCTGATAATGCCTACCCTTTCAAAGAGACTGTGCACTTCATCCTAGCATTTATCAACTCTAATCTCCAGATTCTGGGATCGGGCGGCTTCCATTTCTCATCAGCTTTTGGCCTCACCGTAATCGCATGTGGATTTATGGTATGAAGAAGTGCTTCTATAATCCTCCTGGCTCCTTTGCTGCTCTTTCCATGTTGCCCCCCATATGCATGACACATTTTTCCAACTCAGCTTTTGAAAAGGATCACTCAACCAGCAACACAGCACAGCTCCAAAGTTCAAGCTCCATTTCTGGTTTTCGGCATCTGATGAAATTTTGTATCTTTCCAGAGGTGAGCAAAAGAATGAAGAATGTGTTGTTGTATCAATCCCACGACCACATAATTGACAACATCCATCTACCGGAATGGGATGTCTTGATAGATTAATGCACGGCGGTATAATATCATGTGAAACTCGCCGAAAAAGATCCTGACTTTAGGTAGCAAGTTCAGAGACCCAAGCCAACTCCACCAACTTCTCATCCCATTCTCGGAACAGTTTTCCGGCGGATAGTAAAAACCAGTATCTTTTTTATATCTGATTTGGTCTGAGTATTTACCTTTGTCATCAAAAGACCAATACATCATGTCTGGTTTTAGGCATTAGATATATTCTTGATTTTATTCTAGTTTGTGTTTGAATTAAAAGATACACCAAGCATTTTAATCCATTCAACTTTAAAATAATAGCTTTAGGTTAAGCTTAGTTGATGTGATAGAACTACAAAATGATAAACTATACTATAATTATTAAATTGATATGATAATGACAAATAATAATAGATTAATAACAACATATTTGATGGAATGGTTAGCTTAGAGATAAATTAAGCCTTTCCAAAACTTATTGATTTTACCCTCAAAAATAATTTTTTTTTTTTAATTTAATCAAAAACCGTTTCGCTAAAACCTTAAGTGATGCCGGATTATCAAATAATCCAGCTCCTATCGCACCACCAAATCCTGCCTTAGCATATATAAAGCAAGGTCTCATGCATGAATAGAAGTAATGAATTTCTTCATAAAATTTCAGTGCAGAACTGCAGTTCATTATATTTCTCAGTGCTTCATATAATTTGAAATGACTCAAAATGCTCTACACCGAGCTCGTAAAATTCATCGTATCCGCCACCATATAAACTGCTGAATAAAGAATAAAACTAGTGAATCATAATACATGTATGAACTTCAATCAAATACCTTCAGTGTTATTAATATTTTGTAGAGAGACAATAGCACCAGATTGAAAGTCATGAGAAACTAAAGAGTGGAACATGAGAATATATGTCACCCAAAGATGAAGGCACACAACGTAAACAACTGACCATATTCTTGCTGTTCTATTTCTTCTCAGAAAAATAGCACCCAAACAAAAGAGCGAGTCCAGCTGTTGAATTTTTTTCTCCACTCCTCACGAATTTATGACTGTTTCCTATATTCCAGTTTACTTAATATTCCCTGGATCCCATGGCATGTAAATGTCCAAAGGAAGGTAACTGAGGAACGAACAATACATAGCTCAAATGCCTGGATCCAAATACCATCTACCAAAAATAATTAACTCCAAAGAGGAGAAGAAAAGGAGAAAAGTACCTCCTGTACTTATTGTTTAGCTTGTTCGTCAAGCATTTTCTCCAAACTCTGTTTCTCCCCTTCCAATCTGGCAACTAAATTCTCACGCTCCTGAATTGCCTCAATTGCTTTTGCAGCTGCTCTTTCTGCCAGAATCCGTTGCCTCCTCTTTCTCCTTTCTTCCCTTTCTCTTTCTATCTCAGAATCTGATGTTGAAGTTGTATCAGCTTCAGAATCAGACTCCATGTCGCTTGGTAGAGAAGGAACCTTCACTGTAGGTCCATTTCTCCCATTCATCCTACCGTTTGATGTTTCACTATCATTTGACAGCAGCTTCAATTTCAATTTGACAATTTCCTACCACGAGAAACTGGAACCTTGTCAAGATTATTTTTGTCAGTTAAATCAATTGCAGAATGCATCTTTTGTCCATCTACAACAACATTCAACTCCTCAATTGTCATGGCATTGTTACCATCAGCATCAAGAGTTGAACTAGTATGCTTTCGATCCGATTCACCTCCACCTCCTTTGCTTGGTGATTGATGGTTTAATTTTAGCGGCATCACATCTCTCGCATTGTTTGCCCGATCATTACTATCAGCATTTGAAATATTTTCCAAGCCAACATTCAAATTTCTTGAAGCTGGGACAAAATTCCTCACCTTCTTACCGTCTTTCTTCAAACCCTGAATCCCTAAAGTTCCTTTGATATTACGGCTCACATTAACTCCCCCAAAACCTTTCCTTTTATCAGTAACACTCAACAATTCCGTCCAATCACTCTCAGTAAGTCCACCACTCAAATTCGTCGTGGAATTCAGATTTGGTGATATTCCAGCTTCATGATTTCGGTTAATATCACTATTACTTCTGCTAATAACATTTAAATCAAGTTTATCACTGTTGTTACTTAGGTTAGTGATAGTTTCTGGAGCTTTCTTCCTCAACTGATCCTTTAAGAATCGCTTAGTTTCAGGAGTGTTTCCAGGTGAGCCCTCAAGTCCTAATTCATTGCCAGGTCGTGGATTCTCATTCTTACCCAGTGATTCTGCTGCTTGCTGATCAATCTGAACCACCCTTTCAATTAATCAGACAACGCTTACACTCAATCCACCATCATTTAATATCCAACATTTACACTCATGACAAGAATATCGTTACAAACAGAGAGACACGTGCTTTTCATCAATTTTAATCTAATTAGGTTTTTCATCAATTGAAATTATACGCATTAAATTCTAAGGAAAATAATAAGACACAAATCATTGAACAAGTTTCTAAACCCATTTAATACAGACAAAAACTTCTTAAATGGAAATCAAAACCAAATGATAGGCGGATTAATTGCCTGTTGAAGAAGGGATTCAGCTGCTTTGAGCTTGGTAGAAATCCAGTGGGCCATTGGTATCCGTTGGATCAAGGTAGCTGTTTACATCAGTACTGTCACGCCACCGCGCATTTTAGCGGAAGGCTTAGAAGAAATCTCAGTGTCGGTTTTCCAGTTTAAGAGCAGAGGACGACAAAGAAAGGAAGGAGCGCGAATGCTAAGTCTACAAGTCAGTGGACGGTTCGTTATACGTGTCGGCATTTTATTAGCTGTCATGTAAAATTTGTCACAGGCTAGGTATTTTATTGATTACTGAAAAATATGATTTTTTATGTAAAAATATTAATTTTTATTGAAAATATAAACATGATTGATTCATGTCATTGATAAAAATATATGAGACAATCTCAAAAAAAATCTATTCTAAAAAGAAATATGAACACATATCTATTGTGGGTGTAAATATGCAATTGATAGGTTTACCCAATCTATTATCATGTAGAAAAGGGGGAAGTTGGCGAAAAATCCTCAATCAAAACATTTCTTTGGGTTCACTCCCTACCCACAAAATTGTGGTACTATGTCATACAAATTGTCGTACACTTCATGTGGAAATGTGGTACTAAAAAAGTACACAGAGAATGAACACAAAAAAACGACGGCTGGGGACTGAAGGCCAATTTCCCGTAGAAAAAGTCCTATCAATTCCCAATTTGATTATATAATTCAGTTTTCCATTTTTTTTAAAATGACTTGTTTGATAAAATAACATTGAATCAGGTTAAATAGGATATCTTGGTGACTCATGCCCCTAATATCCATGTACAATATTCTTCTTGCTAGGCCAGTCTCACGTAATTTGACATTTAAGTAGGTCTCTTGTGAGACGATATCATGAATCTTTATATGTGAAACGGGTCAACTCTATTGATATTCAAAATAAAAAGTAATACTCTTAACATAAAAAGTAATATTTTTTTTATTGATGACCCAAATAAGAGGCATGTCTCACAAAATTGATCCGTGAGACCGTCTCACAAGAGTTTTTGTGTTGTCATTTTTAGATGGTCGAAGTGATTATATCTTTTAAATACAAGGTTAATGTTGTTATATTAATCATATTTTATCTTTTAAGTTAAAATAATAATTATATTGATAGAATCTTTTAAGTTAAAATAATAATTATATTGATAGAATGAATTGTATATAATAATAAATTGTAATAAAAGGGAAAGATATAAATTTGGGTATATGGGTAAAAACCTACCGACGCGGAAGCGCGGGGGAAGCGAGTTTTCTTTCCGTACTCGACACGTACCACAGTCCCATACTTGCCACGCATTCTACACTCCACAAAAATCAATCTATACATATATATATAGCTTTAATTAATCATTATGTTGACTTGAGTAATGGATTTGGTCAGTGTCGTCTCTTCTTGCGTATCACTCTTAACTCAACTTTCTCACTTACATCTTTAATCTTTGATACAGTCTCAAAATTTTCATCAAACATTATTTATTACTAGAGACTTGTGAGTTTCAAATTCAATCAATATCAAGTTAAAGATGTTTTAAAATATATTTTGAGTCGAAGAAGTAAATGAACATTTACAATGAGCATAAATTTGATTCATTTTACTAACATTTTTTTGACACACTTATTATACATGATTTGGTTAGTGTTCTCTCTTGTTGTGTATCACTCTAACATAACTCCACTTTCTCAATTACATCTCCTATCTTTGATATATTATCAAAATTTTCATCAAAAATTATTTATTATGATTGACAAGTGAATTTCAAATTCAATCGATATAACGTTAAACATGTTTGAAAAGATGTCTTAATTAGTAAAATAAATGAATCATTTGATTAATGATCATGAATTTGATTATTTGTTCTAACATTTTATCGCACGTATCTATTGTACATGATGGCTGGTGTGGTTTACAACTCGGGAAAAAACTTGTGTGATACGGTCTCACGGGTATTATTTGGGTCATGCATGAAAAAGTATTATTTTTTATGCTAAGAGTATGACTTTTAATTGTGAATATCAATAGGGTTGACCCGTCTCACAGATAAAGATTCGTGAGACCGTCTCACAAAAGACCTACTCTACAACTCGAAGAATGAGGTTTGTAATTTTTTTACGGCATAAAAAATATCAAGTTAAATAATTTTAATAATATTTGCGATATTTTTTTTAAATATACTCGAAATTCCCAAATAAAAATCATTTATCGAAAGTAATATACGTGAAATAAATAGTTTGTAAGTCAAATATAGTCAAACAACCTATTATTATGATTAAAGAATAAATAAATAAAAAAATTAGGTCCATACGTGTATGTCCGTGCAAGCCAGTCTATCCGCTTCCTATATATATCTTCGTTTCCACAAATCGAAAAAATCAAACCGAAGCACAAACCCCTAAAAATCAGAGAAAATGGCAGCGAGTTCCACCCCGAATTCGACTTCCCTGATGTATCTCCAGAACGTGGACGAGGTTCGGAAGATGTTCCAGCGCTTCGACTCTAACGGCGACGGCAAGATTTCCACGACGGAGCTCAGCGGAGTGCTGGAGGCTCTCGGATCCAGTATCTCGGACGAGGAGGTAGCCAAAATGATGGTGGAGATCGACTCCGACAAGGACGGGCATATCAATCTCGAGGAGTTCGCCGCCTTCTGCAAGGGCGAAGCCGATCCGTACAACTCGGCGGAGAAGGAGGTGAAGGAGGCGTTCGAGCTATACGACCAGGATCACGACGGCAAGATCTCCGCCGCGGAGCTTCACCTGATCCTCACCCGCCTCGGCGAAAACTGCTCCGTCGCCGACTGTGCTGGCATGATCAACTCCTTTGATTCCGACGGAGACGGTTTTGTGAGCTTTGACGAGTTCAAAAGGATGATGGCGGCGTCTAATAACGCCGCTGCGTGAACGGCGGCGTTTTACGCTACCCACGCGTCAGGCTGTCTGTTGTTGCTTGTTTGTATGGAAAAAAATGAATCAGGATTTCAGTCTTTTGTTTGTGGGGCTTATCCTTTTGGTTTAAGAGGAGGAGATTGAATATTTGAATCAGGGAAAAATGAATCATGACTATAAATTATATAAATTATTTGCAATTATAACCCTAATTCGACTACTTTCGAAGAAAACAAATAAAAAAAAAAGAATTTTTTTACGATGATCTCACGAATTTATGTCTGTGATATCGATTGATCGATTAATATTTATAATGAAAGTACTATTTTTGATATCTATATAACAAAATTGAACGACGTCACACGAATTTGTTGCAAATCAAATCAAATCAAAATGAGCATTTGAAACAAATATGTCATTCATAAGATAAGTAAATGGGAAAACAATCAATTGAATCATTAATTCAAGGCGAATTCAAGATTTTTTTTTCCTCTGGGCCTTTACCTATATATTATAGAAAGCCAAAAATTTGGGTGTTTAGGCAGTATTTTTCTTCAAACTTGTTGATTTCGATGCAAAATTTTACAGGATTAAATTAATGATTGGGCTAGAATCAACTTGAACTAGTGGTTGTAAGCTTCGAGGTATACTGGCTTTTAAGCTCAGTCAAGCCCAGCATATTAGGTCCCTAACATGAAGTTAGTCATGTTTTTTTTTCCTGTAATATAACGTAACATTGTATATATCATCAATTTCTGGCTGATACGATAACATTTTTCGATGTTATTTCAATATTTTTCGTTATCACATCAGTATGCGATGGAATAGGATTAAAAGCCAACAAAACGTAAAACTATAAAATTAAAACATAAATTTGACAAGTTAAATGACAAATGAACAAACATGACAAGTTGTAATCACTAAATTCATGTAGAAAAAACATAATATGGCACCAACCGGTTATCAGAAGGTGTTCACATTTTTAAAAAAAATAGTGAAATACTCTTATTAAAACTTATTTAAAAAAATAAGAACACAATAACCTATAAAATTTAAGATTTTGACGTCATATGAACTACATGTTACTATTTATGAGTCGCTATGGTTTTGACCTCGGTTTCCTCAAGTAGTTTCTTTAACAATTAATCGAATGCTACAAAAGTGAGCGCGGTTGGTACTAAAACCTGTTTCCATACATTCTACGACAGTGTGTGTTATGATGTCCGATTTTGATGAAGTCTAAATGAATTCGCAACTCCACAACCACTACAAATGAAAGGGCACATGTAAGAACCAAGCACTCTTCTCATATAGTCCGTTGGATCTGGCCTTGGTACCTAACAACCTATGGTCAGGTTGACATGAAATCGATGGAGTAATTTGTTTTAAAACTTTTCAATTATCGAACCGAGAGCGATTAATATTATCAGCCTCATGATCTTAGCAGTTAGAGATTCTGGTTGGAATGTGACGTCCAACTTGCAACACTCCAACCTCTAGAGCCATTTACTAGATTTTCGAGGAATCGGTACAACAGCCCAAGCTCACATTCATCGAATGGCTATAGCCATAACTTGATCTTTTCAAATCGACTAATGAATTCATGCACCAACAAATCATTGAACCAGCCCATCCAACAAGGGCAAAACAAGTAATCAAATTTGATGCTACACCCCCAATGGATCACAAAAAGTACTAGTACTGGTTACTTATGATGGGAATAATAATGTCATTGCAAAATGTATTTATATATGTAGATATATATCTAATGATGGGGACAAAAGGTAAGCAAATAGGTTGAGGCGATGCAAGTGGCAATGCTTGTGGGATCATCATATGCATAAGAGTAAGCTTTGGGGCAGGCAGCTTTGAAAATCTTGGAATAGGCTGTGGGCTTGCATGATTCGGGGTTTCCGAATCTGCCTGTGCAACAGTACCTTGGGGAGTTGAATGCAAAACATGCACTCTTGCATGCCACCACACTCTTCTTGTCGTCTGATCGGACCTGAAGCCCTACCGGGCACATCATGTTGAGGTCGCTCACACACCCTGCATAGCTGCACTTTCCTGCAGTATTTCAATGGCCAAACATATAAGCTAACCAATCACTTTGTCATCATACAATATGAATGTCCCAGATTTGAGGAGTTGTAGCATTAGTACAAGATCCTGTTTCACATATGGTGGAAAATTGTGAATAGATTCATAAGATTATCTCGTTTATTTTTAACAACTTCGGTTGATTATTTTCGTACTACGAAGATAGATAGGAAATAAAAGCTAGAAAAGTTTATCTAAAACACACCCCAGCTCACAAGCATGATATCTCTAAGTATTTGTTAATGTAATCAAGACACACTCGAGCCAACAAATTTGCAGTTAAAGTACAAACATGATTTGGCTAATCCAATATGAACGACTTTCTGTTATATTAGTTTGAATGCACATACAAATTTTATAATCTGCACATGAATGTAACACCAACTTTATCAGATGACAAAACAATGGAGGACTTGGTAAGTTAATCCACTGTTCTATTTTGAACTATTTCAAGATTTTCATCTTTGCCAACCATATTGAAACACAATTCATATTGCTAGAAAGGCAAAGATGAAGGAAGCATACGGGAATCTTCAAGGAGATAAAATACAACAATACTTTACAGGATCAACATGAGCTTCCCCATAAATTTCAACTACATTAATTTCTAAACATAAGATCTTCCCTACAAAATTCACAAGTGAAGTGGAGGCCAAAGGCTCAAAGCTAATACATTTCTCAATCAACATGTGAACGGCCATACAAACATGACATGATCAAGTAAACTAGACGATTTTTAACTAAAATCCATGTGATAACCACTCGTTTACAAAAGAGACTCGATCCAAAGAAATTTAATGGAGATACAATCTTTCCAAGGAATAAATAAGGCTATAATATTAAAAAAGAACCCAAAACTTTTAGTCAGAGTATCTCTTAATCTTAAAATCACTCCACAGTTTCTTGTTTCGCAATAAGGCAATATAATGGCAGAAAACAAGGATGCTAATCTCATAAGACATCAGAGTACAACTATTTTATGTATGGTTCGTTATATATA
>NC_133320.1:18705062-18718774 GCF_012295235.1 Primulina huaijiensis | reverse complement strand
TATATATATTCTATATCACATATCTTGAGCAAAATAAGCATCGATTTGAACAGCAATTCTAAATCAAACATCAAACGAAAATGAAACAAGAACAATCACGAGTAAATCTAGATATTTGCTGAACAGTACAATACTAGCTGGTAAATCTAGATATTTGCTGAACAGTACAATACAAGCTGGGATCCAAACCTGAGCCACGAAAAGGGGTAATGGAAATGGCGAGATTGTAGCCGTCAACGAGGCTAACATCGTAGAAGTCCTGTTCATTACCAAAGGTTATCTCGGCAAGGGTGGCGGGAGGGGCCCCACCCAGCCCATTGCAGAAGAGGGAGCCGCCGCAATCTCCGGTTGAGCACCTCCCCCGGCCGGCGGAGTCGAATGAGCAGCCGTGGCGTCCCCAAACACGGCCAGACCATCCCTCGGGGAGTTGCAGCGTGTAGGCCTTGTTCGGCGGAAGCTCGAATCCACCCTTGGCCAAGATGGGCTTCCCGGAATTCGGTTGTATGCCCGGCCAAACAGGGTGGCTGCATCTGTTGTACATTGTCATTGTTCTACCTGCTGACACCTCTTCAACCAGAAAAAGAGAACATGCACAAAAAAAGGATTGAACAGAAGAAATCGCAATAATTGTCAACATCATAATGCAAAAGAAGATAGCAAGGGAAGTGGGTCAAAATTATACCTGCAATGTGGAGAGTAAAAATGGAGAGAAATAGGAAAGAAAACAGAGATCTAAGCAGCATGACTGCCATTGCTGCTGCGAGATGAGAGCAGAGTGCGAGAGTGCAAGTTGGTGAGCTACCCCTTTATAGGATGACAGTTTGATTGGTCAGGAAAAAGAAAAAAAAGGCGAGAAGGATCAATTTTTGTAATTTTTAACTTTTCTTTTTTGAAGTTATTTCTTATGGATTTATATTTATAAAATAAGTTGACTTAAACTTTATTTACAATAAAAAAAAATTTTATTATAAAAAATAATAATTTTTTATTAATCAAATCGAGGCAGATATATCTAGCACAAAATTGACACGTTATATATTTTAATTTTTAACTTTTCTTTTTTGAAGTAATAATATATTCATTTGACATAATCTTATGCATTTATATTTATTTGCATTTATATTTATAAAATAAGTTGACTTAAAATAATAATTTTTCATTAATCAAGTCGACTCAAATATNAATAATTATTTTCCACTCTGAGTTCGATTTCAGCTAGAATTTGAATTGAGGTTTTCAATTTTCTAAATAATTTAACTTGATGATTGTAAATAATTATTTTTTAACTAATACTTTTTTCAATCGATAAAAATTACATTAATATCTCTTACTTTTCAAGAAACTGTACATAAAAAAACCTATTTGAAAAAATTATAAAGTATGAACAAAAAAATCAAATAATTTAAGATATTATTTTACACATTTCATTTGATTTTATCCTTATCCTTATTCATTGAATTTTTTTTACTCAATTTATTGATTTTTATTTTTAGAAAATAGCCAATATGTATCCCCAATAATTTTGGTGAATTAAATTAATTTACAGAATAATTAATAATAATTTACATTTTTCAATAAAAATCACAATGTCAATTTTACAAATACAAACTAAATTATAAGATTGTTTATCATAGTCAAATGAGAAAATTGTAACTCATAACTTTATCATAATTTCATTGACAAAATCGATTAATCAAAGTAAACATTTTATTGTTTATCCATCATTACTTATAAAATTCGTTTAATAGTCCTACTGTGATTTATCCATATATAATCACATCACACACCAAATAAACACAACCTTATGAAATTGAGTCTTTTATCTTATAAATATGTGGGTATTATAAAAAAATCCGATACTAATCATACATTTGTCGTTTTATCAAAAACGATCATTCTTTATACCGAATTGATTTATAATATTTTTCTGCTTTAAAATCATAAGTTTGGATTTAATTATTTTTTATATATTATAATATAACAATTCAGTAGAATTAGATGAGAGGAGTTTAAAAAATAAAAAAATATATGAGCATGAACTTTAGTGACAGTGCCAACACTACATCTTTTTGGTGGCCCAAGGGAGTGTCAGATTTTGGTATGCACGTACAATTGAGCTTGCAAATGCACAAAATGAAAAAAGGACAAACATTCACAGTGCTAATTTTATAAAATATTACTAGATTATTATTTAAAATTGGCAAATCCCCGCAAAAATATATAATTTTATGTGTATAAAATTAAAAAAAAATGATATTCTAAAGCATTATTTTAAAAATTGAAATGCATTGATGATGAAAGAGATAATAAGGGGGCAATGGATTTCACATGTTCCAACAAAAGGACATGCATCCACTTGCTGTCTCATTTCACACATTTTAACACATTATTCTTCCGTTCATTCCGCTCGGAACAATATGGTTTGCGATTTTAATGAGGAAATGTGTTTTGGTCATTATGAAAAAATATTATTTTTTTTTGTGTCATCATAAAAAAATATATTTTATTTGTGTCATTTATAAAAAAATATTATTTTATATGTCATATATATAAAAATGAGAAAAAGAGATGTTATTCTTAAATATCTAAGACACAGTTTGTCTCGGTAGATGAGAGAGGGATTAGATGACACATACTGTCTCATCCCTTGTTGTAATGTCCGAGATTTTTAGCCTGTTAATCTGAGATGGTTAATTGATTAATTGATATGATTATAGACGGACCACTTCGCGATTGGATTTTGAATTATGTGAGTTGGCATGTGGGTGCTTAAAAAAAATGAGGCCAGAGATTCTGGCGCATATGCGCGGAAGTGGTGCGCGCATATGCGCCAGTTGCTCGGGAAAAGTAGATGCGAGAAAGAACTTCTCGCGCATATGCGTGAGACAGGGCGCGCATATGCGCGAGAGGCTGGATTTCAGAGTGTTGATTCCAGATATTGTGGCGCATGTGCGCCGAGAGAGTGCGCGCATATGCGCGAGTGGATAAATTTAGAACTGCCGGGCAGAAAGCCAGGCGCATATGCGCGGACCTTGTGCGCGCATATGCGCGCGGCATGCAGCNTTTTAGAATTCGATTTGTTCAAGATCCGCCCGTCCGATTGTAAATCTGACTTCAGTACCGTGCCCCTATTGACGACAGCTACAACAGGACGTAAGTTGTATCGAATTCTGATATCGTTTGAATTTATGATATTGGGGGAATTGTGATTTGACTGATGTTATGTTTTCTAGACATACTGATTAGTATATAATCGAAGTCAGATCGAAAAACAGATTATTGATGTAATTGTTATGATTTCCGGAGTTGATTTGATTGAGATTCGATATCAGAATTGTATTATCTTTAAGATTATGAGTTCTGGTATTATATCTGTGATGTTGAGATTGGCGGGGTTATCGAGACTGTATTGTTATATCGTTGAAACATCAGCAGATTGATATTTGATCAAATTCATTATTGAGATTGTATTGTGGTACCGTATGTCTATTGACATTGATCAGATTGTGTTTGGTTTGAGTACTGATCAGAACAGATTTGGAATTGAGTTATATATTGATATTGTATCTATTCGATAGTGTCATTGCCAGATTGGGTATGGACAGAGTTGAATTCGAGACTTCGTCTTCGTCAAACGGAGAAGATAAAGGTATAAATTAATGTTGAGTTGGGATTGCACAACTCGAGTGAGGTTTGACTCGAGTTTTCCTAAATCACATACTTTATTTTATTGCATTTACATGTGCAATTGATGAATTGATATGCTTGTTCTATTGATTTTAGACGAGTATTAGACGAGTCATCTTGTGACAGAAGTGCCTGATAGTGGTGGGATCGCCACGGGCACATTGCACATTGTCACAGTATAGGAATATGGCAGAAGTGCCATAGTCTTTGACAGATAGGTCAGGACATCGGACGTTTGGTCATATCGAAGTGTATAGAATTGGAGTTGCTTCTATTACTGATGTTCGATATGGAAAGGGCCAAAGTCTGTGAATAAGAACGTACCACCACCCCGATCGGGAGTGTAGGTGGATGTATGTTCTTATTCTGATCGGGATCCCTAGATTAGGACTGAGTCGAGTCTGAGTCTGAGAATCACGGAGAGTGATTCATTGATTGATATTGATTTATGTTCCTGATTTTGGTACATGTTTAGAATATGACTTTTTATTGATATTGATCCATGTTTCGGATTGTGATACATGCGACGAATATTTTATTCATGTTCTGATTAGTATGCATGTTATGAATATCTTTTATATGCTTTTACATTGATTATATGATTGCATGTATACATAGTTTATACTGAGAATATAATTCTCACCGGAGTTATCCGGCTGTTGTCTTGTTTGTATGTGTGCATGACAACAGGTGGGACAGGATTAGGGTCAAGAAGAGAACGAGGCTGGACTAGATAGCGTGGAGGCTCCGGACTTGGCTTAGAGATAGGGTTGGACACTGGATATTAGATGTTTAAACCTAAGTTGAATAAATGCATGTGGTACAGGACTTGTACTTTTATACCGATATGTATAGTAACTAGATTACATTACGTTTCCGCATTCATAATTTAAAAAGAAATTTTTTAGTCCCACTTTTCTTAATTGTTATTTAACGTCAATAATGATTAAGACATGGATTAGCGTCCGGGTCCCCACACTTGTTCTTTTGGCTTTTTGAGAAAAATAAAATGTCCATGGGCCCGACATTAAAGACTTAAATCTCAGTACAAGATATACCACTAGACACTTGAGATGTGTTCTCACGTCTTGTACAGTCTTCTGGATTTTCATGAAATATCCTCATATTGCCCTCATTTAATTCTACTGAATTTAGATTTAAATAAAAAGCAACTTAAAATAGGGAAATAACCCTAGATCTATCTATCATGGATGAAGAAGATGGATACACACAAGAGTTTCTAACGTTGCAATATTATATCTTCCTTTGTGTTTCTCACCATTGTATCGCGTTTCTATGCCAAGTTTTTATTCAAAACAAAGCATAGGGCACATAGAAGACGTGTAAGGCATGATGATCCTAAAAGAATAAATGCTCAAGTGAACCACTTACGTAGGATCATTGTCATAGGAGATGTCCAATGTATTGTTAATTTGTGAATGACTCGTAATGCATTTGCACGTCTATGCTATCTCCTAACCCATGTGGGTGGGCTAGTGGAATCTAGGTATATACGAGTTGAGGAGAAGGTTGCCATGTTTTTGTCTATTTTAGCACACCACAAGAAAAATAGAGTTATTGGCCATGGCTACCTACGTAGTGGGCATACTGTCAGCCCTCATTTCCACGAAGTACTTAGATGTGTTTTGAAACTACACCCATTACTTCTCGTCAAGCCAGATCCAGTGACAAAAGACTGCTCAAACGAAGCTTGGAAAATTTTCAAGTTATAATGATATATCCTCGATTTAGTAAAGATTTGCTATATACTGGTCTTTTCCTTTGTTTTGAAACTACACCCATTATCGTTAACTATTTGAATTGTCGTCGATTATGTGTTTTCACAATATTTGCAGGGTTGTCTTGGAGCATTGGACGGTACCTACGTGACTGTTAAAGTACCTAATAAAGACAAGCCAAGATACCGAACAAGGAAAGGAACAACAACTGTTAATGTATTAGCCGTGTGTGACCGTAACATGAATTTCATTTATGCACTAACAGGCTGGGAAGGATCGCCGGTAGATGCCAGCGTTCTTAGAGATGCAATTCGTCGAGAAGATGGTCTAAAGGTTCCGCGAGGTATGAATTATTTTTCATTGTAATACTATGTCATATGAATTTGCGTACAATACGATTAACGACCATAAATTATATATTATAAATTTTGATTTAATTTTACCTTATAACAAGTATATCGCACACTCCAAATCTTTCCTAAATTTGGGACAACTTTGCAGGGTGTTACTATCTATGTGATAATGGTTATGCAAAAATCGATGGATTCTTAACAACTTACAGGAGAACAAGGTACCATATGAACGATTGGGCAATTGAAGCTAGAGGTCCACATAACTTCAAAGAGTATTTCAACTCAAAACATTGTCGTGCACGTAATGTAATTGAAAGAGCATTTGGTCTATTAAAGGGACGGTTGACAGTACTACGCATAAACTTTATTTAATTGTAATGCAATTATGTGTATCAATTACTCTTAATACTTGTTGTGTTGCTTGCAAGCAAGATTTCTTCAATATGATGTAGTTGGGTTCTTGTACTCCCTATGACACAAGCGTTTGATATATTTTTTATGTGATTCATGATCTAAATTTTGGCCATGATATTTTTGTTTTTATTTTTATTGTGCATGTGGTTATGTTCTTGTTAATCTCTTAAACAATGTGCTACTGTAATTTGTTATCATGTTCTTATTGTCAGGTACTACATCAACACAAGTAAATATGGACATTGGAACATGTAGCAGTACAATGGCTAACCTGGTGAAGAAATCTGAAAAAAGTCGTCGGGTGTGGAGTTCTCGTTAGGAGGAAGTATTGATACAATCATTGAAAGAAGCAATTGCAAATGGCTGGAAAAGTGATAACAGTTTCAAGTGTGGCTACTTGAATTTCCTAGAGAAGGCAATAATGAAAATATTCTCAGGGACCGACTTATGAGGCTATCCAGACATCAACTTGAAAGTTCATGTATGGGAAAAAAATCATGGCACATTGGTTACCATGTTGAGTAGAAGTGGAATGGGGTGGAATGATACACAAAAAATGATCGAGGCATCGGATGAAGCGTGGGACGCATTTGTCAAGGTAACGTTTACTTAAAAGTAACAATATTGTTTAATTTTTTATTTTACAATACATATTTTGTCTGTAACATATTAAATTTAGGAAACTAAATCTATTTTCTTGAAAAACAAATTCACAGATTGATATTAATGTCAAAACATGGCGATTCAAGTCATGGCCACATTATACACACTGGAGTGAAATATTTGGATTTGATCGTGCAACAGTGGGAAGAACATCGACTTTCGCAACTGTAGTTCAACAAGTTCAAAACATTGACGATGTCATAGGAGCTGAAATAAATGTATGATTCGAAGACATACCTCTCAACATAGAGGGGTTGGTGAATCTAATTTTGTTGCAAATACGACCTCCTTCACTGCATCAGAGAATCAAAGACTTACTAAAAAGAAATGAAAACAAGCAACGCAAGGTGAAGAATTATTTGTTAATGCCATCAATAACTTTACTACTATGACAAAGGAAGCAATAGCTGATCTTGGTAAACGTCTTAGTCACGTCTATGAGATCGCGATGCCTGTTTCAAAGAATGTACTGGATGTGTTACAAAAGATTCCTGGACTAAGTAGGGATCAGAAGCAAATTGTAGCAGAGATAATGGTAGAGAAACCAAAGAAGTTAGCATTGTTCTTCGGTCTTCATGATGATGACAAATTATCGTTTGTGAGAAGGATTACTAAAACAGATTGACAGTTTTGTGTTGGTAATATCTTGTTTCTTGCTATGTTACTTTCCCTTTTTGTTGATGTGGTAATACAAGATATGTATTTTGCTATGTGGAAGTAACTGTGCTACATCATAATATGTGTCTTCCACTTTTTTGAACATACATATGGATTTATTTGGGGAAGATATATGATATGGTATTCCAGAAATTAATGGGGTTGTTTCTAGAATTTTCAGGTGAGTTGTTTGTAGTAATATTTGTGAAATATTTGGAAGATATATCATATGATATTTTAGAAAGTAATTGTTTACCTAAATTTTTTGGAAGATATATTATATGTGAAGAGTAATTGTTTAGCTTTCCATTCGTCATTAATTATTGTGTTTCTCCCAACCTCTACTGCATGTCCTTAGATGTGATAAAATCTGCATATATGTTTCCAAGCCAACTTTATGTCCATGGTATCTTATTTTTCAGATACACGAAACATCTTTCCTTGCACACCAATTCTTTCGTTGTGCATGAAGATTCGATTTTTAAGCAAAGTTTTAGGCTTCCGCGTACCATATTAGGACGATTCTTTGTTTTTAAATTTATCTCTTTAAATAATTACTCTTCACAAAGGAAATGAAAATTATAACTCGTAACGCATCCTAAAAAAGAGTTTATTACTATGTTATATATATTAACACATTAAATAAATTTCAAATGACTGTCTATGGGGAAAAAATAATAAATCATCATAGAAAATATGATGTAGTTGAGTTATAATCTCCAAAAAAATTGATACATATTTTGTCTCTAGAAGGATCTCAATCCAGTGTTGTACAATTGTGCTTCTAAATGTGGTTTGAAAGATTCTAAATGTGGTTTGAAAGATTTTAAATAAAAGAAGAAGAATAATAATAATTTGTAAAAATTATGAAACTGACTTGATAATATACAGTAGCAACTCATAAAAAGGCACATCGAGAATTTTAAATCGTGCGAAAGTTCAAACCACTGTAAAAATAAATATGAGAATTATTTTTAGCTTTGCCTTTGTGCTTAAAATTTGAACCTTTGAGTCACTCATTCTCACATCCTTTCACTTCAAAGCACTGAATATGAATGTATAAAGTGAGTCTTTTGATTCATTTGCTTTTGTCTCTGAAAAATGAAAATTCAAGATTGTACTCACACATACTAAAATAATAAGCATTAACATGGAAAAATGATTAAGGTACATTATATCAAATACATTTGTACTTGACCATTAATAAGGTGTGACAAAACCTCTAGCATAAGCTTCACAACAATTATATTATATACTTTGCGCAAAAGCAGCACATCAAACTTACTTCAACTTTCAAACTACCATAACATATATACATTGTTGAGAAGCCACAAAAGACACAAAAAAAAGTCATACACACTATTACATTCAATATCCAACACGATTCTCAGCCATTTTTTTTCACAGGTGAGCAACTAGACTGTGAGCTTTTGATATCAGTTTGTTTTCCATAGCACTCGTTACTTCCACCGCTCACCCTGGTTGGCTCATTGATGCAATCTAAAGTCTTCATCCTGCTACAGCCAGCAGGTTCATATTCAACATTGACAAATACATCATTCTTTGCTGTCAGCCTCTCCTTATCACATGGGGATTTTTTCTTTGTAGAAGAACCAGCTACATCTTGGAGACTGCTGGAATTTTTACGTTTAGGAGGTGATGGTAAAATCTCAACTTCGTCAACTGAAGTGAGATAAATATACCCAAAGTCTTCTTTCCAGTAACTGGACAGCAGGTATTGCCAATTACTTGTAACACTGTCATCAGAAGCTTGTGTATTTTTCTTACTCATTCTGACGTTGCATTAGATGAGGAAGAATGATAATTCAATATTATATTAGGTATTTTCTGTGAACTTGATCTCATATGTTGATATGCTTTATATAGAAATTTTCTAGACACAACTAACTCATTAACGTCAGTCAAAACACAACAGTCAAACCTGACTTAAATTGATATGATGCATGCAGTTATAAAATTCTGCACAAAATGAATATGCATTCCTATATCACATCAAGATCAAATCTCTTGGTGGTTGGATAGTGTAAATGCATGTAATTATTACGAGTTCCTTCATTTATATAAATGCTACAAGGACACATTTTTTGATGGAAAAGAAAACTGATAAGCCAGTTAAAAATATCATAGGTAGGAAAATAGGCACATTAATAAAAATAAACAGAACGGTTCAAAGGATACATAAATTGATTTGATATGCCGCATTAATAGTGACAAATACATGACATCTGAACAAGCCTATACACTATCATAACAAAATCTGGTAGTTGGTGCTTAATATCAATGAAAATATTACATCAGATATCACAACGTATTATTATACCGAATAAAAAATGAATATGCATTAGTAATCCGCATTAAAATAAAGTCTCATGGTTGGTGGATGTAAGAAAATGCATATATCTTGCATTAACTTGCTTCAATTACAAAGATTCTTACAATCCCATCAAATTTTTTCCAAGGAAAAAAACTGTGACAACTTATGTAAGAAGCAAGATAGGTCAAATATAAACCCAAGATTATGATCCCAAAACAGTAGCAGCTCAAACGATCCAACTGCATAGTGGTCTAACACAAAAACAAGTTAAGCTATGCATCTTACTTGGACACAATTAAAAGTAATATAGCAAAAGGATGACACAAAGAAATGAGGAGAAGCAACCAAAACAACAACATATTTCCTCTCCAGTTAATTTTGGGGTGGTCGGACATGTTTGGGAATGTTTGAGGGCGAGATTGACCTGTGTTCGATAGTCGATGTCAGCTTTGTTTGATGACTCATTGAAGGGAGGCTCAGTGTGCACGTTTTTTCTATTACCAAAGTTGGTTGACGGTGCACCACTTGACACACTTTCGTTAAAAGTTGGTTCCATATTAGGCATGCTATGGAGTCCATGGTATTCATCATACTAGATAAATTTTTTTGGATACTTCAAAGATGCCGGACAGATGTAGCAATACTTCCTGGGACGGCTAGCAAATTCTCCAACCTCCCTTAGAATCATTATCCCATGCCTGCACTAACATTGGAGTGGATTTCGTAGCTCCATAGCAACCTGCATAGTAAATGTTCAAAATCAGACATCAAAAATATCGCATTGAAGAAGAGTGTATTGAAAGGAAACTATCGAATAAACAAAGTAATCAAACTTGGTTTCTCTACAAATCTGTTTCTTCACTGAAAAGTTCAACAACAGTGAGTAAACGTCGAAATTTTCAGAAAAATAAGTTCGGTGGACATATCGTGGAGAGCTGAAAATTTTACACATCATCTAGATTATTAGCCATCTATGATGTCGAACAAAATTATGTGAAGCATATGATGTAACAACAAATGAATTTCTCTCATTAAACTCAGTTTGGTGTCATCTTAAGCAATAAATAACTTGAACTAAGATAACCATGATTCTTATCATGGAAGATGCTATAAAACTATTATTGGTCGTAAACATCCGTGCGCTGAACATCGGTTAACAATAAATTTACTATAAAACTATTATTGGTCGTAAACATCCGTGCGCTGAACATCGGTTAACAATAAATTTACAATCTAACAATATAATTAACAATATCATCCAAAAGATGTGAGACCTAAATCAAAGTTTTCAAAAAAAATCAGTAAGAACCGTGGGAAGCATTTTTGTTACCAAAAAAAAAAAAAAACTTCTACATGAACTGATGAAACAATCACTCTTCTAATTAAAGAAGCTGAAAATGCTACAAGATATCTAATAAAGAAACAAGCTTAAAAAACCTAGCTTGACGTGGAAAGCCTAAGAAAAATGCAGCGAAGAAATGAAACAAAAATAAGTTGCAAACACTGTATACCATATAATATTCAATTTAGTGATTCATATCACTTGAATTAATCTAATTATTTGGACTCTACTAGGCCCACTAGTGTTTAATTAATTCAACACTTGAATTAATTTAATTTAGTCCATAATAATGTTTATGAAAATCACAATTTTCAAATACATTATTCACTTGGCCTACTTTTAATCTCAACGGGATCTAGAAAGCTAGCACTTGGGTGGCCCTCAATGGTTTATTGATACAACTAGCCGTGGGTTCACATCTCCATGTGATTCGGACTAAACATGTCCTTATATGAGCATACCCCAATTGCTCCATTCTTACTTATCAACTCCTTGATAACAAGAATGTCAGAACTCAGTATCAAACTCGAGCGACCTATATCCTTCTTAGCGGCGGCTGAATCGACTAGGAACTGTTTAGAATATACAGTATTCCAAATATGAGTTTCATGATAATCATCATATGAGCATCTCATATTCTTTCTACTATTTGTATATTCAAGGACTTTATCTATGCAACAAGCATGGGTATACAAATAAAGAAGTGCCAAAACAATAATTTCAAATATTATTAAAATAAAGACTGTTTATACATAGAGTTTCATTGTGAACACTCGGCCAACACTTGGCTCGACGTGCCCCTAATCTAAGAAGAACTTGTTCCATACTAGGTGTTTTGTAAATCAAAAGGTTTGCAATCTAATCATAGATGGCGGGAGTTGTACTAATGTGGCAAGTGTTTGAGATGGTGGAGAAATTGGGTTTACCTACATTAAAGCATCCTCAACCATATAGGCTTCAGTGGTTGAATGATTGTGCAGAGGTGAAGGTTACAAAACAAGTGCTAGTGCCTTTTTGTATTGGGAAGTATGTGGATGAGATCTTGTGTGATGTGGTACCCATGCATGCATGTCATATCTTGTTGGGTAGACCTTGGCAATATGATAGGCGGGTGACACATGATGGGCAATACACGTAGGTATAGTTTGGTACACTGGATAAGAGATGGATTGATAAATAATCTTCCTTATCCCATGTTTAAATTTTTAGAAAACCCATGATAATATCATGTACCTATGATAAATAATTTTATACAAAGATAAAATATCCCTTTTATGAGATGTGATAATTTTAATTTAATAATAAAAAACACCACAAATGAATTAGTTGCCCTCAATATATAAAAATCATAAACCCTATCGTTCTCTCATTTCACTTGTAATCTTGGATCCTTCATTTATTTATTTTTATATATTATATAATATGATAATTATATAAATAAACTCGAGATAATTATATAAATGATTTTTATAAATCTCAATAAAATTATTAGTATCACTTGATTAACATTAAAAATTGATATTTGACTTGACTAAAAAAATCAAGGGCTCAATTATCATATTATATATATAATATATAAAATTAGGTAAAAATAAATAAATCATGTAAGCACTGTCGGCGCATGAACAGATAAGAAATATGAACTTAAGCAACAACTTTGAAATTATAAAATTTATTGTGATAAGGTTAATTTTGTCATTACAATCTAATATATAAATTTAATCACTCTTATTAAAATCATACCAAACATTAAATATAATATTTTACATCTTATTTATCCTTAATTTATTCGTATATTATATATCTCATGTTTATCCTATCATGTGTACCAAACTATGCCGTAAGGTCTAAAGTATAAGAGTGAATTTTTATCCTTAGACCGGAGAGATTTGTGTATATTTAATTATAATATGCACGATTTCAATTTATCAATTTTTGATGCTAAACTAAACATACAAATTTATTAAGTCGTGTATATAAATGCTCAACCAGGAATCCAACAGTTATGATTGGAGTCTAAGAAAACCAGCCGGTGCTATTTTAAGTTATTTTTGTTGAAAAATTATTTAAAAATGTGAAAAATATTTGTGTTGAAAATGTGAATGTTGAAAATTAGGTAAAATTAGGTGTTGAATGTTGAAAATTAGTGTGTGATGATGTAGGTAATGATGTATTTTATTTTTGGATTATTTGTAAAAAATTTTCTATAAATAGATCTCTCATTTGTGAAGAAAATCACAATTGAGTTGAGAGAAAAATATTATAAAGTGTGTAGTGTGATAATTTTAAGAGTTTGAGATTTTTACTTTTTACCGTAAATTTTTACTTTTTCACAACACGTTATCAGCACGAAGCTCTAAAAGTCCTCCATATTTTTCCAAGCTCCGAACAGAAGAAAAAGGTAACAAAAGTAATAATATTTATTTTACTGTTATTTATTTATTGTTTATATATTTAATATATAATATAATGTTATTATTAGAAATAATAAAAATAATTTTTTCAAAAAACTTGTTATAAAT
>NC_133320.1:18677035-18704637 GCF_012295235.1 Primulina huaijiensis | reverse complement strand
TTAAAATGTGAATATCTCATCGAAAAAGATCCCATGGCTCTGTGGAAAGGATTAAAAGAGAGATTTGAACATATAAGGGAAGTTATACTTCCGACCGCCCGTGATGAATGGAATATGTTAAGATTCCAAGACTTTAAAAAAGTCAGTGATTACAATTCAGCGATGTATAGAATAATCTCGCAGTTAAAATTTTGTGGACATGAGGTTACAGAATCGGAAATGCTTGAAAAAACATTTTCCACGTTTCACGCATCAAATATAACACTACAGCAACAATATAGAGTGCGTGGATTTGCGAGATATTCTGAACTCATCGCCTGTCTTCTTGTGGCGGAAAAGAACAACGAGCTATTAATGAGAAATCATCAGTCCCGACCCACTGGATCAACAGCATTTCCAGAAGTAAATGCTGTAAGTAAAAATGAATTTAAACCTGGAAACCAAAATCAAATTCAAAGACAAGGTTTTGGTCGAGGTCGAGGTCGTGGATGTGGACGAGGAAGTGATCGTGGTCATGGACGCGGCCGTGGTTTTGAAAATAATCGAGATAGTTATTTCTATAACTCATCTCAAAATAACGTCCCAAACCATCCACAGAAAAGGCATCAAGAAAACATGTGTGTTAATGAAAATCACTCGAAAAGATTTGAAAGTTCCTGTTTCAGATGCGGCACTCCAGGACATTGGTCTCGTATTTGTCGAGCCCCTGAGCATCTTTGCAAACTTTATAAAGAATCAATAGAGGGGAAAGAAAAGGAGACCAACTTCACTGAGCGAAGTGACCGTTTGAGTGATTCAACTCATTTTGATGCTGCTGATTTTATGAATGATTTCTCTGGAAATGATCAATATGTTGGTGGGATAGAAATGAACAATATTGATGCTGCAGATTTTCTCAATGATTTCTCTGAAAATGAACAATATAGTGGTAGAATATAAATGTACAATAATTTATTTTTCATGTATTTATATGATAATGTTTTATTGTACAATTATGATATGTGTTATATTTAAATATGTATTGTCATTAATTTTTTTTCATTGCATATTTTTTGAAGTTCAAATATGGAAAATGCTATGAGCAAAGCTGAAGTTTGCATACCCGATAGTGGTACAACGCACACTATCCTCCGAGATAAAAGATATTTCTTGGAACTAAAACCAACAAAAACAACGGTGAATACAATATCAGGTCCTGTAGACTTGATTAAAGGATGTGGTAAAGCACAATTTTTGTTACCTAATGGTACAAAATTTTTGATCAATGATGCTTTATATTCACCACAATCGAAAAGAAATTTGTTGAGTTTTAATGATATATATTCTCATGGGTATGATACTCAAACAATGAATGAAGGGAATGAGAAATATATGTGTCTTACCACATATAAATCAGGAAAGAAATATGTGATTGAAAAACTACCAATGCTCCCTACTGGATTGCATTATACACATATACGTCCCATTGAATCAAACATGGTAATTGATAATTCTTCAATATTAACCAACTGACATGATCGATTAGGACATCCTGGTTCAACAATGATGCGAAGAATTATAGAAAATACACATGGTCATCCGTTGAAAGACCAGAAGATCTTTCAGAATAATAAGTTTCAATGTAAAGCATGTTCTCTTGGAAAACTTATTATAAGACCATCACCAGCCAAAATCCAAACTGAATCACCAATGTTTCTTGAACGTATTCAGGGTGATATTTGTGGACCAATCCATCCACCATGTGGACCATTAAGATACTTTATGGTATTGATTGATGCCTCCAGTAGATGGTCACCTGTATGTTTATTGTCAACTCGAAATGTTGCATTTGCAAGATTACTTGCTCAAATAATAAAATTGAGGAATCAATTTCCCGATTATACAATCAAGAAAATTAGACTTGATAATGCTGGTGAATTTACTTCCCAGACTTTCAATGATTATTGTATGTCTATGGGCATCATTGTTGAGCATCCTGTTGCTCATGTACCTACTCAAAATGGATTGGCTGAATCATTGATTAAACGTCTGCAAATGATTGCTAGACCAATGATTATGAAAACAAAGCTCCCTATTTCTATATGGGGACATGCAATTTTACATGCTACTTCATTAGTTCGCATTAGACCAAGTGCATATCATAAATACTCCCCATTGCAGCTTGCATTTGGTAAAGAACCAGACATTTCTCATCTGAGAATTTTTGGATGTATGGTGTATGTGTCTATTGCACCACCGCAACGAAAGAAAATGAGACCTCAAAGAAAGATTGAAATTTATATCGGTTATGATAGTCCATCGATCATTCGATATCTTGAACCTCAGACAGGCGACGTGTTCACAGCACGTTTTGCTGATTGTCATTTTAATGAGGAAATCTTCCCAATGTTAGGGGGAGAACAGAAACATACCGAAAAAGAAATTACATGGTATGTATCATCATTGTTACATCTGGATCCAAGAACAAAACAATGTGAAAAAGATGTACAACAAATTGTGCACTTGCAAAGAATAGCAAATCAAATACCAGATGCATTTGCAGACACAAAAGGAGTAACTAAATCATATATACATGCTACAAATGCCCCTGCTCGAATTGAAATTCCGAAGAAACAAATTGAAGATAGTCATGATGTCATTAAACGCCTGAAGCGTGGAAGGCCAGTTGGTTCCAAGGATAAAAATCCTCGAAAAAGAAAATTCATAGAGAAACACAATGATCACAAAATAGAGAATGATGTTCCTGAAGAAACACATGATGATTACAAAATAGAGAATGATGTTCCTGAAGAAACACATGATGATGAAAATGTTCTGTCAGAACCACAAACTGACGAGAATCATGAAATCTCTATCAATTATATTAATACTGAAAAAATATGGAACCGAAAAGATATAGAAGAAATTGATTATATATTTTCTTATAATGTGGCAATCGACATCATAAATGATAATGAAGATCATGAACCCAAATCTTTTGGTGAATGTAAAAATCGACAGGATTGGATAAAATGGAAAGATGCCATCCAGGTTGAATTGGATTCGCTAAATAAACGTAATGTTTTTGGACCTATAGTCCTTACACCTGAAGGTGTAAAACCTGTTGGATACAAATGGGTTTTTATTCGAAAGCGAAATGAGAAAAATGAAATAGTAAGATATAAAGCTCGACTTGTTGCACAAGGTTTTTCTCAAAGGCCTGGAATTGATTATGAAGAAACGTATTCTCATGTGATGGATGCAATTACGTTTCGGTATTTGATTAGCTTGACAGTATCTGAAAATTTAGAAATGCGTCTTATGGATGTTGTTACAGCCTACTTATATGGATCACTTGATAGTAATATATATATATGAAAATCCCTGAAGGATTTAAGATGCCTGAAGCACAAAGTTCAAAACCCAGAGAATGTTATTCTGTGAAATTACTAAGATCATTATATGGGTTGAAGCAATCCGGCAGAATGTGGTATAATAGGCTAAGTGATCACTTGATGAAAAAGGGATATGTAAATAATTCAATATGCCCTTGTGTTTTCATTAAGAAAACAACATCCGGATGCGTAATTATTGCTGTATATGTTGATGATTTAAGCATCATTGGAACAAATAAGGAAATTCAAGAAGTTGTGTCATACTTGAAAGAAGAATTTGAAATGAAGGATCTTGGAAAAACCAAGTATTGTCTGGGTTTACAAATTGAACAAAAAGAATGTGGAATAATTGTTCACCAGACAAATTATACAGAAAAGATCCTTAAACGTTTTAATATGGACAAATCAAATCCTTTAAGTACTCCAATGGTTGTTAGATCATTAAACATAGAAAAGGATCCATTCCGTCCATGTGAAGATGATGAAGATATTCTTGGTCCAGAAGTACCATATCTAAGTGCTATCGGTGCCCTTATGTATCTTACAAATTGTACAAGGCCTGATATATCTTTTGCCGTAAATTTATTGGCAAGATTTAGTACATAGCCAACAAAGAGACATTGGAACGGAATTAAACATATATTCCGTTATCTACGAGGAACGACAGACTTGAGACTTTTGTATTCAAAATATGCTAATCCAAGTATAATTGGTTATGCCGATGCTGGATACTTATCTGATCCACACAAGACACGTTCTCAAACTCGATATGTATTTACTCGTGGAGGCACTGCAATTTCTTGGCGTTCACAGAAACAAACACTTGTAACAACTTCATCAAATCATGCCGAGATTATTGCACTACATGAAGCAAGCCGTGAATGTGTGTGGTTAAAATCAATGACTCAACATATCCAAATCTCATGCGGATTATCATTCGACGAGAAGCCTGTGATACTATATGAAGATAATGCTGCATGTGTTGCTCAAATGAAAGAAGGATACATAAAAAGCGACATAACTAAACATATTCCTCCTAAGTTCTTCGCATTCACCAAGGAGCTTGAGAAGAATAAATGTATGGATGTTCGTCACATTCAATCAAGTGAAAACTCATCAGATCTCTTCACAAAGGCACTTCCTACGACAATATTCAGAAAGCACATATATAATATTGGGATGCGCAATCTACGAAATTTGTGAAGAATTGTTCGTGTCAACATGAGGGGGAGTTTACGTGACTGCACTCTTTTTCCCTTACTATGGTTTTTATCCCAATGGGTTTTTCCTAGTAAGGTTTTTAACGAGGCAGTATAAAAACACGTAATGTATACAATCATTATGATCATCATCACAAGGGGGAGTGTTGAAAAATTATTTAAAATGTGAAAAATATTTGTGTTGAAAATGTGAATGTTGGATGTTGAAAATTAGGTGTTGAATATTGAAAATTCGTGTGTGATGATGTAGGTAATGATGTATTTTATTTTTGGATTATTTGTAAAAATTTTCTATAAATAGATCTCTCATTTGTGAAGAAAATCACAATTGAGTTGAGAGAAAATTATTATAAAGTGTGTAGTGTGATAATTTTAAGAGTTTGAGATTTTTACTTTTTACCGTAAATTTTTACTTTTTCACAACAATTTTATATTTATATATATACAAATGTATATAAATTAACGTCGTGAAAATTTTTGGAGTCCAATTGAGATATGAAATTTATTATTAAATAACTTATATAGGTAATTTATTTTGACAAAGAACCATATGGAATATAGTGTGGTAGGAAAGATATAAATGGGACTTTGTAGGTAAAAGGATTTTATCAGTATTTATTTTCATTTTAAAATTTCACTAGCATTACATTGATGGATATGATTGTGATTTGGTGGATATTTTAATTATGGAATTGAAAAGTATATTTCTTGTTCTGACAAAAGATTCTTTGTACTATTAATTCATCAGATCACATAGGATATATTCACTTGTAGGCGAGCGTTGAATCCCCAACTATAATGCATTGACTCCTACGTATTTCGAAACTACACTTAACCTCTCCACCTGATGGTCCTCAATAGAGTCGGTAAAACAGATTAAAGTGTATGCTAGTACGTAGAGCCTTCACATTGTCCCGGGTCAAATAACTAATGAGGTATGATCATATATAGCAATAGACTATTCAACTTGATAATTGATAACCACTTAAACAGTTAAAGAGAGGATTGTTCAGTACATCATCAAATGATCACTCATTTGTATGAATGAACATTTCTATGTCAATGAAACATGACGTTTAATATATTCCATGACTTAATATATACAGCTTGCATGAGTATATAAATAAAATAAATATCATAATTGGATATACTCATAAAATATTATTAAAATGAAAATTATTTTTACTTAAGAGTCAATAAAGCTTAAGCCATATATTGAACACCTACTCTAACACATATAGATTGATTATGTGGTGTATTATATGATAATTTAATTATATAAATGCTCGACCATGAATCCACAATTATCTATTAAAGAAAAAAATATGTTTAATTCAATTTTTAATTATTGGGCAAACAAATAAAATTACTTCTAACTTTTTTTTTTTAAAAGCTAGGTTACATAAAATATTTAAACCAATTTCATTCCTAAAACTATCTATTGAATAAAACTGGTATATTGTTGTTATTTCTTGCCGTTAAGTTATATTCATTCCCTTTTATCCATATTTTCTGATCCTTAACTTGAACGTCGGAGAAATTTTCTTCGAAAAATCGTCATGCATACAGCATGCCTTCTAACATTCTTTATCTGTGTGTGCGTGCAAGCTACTATGTGTTGGTTGAATGATTATCGGAGTGAAATCACTTGTGCATGGTTCAAGAACATAGAGCTACCGATCATTTGTATCGCGTGCATGATATATTCACCTTATTTTGGGCAACACCATAACCATTAAGCAATCCTTATTTATTGAATAAATTTTTTTAAATTAAATTATTTGGTTCTTCGAGTAGAAGAAGTATTTGCGATTAATAATAACGAATCGGCCCTTAAATTTCGAAAAATATTTCACATCAAGTAACTCTTAACGCTTGACTGATTCATTTTAATAAAGAACTGGTATATTTAAGGGGAAATTTATAAAATAATTTTGGTAAACTATTTTTTTTAAGAAAATGATTTCCTCAAATGTATTTTTTTTTTTAAAAAAAAACCCCTAAAATAATTGGGAAGTGTTATATAATTAGGGAATACGTTTTGAATCGTTAGCTTAATATATTTGAAGTGAATACGTGAAATGATATAAATTAAGATTCACAAAAATAGAGAGAAAATTTTTACGTTTTATACCAATTAGCTATTTTTAACCATCGATATGTTTGATTTCTTAAAAAAATAGTTTGATGATTTTTTATTTTTATTTTGAGACGGGAGAGTTAATTTTGTTGTGCAAAAAGCCCAACTCTATTGGGTTAAAGCCTGCTATAAGCCCAACACTCTTATTACCTTATTCTTGGGCCTAAATGGGGGTGGAAATTTTTGGCATACCGAATTTTTTGGTATGGTACGGTAACGATATGAAATTTGAAATTTTCGATATATACCGAAATATCGAAATAATATATATAAATTAAAAAATATATAATATTTTTAAATAATAAAGGTAATTTTTTAAAAATATAAGGTATTTTTTGGTATAAAACGATATATATAGATACCGTACCAAAATAAAGAATTTAATTTCTGTTTAGACTCATAATGTTGAAATAGTTCAAATCAAAGTTCAGTGAAACAACTCGATTCATAGTTGAGAATTTAAACTGTTGACAAATCTTATCTCTGTCGCCTAGCCTTACAGCTAATTAGAGGACTGGATGCTAGGCCTCGACTTGTTAAAAAGCCGACAGGCTTTAGAAATCACAAGACTTCAGACATTGTTGCAAAGATAGCGGATTAAAAAGTCGCGCATGTTGCGGTTGAGAAATTAAGTTTGAGAAATTATTTGACGTCATATATATAATTATTTGAATTAATGCTAAAAAGCTAGGTTCCAAATCGAACTAAATTATCAAAGATCAACAAAAAAGAAAGTGCATCATCAAATAATCAATTGTTAGTGAACATTTTAAAAGCTAGATATTTACATGAAATCATTTAAGGGCTCATTCGATAAGTATACAAAACTTGTAAATGCTTAACGTCCAATTTTCTAATGAATTATAAATCTCCGATAATCTCGAAATGACAAGGTGGCTGTCGTGATTATTATTGATGATAAAACTATTTAATATATTCAAAACTAATTTATGAGTGGGGACATAACTGTATCTCGAACTAAAGGAAATGATTTATGATTCTAGATACAACTTATTTACGTAAAAAAAAATTATAACATATGAGAATTGTCATAATACTTTTGGAAAAATTGGTTTTCTAAGTTTGTAATTTTTGGTTTTTAGTTCGGTATCTTTGTCATGTTTGATTTACGTTCGGTATTTTCCAATTATTTAGACATTTGATTTTTTTTACCCAATTTTCACTTAGGTTGCTAAATTGATATTTTTCTTTAGTCACATGCAAACTTTGAATTATGGTTTTTGTCACATCACACGTACCATGGAATTTAACATAAACATCGCATCTTCCCTCTCATCATATCCATCGGCATCACTTTTATTATAAGAAGTAAATATCTAATTTTCTTTCAACAAATCTCTAAAGTATAGTTTGGTACATGGGATAAGAGAGAGATTGATAAATAATCCTCCTTATCCCAAGTTTGATACCTTTTTAGAAAGCCCATGATAATATCATGAGCTCGTGATAAATAGTTTTATACAAAGATAATGTACCCCTTTTATGACATGTGATAATTTTAATCTAATGATAAAAAACACCACAAATGACTTAATTGCCCTCAATATATAAAAATCGTAAACCATATCGTTCTCTCATTTCACCGTCCCATCAAATAAATATTTTTATTTTATTTTTATATATTATATAATATGATAATTATATAAATGAACTCGAGATAATTATATAAATGATTTTTATAAATCTCAATAAAATTAATATTATCACTCGATTAACCTTAAAAATTGATATTTGACTTGACTCACAAAATCAAGGGCTCGATTATCATATTATATAATATATAAAATTAGGTAAAAATAAATAAATTATGCAAGCACTGTCGGCGCATGAACAGATAAGAAATATGAACTCAAGCAACAACTTTGAAATTATAAAATTTATTATGATAATTAAGGTTAATTTTGTCATTATAATCAAATATATAAATTTAATTACTCTTATTAAAATCATACCAAACATTAAATATAATATCCTACATCTTATATATCCTTAACTTACCTTATATTATATATCACATGTTTATCATATCATGTGTACCAAACTATGCCTAAATTTCTAAGAATAAGATGAGTTATTTTACACGAGATTACAATGTCATCTGTTTCCGAAGGAGGAATGTTGTTATGTAAATGTGTAAAAAGAGCATAATTGATGGTTTCTTGGACAAGTGATAATCAAAGACGTAGGTTTCACGCCTCACGAATTTGGAGGGTGGGTGTCTTAATTTTCAATATAATTATTCGATTTTACAACCTTCTCATACTTTGATTTTTATAGTCTTGTACTGAGTTATTTGATGAAACATGTTACTTGCTATGACAGAGTGGCGAGTGTGATTTTTTTTGCATGGGAAGATCCGCCAATGTGGTGCAGCTCAATAACTACAATTCCTGACATGAAATGGAAACTGGTAGTGCTCGAAGTTTACAAGAAAGAAACTGAAAAGGAGAATCGAAATTCGAAGTTCTTAATTGCTGAATCATGGTCGATTTTCATTTTTTTTTCTATTTGTGTTATTGGAGAATTTATCAGAATGAATGTATTGGTGTTTTGTAAGATAAAAATGTATTGGCTTATCGGGCTATGCTAGAAGTTTCATTGTAATGTCGAAAACTTTTCAAAAAAAAAAATAAATAAAAGAATTTATTCAACCTCTCTAAATTTTAACTCGATCCTAACAATGTGCAACCCAAAAGATAAAAATGCAATGTTAGAGTAATACCTCGAGGATCTTATGACATTGATTTATTTTGGTGTTTTGTTGAAAATGTAATGAGAAATATGTATTATCTGCTATGTTTTCCAAGTTCTTTCCTCATGTGAAATTGATCTTAGAAAAGTATTATTGCAAATATCAATTATATGTCGTAAAAGATTGTTTGTGGTTATTGTGTACTGATGCACATACTTTTGCTTATATACCTACTCTTTTGGCAACTCAAAACATCAACAATTTCTAGCTCTTGTCAAGTCTTATGTAGTGTTTTGTGGCCGCTTGGTACAACCACATTCAAGAGCAATTTATTGGATCTACGTATACATAAAAAAGAATATTACATGAAAGAACAAACGAAAAGGAATTACAACATAACAAAAAAGAATTCGATGCAAAAATGATTAAAGAATAAATTTGATGCATATGGGAGGGAAAAACACAAAATTTAGAGACCAGTAAGGTTTAAAGATTGAATATCATATTTAGGTGGTGGTAGATGAAGATCAGACGTAACTCGAATCAGTATTTCTTGTAAAATAATTTTTCTTCTCAGAAAATTGAGAATTTTTTTTAGAGAAAAATAGAGATTTATTTCTCCCTCTACATAAATTTCAATTGATATGGGAGGGAAGAGGTAATCACTTTCCCTCCAATAAAAGTTGATGTGCATGTTAAATTCCTTATTATACGTTATGCGACCAAACTTACATTTCAAAATTTGCATGTCATCGAGGAAAAATATCACTTCAGCAATTGTTGTGGAAATTAGATTAAAAAAATGATCAAATGTCTGAATAACGGAAAAATATCAGGCGCAAATCAAAAGTGACAAAGATGTCATACCAAAAACAAAAAAAGACAAAATTATATGACAAATTTATCAATTTCCCCCAAGGTAAGTCGAGACTAGCTTCCAAGTGCTCTCTATACTTCTGCTCAAATCGGCTCGTTCGAAACACTACAATATAATTAGAGCAAAGAGTTAGTTCCCAAATCAACATCCACAAGTCTCATATAGTCTATAATACTATGATGGGAAAAATGTACTTTTGGCCTCGTATATTTGTTTCTTTGCAATTTGATCATTTATGTTATCTAATTTCATTTTCAGTCATGTATCTTTCAATTTTTCACAGTTTTAATCATTTTTCATTAGAAGTGCTGATACACACAACGTTATGTCAAAACGTATACATCGCATAAATGCAACATTAGCACCACATCAAAAAATGACTAAAATTGCTAACATAACAAAGATAACGGACCACGACTGAAATTTGACAATATAGATGACCAAAATCGTAGAGACACACACTGCACCACTGAGGTGTCGTCTATCTATTGGATGTACAATTTTATTACATCTAATAGATATATGTCACCTCATGTACTTACATTTGTGTTCACTGTGAATGTTCAATGAATCTTTGAAAAGAGGAATGATGAGGTGATGATTTGAAAAGAGGGGGGAATATCATACGTTAGATTTGTTTTGTAGAAGTGGAAAATTGAGGTACTGCTGCTCCTTTTGCCTGCCTTTATTTTCTTTGAAGTGTTTGGTATTGTCATTTTCCATGGCAGGCCGGGGATGACCCCATCGCTCCCTCATTTATTCCTTCTGCAAATACAATGTTGAGTATTTATTTCATTGCCGGTTGCTCTTTCTCAATTTAATTTCAATCTTCTAATTTAATTTATTATTAAATATATCAACTACAACTTTAGGGTTTCTTCAAATATAATCGATTACTGAATTTGATCATACGAAAGTATATATATATATATATATANATCTCGATCACTTGCTGTTGCACTAAATATCCCTCCCCGGATGATTATATCTTTAAATGTGTTGATAAATATAACCCTTTATTTTTTTTAATAAACAATTAATTATAAAAGCTATTAATCTCACTATTATATATCTCATATGTTTTTTTTTTTAAAAAAACTAATTCCTTGCAATAATTCATGGCAAATAATATCAGAAAGTGACGTGAGAGATCAACCCGCCCTTCACAGTCAAACAAAGAACCATCTGTCCTTACTAACGTACATATGAGTCGTTTGGTTAGTTGATGAAGGTAGTTTATTATATATCTCATTTATTTGTCTGAACAAGATTATATTGGTATCTGTTTAAAATTTGAATTTATGGTAAAAAGATATTATAATTATATACGAGGTAAACAGATTTGGATCCTCTGCTGTGACTGAAAACACAGAACATGGTGATGTGCATTTTTTACACGAGATGATCAGTTGACCATCTGATGGACCTCACACAATGTCAGATAAATTTGAAAAATTGTCAGACGAAATGAGATGATCAGCTGATCATCTCGTGTAAAAAGAGCACAGCACCATGTGATGTGTTTTCAGCCACAGGATCCAAATCCGAGGTAAACACATATACATTAATCTTTTGTCTGGAAAACAAACAAAAAATGACAGTTTCCCACTTTTCATCAAGAAGCACAAAACCAAAGCACAAAACCATCGTATCATTCAAGTCACCGCTACATTTATTATTTATACGTAAATGATCAAAAGCAAGCATTATTTTAACCCAAAAAAATAATCATTTCTTCAATGGAAGAAACTCAAAAAATTGATAATGATCAGGAGCAACATTAGTAGCAGTACTGGTGTAGTTTACTACAATGGATCGATCATCCTCCTCGCATGGCCTCCGGCAGCCGCTTCGAGCAGGGAACAACTGCAGAGTGGCCTGCTCCTCCACACAGTCACCACCGGCGCCTCCTCCGCCGCAATGGTCCAGACTTTGAAACTGCTGATGCTTTAATGGGTGAATGTGCACAGTGGCAGATGACGAGAAAGAATAGTTAATTAGGTTGTTGGGAGATGGAGAAGAAGGGGACAAATGCAACATTTGCCAATTACTGGGAATTCTCCTCTCTTCTTCCAGTTCTGTCTCCTCATTGAACTGTACCCATCCATCTGCTTTACTACCTTCTGCCCCTTGTGTTGGCATACTTTTCTAATAAAAAAACAATCATATTTAAATTCCATGCAATAAATACTGAATATATATATATATATATATATATATATATATATAGTTTCATCATATAGAATTGTCACCTTAGCGTTATTCACATAATATAATGTAATATATATCTTATGTTCCTAGGTCATCTTAAATATTAGCGCAAAAAAATTTAAGCAGAGAAGGTATAATAATGAAGGACAAAAACTTGTGTGAGAAGGACGATCTCACGGGTCGTATTTTGTGAGAATGATATCTTATTTGGGTTATCCATGAAAAAATATTACTTTTTATGCTAAGAGTATTACTTTTTATTGTGAATATCGGTAGGATTGACCCGTCTCACAAATAATGATTCGTGAGACCGGATCACAAGAGACCTACTCTAATTAAGTTGCCAAATCTCACAACTTAGAAGTAAATATAGTAACTTACGTAGCTTTTAGAAAAAGGGCATGAATCTTTCTTTTCTAATTAGAAAAAGTCCATCCATGGAAAATAATGCTTCGACACTTATATACCAACAAATTTTCCGGTAAAATAAGCAAATACAAGCTACGGGTTTTATTGAATAGAAAATACTTGCAGCTGCGGAAACGTATGTCAATCATTTTGAACATTGAATAGAAGAAAAAATTTATATTTTTGTAGCGTATTTTGCATGTTTTTCATTTATTTTTTATGTTGTCGGTCATTTTTTTATCTTAGTCCACACAATTGAATTTTTTCCCGAAATATGATGATGTGACACCAGAAATTAATGATGACACATTACCGATCGGGTGAAAAATGACTAATTTTGAAAGAAAAGTACAAATTCATGGACTAATTAAGACAATTAATTGATCGACAACATGACCAAAACATACAAGTTATAAGACCGAAAATATAACTTACCGTCGATAGGAAATATCTAACTTCTCCCTTTTTTTTCCTTTTGACAAGTGACTGAGAACATAATCTATATATTTCCATGCAAATGTAGGTGAAAAGAGAAAAAAATAGCAAGACACAGAGGAATTGAGCAGAACATAACAATAACATGACAAGTGCCCATGATTAAAGTTTCTTAAACCCTAAAATGTTTCCTAGCCAGAAAAACACCCACATATGCAGCTTTCAGGCTACTTTCATCAAACCAAAAGGTTATGACTTCTCCCCATGTGCATCAAAGATGGTCCCGGAAAACGAAGCGACTTTAATGGACTCAGGGGGACTAAAACTTGAATTGTCAGAAAAACTATACATAAAATTTTAATTTTAATTTTTTAATTCAAGCTGGGGATCGGAAGATATATTCTTGATGATCTGAACTCGCTCTAAAACACATGAATTTTTTACATATATTTTATGTGAGAAGGTATCATGAGGATCTTTGAAATACAAGTAATCATTGGCTAATCATGAGATAATATATAGTTAAAGTCTGAAAATAGGATAAACGAAAGGGGATCTTGCGTAGAACAAATTATATGTATATTTCTGAATTAAAAGGACAGTCGGAGGAAAAAAACAAACCTGTGCAATTGTGGTGCTAGATTTTTTGGGAGATGCCAGCTTCTTATAAATCTGTTCAACTTCAAATACTGTCCCATTTTCCCCTGTGAGGAAGAGTCGACAGAAAGAAAAACAAAATAGAATACAACTTATAAATACGAAAACATTATGCATCGCAAGATCAACTATCAATACAGCTTTCCGTGACGAATACTACAATAGAAAACAAATCTGACAGTGAAAGGAGAATCGTGTGTTGCTATATAGAAACCACACGGTTTTTTCTTTAGTAAATTTCATGCATTTACACGAGTCGAAAGTATACAAAAACATACGGATATATGGAGCTATTAATCTATGCTTTTAAATTATTATATTAGTTGTAACCCTTCAATCAGTACCTGATGATGATTGTTTCTTCCTTTCTGACTTGGGTATTTGATTCACGTTATTAGATTCTTGATCGTCGTGTTGGCGTCGTCGTTTTTGGCGTTCTCTGGCCTTGTGATTCTGGAACCAGTAGAACACGTTCTTGCCCTCAATCTTGCCGTATAGACGGAGCTGCGCTGTGATGTGCTGGATTTGCTCGGCGGATGGGGTTCGAACGCCTCGGCTATACAATTCTTCAAGGGCTTGGAGCTGCTCGGGAGTCGGGTTCCAACGGGAGCTGACCACGACTTGTTGTGTACTGAATTCTCTCTTGTTTTGTTCATCCATTGCTGCAGAAACTAATATGCAATAAAATCAAGAAAAGAAGAAAGTCAAATGGTTAATGGGTACGAATTAGCTCAAGAACCTAGTCCTTTTTAAAAATCCTGCTCTAAAACTTTAGCTTTTTGTATTCTCTTGGGGGCAAGACTCCCATGAAACCCAGGGTTGATTATATTATATTAGATTCAGACCACATATATATGTGAGAAGAACTATAAAGACTTGCCAAAATGATGGTTTAAGGCAAGAAAATGATCGGTCCCATGGTTGGGAGTCGCCCAGGTGGTGGCGGAGGCGGTTATCGGCATGAAAGGTCGGAATTTCTGGACGTTAAATGAATCTTGAACGCTACGGAGCTGATCTCCGCTATCGTTGCACCCTATCATCCACATCGGTCTTCTTGTCTTTGAATTTGGCTATTTCTTTATCCTCTTTATAAGTGTAAGAAATTAAATAAGTTAACTTGATAAAATCTTTGTTGATATATTATACTTGTATCAAGAATTAAAGGGTGAGCTTAAAATGGGATTTAAAAAAGGAGAGGTACATGGAAGCGAATGATTTATTAATAATTAATATTATGAGGATGAGGAGGAGGAGGAGAAGCAAATGGCAAATGAGTTTCAGAGAAAGGGACTGAACAATGAAAAACGACGTGACGATTATGAGGGTTATCATAAGCCTCGTCACCTTGTTTCTTACAACCCCATTTATCGTTCTTCTCCCTCTCTCGTGCCTTTCGCACTTTTTCTCCATCCCAACTGCCAACTCTAAGGATGTTCTTTTTTTTCTTTCTTTTTAATTGCAATATATATATACACATACTAAATATATATGATAATATATAAATATTACTGGTGTATGAAACATAATATTTTAATATTAACATGTGCAACTATCAGATCCCTTAGTTTTGGTGATAACAAACAATAACTTATTATATTATACCAAGATGCTTTTGTAATGTATTACAGGTACTCGACCACACACCGAAGATTCAGAAAAATTCATTCAACCGATCTAGAGATGCAAAGCGATCCATCCGCTTTATCATCAGCAGCGTACTTGATCTATTCAACCGCTCAAGCGTTCAAGTCTGTAGCATAAGGATTACTTGATCGTTCACCATATCGAAGTACATATATAAACGGTTGAGTAAAGTCATCTTCAGATACAAGCCACATTTCTTACAACTATCTTACCTACTTTATCAGAAAAATTGGTAGACTGATCATACATGACAAACATGATATCATAAGAATACATGGTGTAATATGACACTTATTTTGAGTGTTAACAACTCTTTGATGAGTGTTTCTGAGTGTCAAGCTGGCGACTAAAAATCATGCGCTACTTGGGAGGCAACCCAAGCGTGTTATTTCCGTTTTATTTATTTTAATTTTAGTTTTTGCAATGAGTTCTTGTTTATTTGTGAGTTGGTCTTGCTTAAATTCTTAAATTTTTGTGCAAGGTATGCACATTGGATGAAATGGAATATGTGTGGCCTAAGAAATTCGTACAACATAAGAAGATTGATGTTTATCTGCAGTACTCAAATTAAACCCATTGCTTTACAATCAATCAGGGAGTTTTTTCTTTGGTTTTTTTACATTCTGTATTCTTGCATTTAGTTGTTTGTGTTTAATTAGTTTTGTCTCCAGTATGTCATCTAGTGAATTGAGGACAATGCACGCAACTTTAACATGGAGAGGGGTAGTTCTTTTCCTTTATTTATTTATTGTCATAAAAAAACCCCATCATTTAATTGTGTATGATCATGTAAAGACTAGTTCAGAATAATGGGATGATGACATTTTGCCGATGAAAAACACAAATTTATGATAGAGACATGTCCATTGATCTTGATTACTCCATTAGTTTAGGACACCCTTGTTGTTGAAGCATGAAATTATTTTTGAAGATCGATTTTTGGTTTTTAAGCATTTTTCATTATGTTATTGTTTTGATTGCATATTTGAAGAATGATCTACTTTGAAGTGATTTTATAGACTATAATTAAGACCGAGAGGGGATTTTATTACATGATATGATAATATAATTCATGGATCTACAACTTGCATAAGCATATGAAGTTGGATACATGTTGATATTCTTAGACCGAAAAGCAAAAGATAGGGGATTCCATTATATATTGATGTGATTGCAATTGTTAAATAACACAATGACATTTTGTTAATTAGATTAATATAGTTCGACATTGTATACACTACAAGAAAAAAGGCCTACGACAACGGTTTTTCCCCGTTGTTCTAGGCCTTTTAAAACCGTTGTTAGAAGCCCTGTGGTTAAAGGGTGTGCTCAAAGACAACGGTGAAAAACCGTTGTCGTAGACGTCTAAAGATGACGGTGAAAAACCGTTGTCGTAGGTATATAAAACCGTTGTTAAAAGTCCTGTGGTTAAAGAATTAGCTAAAAGACAACGGTTTTGGATTGTTGTGGTAGTTACAAATTAATTTGCGACGGCAATCATCGTTAACCGTCGCTAAAATTAGCGACGGTCGTAATTAAAATAGTCGCTAAATAGCGACGGTTTTACACACCGTCGCTAAATTAGCGACGATATTTTTTAAATTTCGTCGCTAATATTAGCGACGGTTTTTTATGCTTTCCGTCGCTATTTTTTTTCAGTAAAATAAAAAAAATTTCACTTTTAATATTTTAATAAATATACGAAAAAAACTAACAATGTTGATTATATTCTTGATTTACTGTCGAAAATACTATATTCTTGATTTTAAAAATTTATTAAAATATAAAGATAAAAACGAAACTAAAATTGTGTAAGGGAGAAAAATTTTAAGTGTTGTGAAGTGGTATGGTAGAAAATAGACTGAGGGTGGGGGTATTTATAGACAGTTTGCGACGGTTTTGACTTAAACTGTCGCAATTAGCGACGGTTATTTTTTTAACTGTCGCCGATTTAAAATTAGCGACGTTTTTACAAGAACTGTCGCTTTATTTAGCAACGGTTACAATAAACCTTCGCTAAATATAGCGACGGTTAAATATAAACTGTCGCTAATTATAGATCGACGACGGTTTACCGAAACGGTCGCTAAATTTAGCGACGGTAATACAAAAACCGTCGCTAAATTTAGCGACTGTTCTCGTAAATTCGTCGTTATATCTACATCGGCGACAGTTTTTCTTAAAACCGTCGCTAATTTTAGCGACGGGTATACTTAACCCGTCGCAATATTTAAATTAACGACGATATAGTGTAACCGTCGCTAATTTTAGCGATAAATTTTACTTAAACCGTCGCAAAATCTAATATTGACAACAAAATTTGTAGAAAAACTAGTTGAAAGACAACGGTTTGTTACAAACCGTTGTCATAGCTTGAAGAAAAACGCTAATAGAAAACAGTTTAAAAACCGTTGTCGTAGCCCAAAAAAAAAACGCTCATAGACAACGATTTTTAAAAACCGTTGTCGTAGATATATCAAAGACAAGAGTTTTAAAGAAACTGTTGTCTTTGAGCGGATTTTTTTAGGTTACGACAACGGTTTTTGTTAAAACCGTTGTTAAAAGTAAAAAGACAACGGTTTTTGTTAAAACTGTTATCTTTGATGTGTTGTTAAATACGATTTTTCTTGTAGTGATAACACAAGGATATTTGGTTAATTACTACATTTTGTTAATTAGATTAATATAGTTCGACATAGTATATCGATATATTAGATAATCTCGTCAAAATCATAGCTTAATAATTGAAATTCAGTCATTAGAGAAGATTCGGGGTAGATGAACCGAGATCCTAATAATTTTTTATTGAGTATTTTAGTTTATATTATTTATATTGTGCTTGTTTTATTTTGTTATTTCAATATTAATTTAGTTGATAATTAATTCAATTATCGTTTTAATTAACTAAAGAATTGTACTTAAGGTAAATTTTTCTAATGAATCTCTATGAGAACGATACTCATACTTTGTATACTATATTATATTTTGACTTGTGCACTTGCGATTCATTTGAACATAACATTTTATTTTATTTTTATTGGAGATTTACAGTGCAAGAAAAACTCGATCATTAATCTATCTCAAGAATTTATCAACAAGAAATGATTTTGTGGGTACTACAAAGAAACAATTGGAATTTTGTGGGGATAATCACTACAAGAAATTCTGCATACAACAACGCACATACGACAACGGTTTTTCACAAAAACCGTTGTCGTATGTTTTTTAATAACAGTTTTATCGAAAACCGTTGTCTTTTGGAGGGCAAAGACAACGGCTTTTGGGATCACTTTGAGCGTTTTTTTTGGTCAACGACAACGGTTCTATGAACTGTTGTCGATTAGCGTGTATTTTGGGACAAACAACAACGGTTTTGGAAAACGTTACAATATTTAGCGACGGTTAATTCACAAACCGTCGCTAATTTTAGCGACGGTTTGTTAAAACTGTTGCTACGTTTAAATTAGCGACAGTTTTTTAGCGTGTTTTTTTGGACAAACAACAACGATTTTGGAAAACGTTGCAATATTTAGCGATAGTTAATTCAAAAACCGTCGCTAATTTTAGCGACGGTTTGTCAAAACCGTCGCTACGTTTAAATTCGCGACGGTTCTAAAATAACCGTCGCTAATGTTAGCGTGATTTTTTTGACAAACAACAACGGTTTTGGAAAACGTTGCAATATTTAGCGACGGTTATTTTCAAACCGTCGCTACGTTTAAATTAGCGACGGTTTTGAATTAACCGTCGCTAAATTTAGCGACATTGTTTTGAAACCGTCGCTAATTTTAGCGATCGTTTAAATCCAAACCGTTGTCAAATAAAAATATGCGACGGTTTATCATTTACCGTCGCTCCAAAATCCATCGCAAACTGTCTATAAATATCTCCATTTTCGTTCCATTTTCCTCCACATACTTCACAACACTTAAAATTTTTCTCTTTTACACCATTTTATCACTTCACACAACACTTAAAATTTTTTTCACCACTTCATAACACTTAAAATTTTTCTCTCTTACACCATTTCATCACTTCACACAACACTTAAAATTTTTTTATCTTACACAATTTTATCACTTTCACACAACACGCAAAATTTTTCCAACCACTTTATAACACTTAAAATTTTTCTCTTTTACACGATTTTACTACTTCACAACACTTAAATTTTTTTCTTTTACACGATTTTAGTTCGGATTATTAGTTTCTTTTTAGATTTATTAAATTATTAAAAGTATTTTTTTTATTTTTCGAAACAAATTAGCGACGGAACTCTTGAAAGATGTCCGTCGCTAAAATTAGCGACGGTCGTGATTGCTACCGTCACTAATTTTAAATTAGCGACGGTTTATATAACCGTCGCTGATTTAAGTAGCGACGGTTTATGTAACCGTCGCTAATTTAAAATTAGCGACGGGTAGAAGTAACGATCGTCGCTATTTTTATTTGCGACGGTTTTAAAAACCGTCGCAAATTTGATCTACCACAACGGATAAAAACCGTTGTCATTGAACGGACTTTCAACAACACCCTCAGTTACAACAGTTTTTAAATGGCTACGACAATGGATAAAATCCGTTGTCGTTTGCCGTTTTTGTAGTAGTGAATGCTTTTGTTCATTTTGAGGGTATTATGTTTGCAATGATACTTTTTGGTGGTATATGTTGAGGTTAAATGAAACACTCACGCAAGATCGGGGAAAGAAAGTAGAGAAAAATAAGCGACACGCATTTACTTGGTTCGGATTGAGATCAATCCTACATCCAAGGTCCTGGGAACACCCCAATGAAATCACTAAATTGAACAAGATACAAGCAATTACAACTCTCACAGAACCACACCACCACCGAGCTCTCACAATACAAATATATACGTTTATATCAGACTTGTATATCATGTTCGGTTTTTTTCTTTACTTCTATTGAGCAATTCTAAACGCAACAATTATATGGAAGAAAGATGAATATTAGAGTGTGTAGATTATGTTATATTCAGAGAATTTCACTTGTAGCAGCCGAGGGAAGAAAAAGACTTAATTTGTTATGTCCGTCAACCGCCCTTTAACCAACTCATACCCAATTTAATCTGTTGACCTCAAGACTATTAAGTCACAGCTGTTGGATGCACACCATTTAGCCATAAAGAGTCTTAGCCATTTGATTAATATAATGAGTCAAATAAAATATTCACAATTCTCCAACTATTTGGCTCATTTCAGTGGTTCCAAAACCATGTTCCCAGGTTCAAGACCCGACAGTCATTCCTCCATATTGAGCAGGCGCAATGCATCCTTAAGTTTATTGACTGGGATAACTTTTGTTAACATATCCGCAGGGTTAACCTTTGTGTTGATCTTCTTGATACTTACTAGTTCCCTTGATATGATTTCCCTCACAAAGTGTAGTCTCACATCAATGTGCTTAGTCCTTTCATGAAATACCGTATTCTTAGAAAGATGGATCGCACTTTTGTGAATCACAGAAAACCGTAGCAGAGTTCTGTTGATATCCTAATTCATTAACAAAGCCTTTAATCCACAAGGCTTCCTTTACAGCTTCCGTAAGTGAGATATATTCTGCTTCGATTGTTGACAAGGCTATTACATGATGTAAACTTGATTTCCAGCTTACAACATTTCCTCCAACCGTAAAAACATACCCGAACAGAGACCTTTTTTTATCAAGATCAGCAGCATAATCAGAGTCACAATATCCTATGACTTCACAGGTTGATTGTTGAGATCTAGAGTAAACCAATTTCAACTTCTTGGTCTCCTTTAAATATATTAGCAACCACTTCACCGCCTGCCAATGTTTCCAACTTGGCTTGCTCATAAACCTGCTAATCAAACCCAAACCATATGTGATATCTGGTCTGGTTGATACCATAGAGAACATAATGCTTCCTACAGCATTTGAGTATGGTACATCCTTCATGTGAGCATATTCTAATTCAGTGTCTTCCTCCTTGACAGCTTTTAGCTTGAAGTGTGCACCAATAGGAGTGCTAACACTCTTAGCGTCTTTCATACCGAAAATATCCAATAACTTTCTGATATATCTTTCTTGAAATAAGCACGGGATTCTTAGAAGTCTGTTCCTGATAATATCCATACCTAAAATGCGCTTGGCTGGCCCAAGATCCTTCATCTCAAATTCAGAATTGAGTAGGTACTTTAACCTATGTATTTGCTTCAAGTCCTTACAGACAATAAGCATGTCATCTACATAGATTAGTAGATATATGTATGACTTATCCTGAAATCTGGAGTAGTAAACACAGCTATCATATTTTGATCTCTTGAAGCCTTGGTTCTGTATAAAATCATCGAACCGTCTATACCATTGCTGAGGAGATTGCTTGAGTCCATAAAGTGATTTATGTAATAAGCAGACTTTTCCAGCCTCAGCTTGTTGTACAAAGCCCTCGAGTTGTGTCATTAGAATCTCCTCTTCTAATTTGCCATGTAAGAATGCGGTCTTGACATCCAATTGCTCTAATTCCAAGTCAAACGTGGCAGTGATTGACAGTAAGATTCTGATTGAGATGTGTTTCACTACAGGTGAGAAAACTTCGTAATAGTCCACGCCTTCGACTTGGGAGAATCATTTTGCCACTAATATGGCCTTAAATCTAGCTGCTTCTGCCCCTGGAATCCCTGGTTTTCTTTTGAATACCCACTTACAACCAATGACCCTTTTTCCTATTGGTCTATCAACTAGGATCCAGGTGCGATTTTTATCCAATGACTCGATCTCTTCATTCATGGCTTTCTTCCACTTTAGCCAGTCCTTGCTAATTTTTGCTTCGTTATAGCTAGTTGGTTCCTCAAGTTCAAGTAAATCAGCCACATTCAAGGCAAATGCAATGAAATCTGCATTTGCAAACCTTGGTGGCACTCTTATCTGCCTTCTAATTCGGTCTCTTGACAGAACATAGCCGTCTAGTCCTTGAATATTATCACTATCACTCTGAGCTTCCTCATCACCCTGAACTTCTTGATCATTGATGTGAGGATCTAGTTGATCATGACTCTGACATATGTCATGGATGTTTTTAGGCCAAGAATCAATACCTCCACCAGAATCTTGGCTACCTGCAGGTTCTGCTTGAGAGTTTCCATCCAAGTTTTGAGAGTTCACCTGGTTTTGAAAGTCTTGCTCAGCTTGTTTAGAGCTGGAATTTTCTGGAATACTCATATTAGTTTTATAAAACTCATTTTAATTAAAAATTACATCTCTGCTAATCACACATTTATGTTCATCCAATAGCCATACCTTGTAACCTTTAGCTCCACTAGGATATCCAAGGAAAATTCCTTTTTTAGCTCTTGGGTTTAGTTTACCTTGGTTGACATGAACATATACTATGCATCCAAAGGTTCTGATGTGTTCATACTCAGGTTATACAGTAGACCATTTCATCTCGGGAACAAGGAACTCTATGGCAGAAGATGGAGACCTATTTATTAAGTAGCAAGATGTTGAAGCAGCTTCGGCCCAAAACTTGTTTGATAAACCACTCTCATTTAACATGCATCTTACTTTGCCCATGATAGTCCTATTCATGCGTTCTGCCACACCATTTTGTTGTGGCGTGTATGTGCATGTTCGATGTCTAGCAATTCCAGATTTTGCACACAAATTATCAAATTGCTGATTACAGAATTCTAGCCCATTATCAGTTCTTAGTCTCTTTATTTTATTCCCTATTTGATTTTCAATCAAGGTTTTCCATTCAACAAATTTATCAAACGCTTCAGCCTTGATTTTCAGAAAATAAATCCACACTTTTCTAGAATAATCATCAATTAAAGAGATAAAATACTGAGATTCAGAGAGTGAGGGTGGTACCTTAGGTGAGCCCCATAGATCAGAGTGGATGTAGTCGAGGGTTGATTTTGTATTGTGAGTTGTTGTGTTAAACTTCAGCCTATGAGCCTTTCCTAACGCGCAGCTCTCACAAAATTCCAGATTGCTGATCTGTCTTGGATTTAGAAAACCTTGCTTGCTCAGTTCATGAAGTCTTTTTAGACTCATATGCCCGAGTCTCTTGTGCCACAAGGCTGTTAAATCCTTGGCAGGTGCTATGACATTTGTTTCTGAAGTGATGGTGTTTCCTTGCAAAACATACAGTCCTTGTTTCAGGATTCCTTTCATGATTACCAGGGATCCTTTTGCAACTGTCAGTACACCATCTTGAGCCTTGTAACTAAAGCCCTTTTGATCCATGGTGCCTAAAGAGATTAGGTTCCTCTTTAGGTCAGGAATGAATCGAACTTCAGTGATTACTTTCACTGATCCATCCCACATTTTATGCTTCACTGAGCCAACACCATGAACTTTGGATGATTGATTGTTCCCCATTAGTACTTGTCCAGAATCTAGTTCCTCGAAGTCAAAGAACCAATCTCTTCTAGGAGACATGTGATAGGTGCACCCTGAATCCATGATCCATTGTTCTTTTGGATCATCAGTCGATATGGTTAGAACCTCAGCATCTTGATATCCTTGGAGTACATTTACTTCTTCGGTTCCTAGACTTAGATCAGTCCTTTGATTGGCCTTTCTTTGAGGGCAATTTCTCCTGAAATGACCTTCTTTCTTACAGGTCCAGCAGGTCCTCTTGGTTCTTGATCTCGATCTGGTTTGAGGTCTTTGTTTGTTCCCATAGCTTCTTCTTTCAACTAATCTGCCTCTTACATTTAAGCCTTCACCAGGTGATTTGTATTGTTTTCCTGGAGCCCTGAGATCCAACTCCTTCGAGTAGGCAGCACCTGTGACTTCTTCAAGAGTAAGAGTATCTCTTCCATACTTCAAAGTATCTCTCAATTGATCGTACTGCTTCGGCAAGGAGTTTAACAAGAAAATGGCCTGATCTTCTTCATCAATCGTTACTTCTATGTTTTCAAGATCAGAGAGTAACTTAGTGAATTCATCGATGTTTTCATCTCTGGACTTATTTTCTTCTATCTTGAATCCATAGAATCGTTGTTTCAGATAGATTCTGTTAGGAAGTACTTTTGTCATATATAGTTGCTCTAGTTTGGTCCACATCTCACAAGCAGACTTTTCTTTCACCACTTTTCTGAGGATTTGATCGCTCAGACTCAGAACAATTGTATTTCTTGCTTTCTTGAGGATCTCGGCTTTGTTTTGTATTGTGTCGGGCATTTTTGATTCACCATTTAGGGCCTCATCCAGCCTTAAGTTTCCCAGGTGTGCAATCATTTTCTCCTTCCACAAGTTAAAGTCGTTCCTACCATCGAATTTCTCCACCTCGAATCTTGATGTTGACATATTGAAGATTTGCCCCTGGCCAGTAGACTATCCACAAGAAATCAACACAAAGCTTCGATCGAGCAGTCAATTCAACAGCTTCCTCTTTCAGTCAAGATCCAAGAGTAGGGCAATGAACCTGGCTCTGATACCAGTTTGTTGAGGTCAAATGAAACACTCACGCAAGATCGGGGAAAGAAAGTAGAGAAAAATAAGCGACACACATTTACTTGGTTCGGATTGAGATCAATCCTACATCCAAGATTCTGGGAACACCCACTAAATTGAACAAGATACAAGCGATTACAACTCTCACAAAACCACACACCACCGAGCTCTCACAATACAAATCTATACGTTTATATCAGACTTGTATATAATATTCGGTTTTTTTCTTTACTTCTATTGAGCAATTCTAAACGCAAGAATTATATGGAAGAAGGATGAATATCAGAGTGTGTAGAGTGTGCTGTATTCAGAGAATTTCACTTGTAGCAGCCGAGAGAAGAAGAAGACTTAATCTGTTATGTCCATCAACTGCCCTTTAATCAACTCACACCCAATTTAATCTGTTGACCTCAAGACTATTAAGTCACAGCCGTTGGATGCACACCATTTAGCCATAAAGAGTCTTAGCCATTTGATTAATATAATGAGTCAAATGATATCTTCACAGTATATATGAATCCGAAGTTTTATGCATTTGTAATTTGATTTTGGCTGCTACAAAGAAACAATTAGAATTTGATGCTTGTTGTTGGTTTCTGTAATGGTCATTCTTTTTTTTATTCTTGTTGAATTTTGCATTTTGGTTAACTAAAATGCTAAGAAAGTGAATAGATCATTTTGCTTTATGCAATGTCATTTTCTGCAGAGGCATTTATCATGTTGCATTAGTCAATTAGTTAACAAGCATTTCCAATGATTCAGAATGAATTACAGACAAGAAAAGGTCAATATTCATTAAGAGATATTAATCATCAGCAAAATACAAGAAAAAAAATTTAAACAATCACTAAATGGTCACTGCAGCCACATTCAATCCAAATCCATAACAGTGGATAATTAGTTATATCATTATTCCTCATCACCAAATTTTCGAGCCTCCACTTGTTGTTTTACCTTCTCCATTTGTTGTTTTAATCTGTTCGGTTAGCCTCGTGACATTTGGCGCATGCTTGTGGTTCTACTCTTTCTCTAGTTTTAGCCGTAAATCAATATTCAACTTCATCAAATTTTCGGATAGATTAAGCTTGTTTTTTTGTACTACAAGTTGCAGTAGTGACACTAGTTGGACTTGACGTAGAAGAAACAGTTTGATGTGATTGTTTCTCCATATATGAATTAAAATCTCTTATCGCCTCGTCCTGAGTATGGTAAGAATTGTGTACTTGTGTCAAAATCAGATCTGAATTACTAACTCGATACGATTTAACTCGAAAAAAATCAAGTTTGAATTTGAGGTTTTTGGGTTCCGGTCAGATCAGGTTGGACCCGATAGCTCACCCAAAAAAATGATGGGGTCGAGTCGGTACGAAAATTTTAATTTTTTAAAAAATATAATTAATAAATATTGTCCACATTTTTATATATTGTATGTCTGAAAAATATTTATTGTATATTTATATAATAAATTTTCATAATTTAATATTTATTTTGTATATTATTTTTTTTTTTAAATAATTGTTTATTTAATTTAATAAATATACTTTATTTTTCTACAATTAGACTTTTAAATTTAAATCATATATATAATAGAGATTTTGTTATTATGTGTTTAAATTAAAATATTATTATTTTTTTTAATTTTATTTAATTTTAAAAAAATCGAGTTAGTCGGGTTGATCGGTTTAATCAGATTTTTTTCAGGTTGGATCGAATTCTGGTCGGCTTCGGGTCAAACAATTTTTAAATAGTACTATGCACTAACCCGATCTGATCCGACCCGACCCACCTGAATTAACACTTCTAGAATTGTGGATAGCGCCACTGAATTTGTTGACTTGAATATGTACTTCTTCCCAACACTCGTAAACTCCAGGTTTGCGCCAAACAAAAACAATGAATGTCTTTTCCTATTAAAAGTTGGACAATTAAGTATTAACAATCATTTGACACAAAGTGCAAATAATTCACTGCTCAAATAAAAAAAATAAGGCTCACCATTACAAGGTGGAGATTAATTTTTAACTAAAACCTGAAACAAAATAATAAAAATAAAAAAAGGGGGAAAACATAAGTAAATTGACATTAACTTTAAGAAAATTTTACTTAAATTATTGCAAATAATTTTTTTTTTAAAAAAAAAACATAATTTTTAAAGAACCTCATTTTCAAGATCAAAACCTAAATCACATTGGGAAGGAAAAGGCACAATTATTCAACAAGAAATTCAACCACATTCATTAACAAAATCCTAAAGCTATATTGATACATGATTTTATGAATCCAAGAAGAAGAAATTATGAATGAACCAACAAAGAGGAAGCCGAAATAAATGTTACAGATTAGATGAGAAAGAAGTAGCAACAAAATTAGGTCATCTGATTTTGGGTGAAACCAAACCTTAAGATATCAAATTTGTGCCTATGAGATATAAAAATGAAATTAGGGCATCTGGTTTTGGTTTTTGGGGCTTTTAA
>NC_133320.1:18639535-18672035 GCF_012295235.1 Primulina huaijiensis | reverse complement strand
GAGTTGGTTGGGATTTCAGACCATCTCCAATGGTGTGGTGCAATAAAAATGCTCCAACCCAACCCCACAATTCACGCTACATTGGAGCAACATTTAGAGTTGCTCCAAATGTAGCGTAGCACTGTAGCTGCTGCGCCATAAATTTTTCCTTTTTTCATTTTTTTACTTTTTTAGTTTAATTTAATTATTTTATACTTTAAGTAAATAATAAATTTATACTTTTTAAATTTGTTTTAATTTTAACTAAATATTAAATTAATTTTTTAAAAATGTGAAATATTAATTATAAAAATTCAATATTTTAATTTTAAATTAAATTACCACAAAAACAAAAATTTAATAAAAAACCAAATTACGGAAGACAAACAAATATTACAAAATAACATTAACAAACAACAAAATCACAAAGCATAAAAATAGATTTTAGTAATTAAGTAAATCGAACCCCGATCTTCCAATATATTTGAAATAAGATCCAAAATTATCATTGTATTTTTAAACTATAAACAATTATTAAAAAATAGAAATATTAATACTAAAATAAAAAATAATATTATGATAATATTCTATTGTAGTACGAAATGTACTGCAATACGTTGGAGATGATTTTGTGTAACATTAATGTAGTACAGAATGTGGTATAGAATGTAATGCAATGAGTTAGAGATGGTCGTGACAAAAGAACGGAGAGGAAAGGAAATTTAAAAAAGTGGGTTGTTGAGGTATTTCAATTAAGAGAAAATTTGATATAGATTTAGAAGAAAATTTTTCATCCAAACGTACAGTTTTTTTCTCTCTTTCCTTCTTTTCTTATTACAAGACAAAAAAATGTGTGAGACGATCTCATGGATCGTATTTTTTGAGACGGATCTCTTATTTGGGTTATCCATGAAAAAGTATTATTTTTTATGCTAAGAGTATTACTTTCTATTGTGAATATCGGTAAGGTTGACCCGTCTCACAGATAATGTTCCGTGAGACCGTCTCACAAAAGACCACTCCTTATACAAAATAAAATTTTTGTATTTGTAATATATTCTAGTTTTTGTCGATGATTTTTATATCACCGAGTGTGGAAATCCGAAATCATACAAATTTGGTTCAATTTAGTGAGATTTGACTCGATTTCTAATTCAGTGTTAGTGTTTTTGATAACACGAACATATTTTTTGAAATTTTTTTAACTTATTTTTATAATTAATACATTTGAAAAAAAAATGAAGGACCTGATGTTTTTTCTTAAAATTAATTGTTTTTATTTGTGATATATATAAAAAAAAATAACTTTAGTAGCCTATATTTTTAATACTTTATTTATTTTTTACTTCATACCCCTACAACCCCATCCAATTATCAGCTTTAACTTAAATACTGGATCTGGTTTTAAAAAAAAAATTACTTTTATTGACTTTATTTGACTTGTCAATTGGTTACTTCTTATTAGGAAAATATATATATTATTAAGTGTAGAATAATATATACATCTAAGAAAGTTATATAAACACGTGCTACCAAATACAGTTGTAAGGACTCAAAAAAATTTGATATGAGATTCAACAAAGGATATGTTACAACTTGGTATCATTTAATGTCATTTAAAAATGGGCATTCAAGGGTTGTTTTGACTCCACAAGAAACATCCATTTTAAGGCTAATGAATGCCTTAAAAGATGGTGGTAATGGCCTTGAATGAGAGCCTTTTCATCTTCCCTTCATGAGCCTATAAATACCTTGCATGATGACAAAAAAGAAGACACAAAAAATCCACAAACATTCTGAAAATTCCAGCAGAAAGATAGCCATATTTTCGAGCTCTCCAACAGCAATTTTCGAAGCACCTGCAACAGCCGAGTTCTTGTCCATTTTGAGGCAATCCAGCAGCTTTCGTGCGAATTTTAGTTGTCTTTCCCTCAAATCTTTGAAGATAATAATCAAGTAAGTGGGCTTTTGCTATATATATTTCTTCGTAAGTGGGTTTTTGCTATACTTTTACGTACACTTGCATTTCATAAGTGTACTACTTGATATATATATATTGACATACTTTTTCTTCATAAGTATGTCAACATTTGCTTAAAAATACATTATGTATGTTTCTTGAAATTCGATCGACGTGATATATTTGTTCCTATTTGTTATGAAAATCCTTGAACAATTTGTTATTTGATATTAGTTATAATATTTGAAAGTATGTTTGAAATATTTGAAATGCACTGTAATGATTCGAATTAGAAATGGTAAGGAAATTCCGATATTTGATATGTTTTGTTTAAGGCCTGATGCGGTGGGTTATAATAACCGTTCTTTTTGCCTCACCCCTTAGAGGAGTAACATATAGGGGACTGATCAGTAAACCATGGAAATGAGATGATTTTTAGTGCTATGTTTGTATTTTGTTCGTATTCGATTCAACATGCTTATTATTGAAATTATGATAATGTATTCGTATAACCTTGATATTCGTTATGCCCGATCGACCCCCATTTACTGAGTATTTCCCAAATACTCACCCATTACATTCCCACCCCAGATAAGAACGAAGAACAAATCTAAGATAAAGAACAAGAATACTTTTGGGGATGGTGATGAAGCCAATCAAATTCAAGACCAATCTTATTATTCCGTCTTTAGTTATATTATAATGTTTTACGCCTCCGTATTTCTTTTTAATCGCATTGTAAAGACGATTATTGATTTATGTAATAGACTGGCTTTTGGCTATTTGATGTACTACGTGGCTTGTTGTTATACGATTTTAAATTGTTAAACAACGCCGATGACACGTCTCGGTTTCGGGGCGTGACAACAGTAACATAGTTTGAATAAATTTTTTTCAATCGAGAAGACGATTGTTACAATTAAATCTCTAATCTAAAATTCTGTTTCCAATTTGAAATTTAAGTGTCAAATTGACTACTAGTCCTCGTAGCGGAGAAATTGGTTAAATAACATCGATCTTGTATTTGAATAATGATTGATGTAGATGAAAATCTCCAAAATTCAAGTATAATCAAATTTTATGGTCAAATTAATCAATCTTAATTTGGATTTCTTATTTTAATTATAATAATAATTATTAATTTTGATAATAATTAAATTAATGAAAAAACTTTCGTTAATGAAGTAGTGCAATGGTTTGAATGAATAAATGTATATTCATGAAATTGTATCTATTCTGAAAGTACATGGTGTCTTTTTGAAGTCCATTATCTTCCTCAAAGGTTATCTTTAATTATTATATATACATCTCCATAGATGAATTAATATATATACCAATTTTAGTTTTCTTCTTTTCATTTTATTGAAGCAATCAAAATTGGTCTCTAATTGTTATGGAATGAATACTTTATAGATTTGTTGTTTATAAATTTTGTTCTTTTTCCGAGTATCCTGGAGGTAAATTGCTATTATTCCAGTAACATAATGAGAACAATATTATCTTTAAAACAGTGAAATCAGTCGATGAGGCCTTGGTTCGATGATTAAGGTTGAGCCTCTCAGATTTGTTGGTCTCAGGTTCGAGTCTCGCTGACAGCAGGTAGTTTTCTTAATTTATTTAGGTAAATTTAGTTGTTTATTTGTACTTTGTTTTCCGAAATAAGCAAGTGTCGGGTCAATGATCAAGTCTCGTCCGTAGTGCGGACAATTATATTTTATCTTTGTAGTCTGAAACAATTTATTAAGTATGAGAAAAAAAAAAGAAAAGAAAAGAAAAGGAAAGAGATTTATCTTGGACTCTTAGTTTTATTAGTGAATTAATTAAGCATGGCTACAGAGTAGCATACCTATATTTGGGGGCAAGATTATCTTGGTTTACAAGATTTGTCCTAGAAGTGATCAAAATTTTACCCCATTCCAAAACACATGCTTGGGAATTAATGATGAAAATTACTGCAAATATATTTACGACAAAAGAGAGCCAAATATTGGTTAGATCAAAATATCAAAAATGTTTGGACTTTAAAAAAAAAAATGTTTGGATTTCGCCAATTGCTATAAATCATTTGGCGCTATTAGTCTCGCTTTGTTGAAATGATAGGATTATCGAATGGTTATGAAAATAATGACAAAAAAAAGTGATAGATTAAGAAATATAATATGTCGTAACAAAATAATATTATGTTTGATATGATTATTATATGTATATGATAATTAAAAATTAATTATTCTGATTTATACCGAGAATATCTATGTAATGGAGGGTAAAAGAGAATGTTGACTTGTTTTATACTAGAATAAACCACAATTGTGGAATAAAATAATAGATTTGAAATATAAATTGTTAATAAAGGGGGACATGTGTTTATTTTTTCAAGTTTAGTAAAACATAGCTATATATATACATATGGATGATCGTGGATTTGTTTAGAAACTTATCAAACAAGATATTAATCCCAAAATCAATTCACAATCTCACAGTTATATACCGGACATCTTCGGGAGATAGAACAACTCAAATATCAAATATTTAAGTAACTAACTAAAGCGAAATTATAGATACATCAATAGAGGAGTAGGTCTCTTGTGAGACGGTCTCACGAATCTTTATATGTGATACGGATCACCCCTACCGATATTTACAATAAAAAGTAATACTCTTAGCATAAAAAGTAATAATTTTTCATGTATGACCCAAATAAGATATCTGTCTCACAAAATACGACATGTGAGACTGTTTCACACAAGTTTTTGCCTCAATTGAGTTAGAAAAACAAACTAAAATGAATATCTTGATGTTCTTGATTGTTGCACGAGAGAATTTGCACCTTATCAATCTTCAGAAAATTTTCATTCAGAGAACAAGACAAAAGGCTTATCACGGGGATGAGGAAATGGTTGATGCATAGTAAAATTGAAGGTATTGTTATCTCTATATATGATGCTTTCTACTGTTTGAATCATTTACTGTTCTTTTCAGTGTAAATGAAAAAGTTTTTAACCATTTTTATGTTTGTTACTCTCACCTAGTGAAACAAACATGTCTCGCCATCGGTCATGAGTTTGAGTTGCTTTCTAATTGAGTAATCAGAGTGACTTTGTGTGTCCTATACATGTTAACACCTTTAAAATGTTGTGCTTCGTGAAACATTTGGAAATTGGAATTAAACTTAACAATATATATATATATATAAATAAATATATAAACTTGACAATATATTTATTTATATATAGTGTCCGGTTCTTAGAGATCCTTCCCATTCCAGATGAAAAAACTCAAGTACCTCCATAACCTATGCCATTGAGGAGATCCACTAGATAGCGGAGACATGCAATGTCAGATGATTACATTGTATTTCTTCCAAAACATGAGGTAGACATTGGACTGATGGAGGATGATCCTATCAACTTCCGTCAAGCCATGAATGTTCTAACTCTTAAAATTGGAATTATGCAATGAATGAGGAGATAAAGTACATGAAAGACAATGACATATGATATTTTGTCACATTGTCTAAACGTACAAAGCTCATTGGTTGCAAATAGATATTTAAAACTAAGAGGGATTTGAAAGATAATGTGGAAATATATAAGGTTCATCTTGTCGTTAAATGTTTTACACAGATAGAAGACATTTATTATAAAGAGACCTTCTCCCTGGTTTCTTTGAAAGACTTTTTAAAGATTATAATGACTTTTATAATGACTTTGATGGCGTATTTAGATCTTGAGCTTCATCAGATGGATGTAAGACTGTGTTTCTAAATGGTAACATTGATGAAACGATTTATATGGTGCAACCAAAAAATTTTGTGTCCAAAGACACAAATAATATGGTTTGCAAATTAAAGAAATCTATTTATAGGCTCAAGCAGACATCTCGACAATGTTATTTCAAATTTCATCATGTGATCATTTCGTTTGGTTTTGATATGAATTTAGTCGATGATTATGTATATCATAAGTTAAGTGGGAGTAAGAATATTTTTCTGGTTTTATATTTTGATGAAATTCTGCTAGCAAGTAACGATATAGAGTTGTTGCATGACATCAAAAGATTTTGTAAGGCCCTGTAATTAATTATCCGGTAATTTGGTATAATTAGAATAATTATTGAGTTGTAAATTAAAAATAATTATTTATGCCAAATAAATTCAAAAAGTGTGTTAAAAATATGTATTTTAGAATATCGGAGAATTTAACGATATAAAATACATATAGAGTTTAAATAACACACCTGAGCAAAATAAATTCAGACCGGGATAAATGGGCTTGAGTTACTATTTTAATAACCAAATACACAATATATATATATACATATACATACACACACAACTTACCAAATAAGAGAAGGAAGAATCGAGAGAAAATGAAAAAGAAGGAAGAAGAAAACTCTATTCCCGTAACCCTTGGAGCAGCTGTGGCAAAATCGCGATATCTCCTCCGTCCGGCGTCGAAATCTCAATCGGTCTGAAGGGGTGTCTTCCTAACATCCTAAGCTTCGATTCAAGATAGAAATCGCGAATTTTGAGCAAGAACACTGGTAGATCAAAGTTGCTGTTCCGGTGCTCTGTTTCTGCGCGAATTCTTCCAGTTTTTGGGTGAGAGTTTTTGGGTTGCTGCGATTTTTTTATTTTGAATTTGTAGAAACGATCAAAACAAACTTTGTAGTGCTTTATGTTAGCTGTTCACAGCCACTAGAAGCATTGGATTTCGATTCGAAACGGATTTGTTATGATTTTTTTACAAAAATGAGTCAAAACCAGATTCAAAATTGAACTGTGCAGAGTACCTACTGTAATTCAGGATTATGGCATATATGCACTCGGATTCTGAACTTATAATTCAAACAGAAGTTGTAAATCTATGTGTTGTCTTCGTAATGATATAAGATTCGTTAGATTCCATTAAGAATTGAGATAGTTATGCTTATTTTGCCAAAACTGCTCAATTACAGAATTCTGCCGCGAAGTGCGTATGGAGTAGCGTCTTCTTGTTAATTTTGGGATTTATCTATTAGGATTATTGAAATGGTTTCTTCTAGAAAAAGTTAGATATTTGAGTTATCTTTCATTTCCAATTGGCGGATATTGATTTGCATTAATATTGAGCGAGATACAAATTTTATGCTCTTTTGTGCCAAATCAGACATTGGTATGGAATGTTGTTTTCATGATCGGCTTATTGTGGTGTTGTTTAGGCCGAGAGTCTTGAAGAGAAGTTGATATGAGAGTTTCAAGTTGGTATAGGTATGTTACAGCTCGGTAACATACGACGGTAAAACATAAATTATGTTTAATTGTCATTCTGTGTTACATGGATCGTGTTTATGACTTGTTGACTGTTGTAAATTGTTAAATGCCTTCGTTGTGATCTATGTTTATTATTATGACATATTATTGGCATTTAGAATCTGGCATACAGTTATGACATTCATGTTGAGCCCTATCGTTCTTGTTAGCCCATTGTTGATATCCGTTGTTATCTGGCACTGTTGTTTATCTCGGGATCATTGTGTGGCTGATAGGCTTATACACATGAGACCGTAGATATGGTTGAACAATCTCGTGGTTAGTGCAGCCTTTTGAGGTGAGCGCTGGGATTGTGTCATCTAGTTGTTCTGTTGTACCATCCTGTTATACCGTATCAGCTGTATGGAGGCCGAGTCAGGGGTGTTATTTAGCACAGCTTGGCATACCTCGCATACTTGGCAGGGCAGTTTAGCTGCATGATGATGTAGCTCCCCTGTGCTGTTGCTCGAGCATTATTCCAGTTGTTATCGTACCGTTTGTTGGCTCCTGTTATCCCAGTTATTCGTTGAGCCTTTCATGCATTGCATATTTCATTTTATTATATGATTATGCATGATTTATGATTATTGTTGTTATTGTTGAACTGTTTCATACCGGAATCCTAACCTCAGTTGTTTACTGGGGGGCTGCTGTGGTTGCTATTGGGCACCATGGTAGATCTCCCGAGTCGTTTTGCAGCATCAGGCTGAGGTTCCGCCAGTGGAGCTCGGGATTGAGGTTGGATTGCTTGGTTCTGTTCAGTGGAGTCTCCCAGTTAGTCTGTATGTATGTCTGGAGTTTGTTTCAGTCTTGTATTGTATTTTATTTGCCGGGGAGGTGCCCCGTGTATCTGTAGTGGTATTTGGTTGTTTTGTGATTTTCTGAGTCGACTATGTGATTCTTATGATCTGGTGAGTATTTGGTAAGTTTTAATTTCTGTTTAGTCCTGGCCAGTGCGGCTATAAGTTGTTCAACTTCGGTTTTGTTTTAATGACTCTAGTTGGAGTATATTTTGATATAAACTGTTGATTGAGTTTTTGGGATGTCCTACTTGTGGGGAGGTCATGTCGAAATTTTTCTAGGCCCTGAGGTCCGTTTTAAAGTATTTTAAACCTTTTTCCGCTGCGGATTTATATCAAACCATTATTGTTTGATCATTAATTGTTATTAGAGTAAATGTGCCTCACATCTTGGTATCGGAGCATAAACTGGGATATGCTCGAACTAGAGTCTAGGACACTTGAGTCTTGGCACTAAAATGGTTGTTGCGCCTGTGTATGCTACTTGACAACATACTATGTGGTTATATGTTTTGTTTACTTCCATTCTAATTGTTTTGATGTTTTATCGTATAGAATGGAGGGAGGTGGAGAAATTCCTGTTGATGAGATTCCTCTAGCTCGAGGGCGTGGTCAAGGTCGTGGACGTGGTCGACCTCGTGTCCATGTTGATGATACTTTTGTTGAGCAAGCTACTGATCATCTAAACCAACTTAGGATGGATGAGTTAGTTGCCCGTTTCCACTCAATGCATCCACCTCGATTCAGTGGTTCGGAGGGAGCCGAGAAAGCAGAACTATGGATTTCTGAGATTGAAAAATTGTTTGATTTGATTGAGTATCCTTCAAAACGTCGATTGAGATTAGCTGTGCATCAGTTGAAAGATCTTGCCAAAATGTAGTGGTCTACTACATTAATGACCTTAGATGCGCAGAGAATTGTTCCATCGTGGGATATATTCAAGATGAAGTTTAAGGAAAGTTATTGTCCTCCATCATTTTATAGCTCTAAGGCTTCAGAGTTTCATAACCTGAAACAAGGCGATATGTCAGTTGCGTAGTATGCGGATAATTTTTTATGCTATGATGAGATATGCTCCTCATGTTGCTGCGAGTCAGGTTGCTGTCATTGAAAGTTTCATTGAAGGATTGAACGATCATCTGCACCCTTTTGTTTCTACCGGTAAGCCACTGGATTATCTTGAAGCAGTGGAAATAGCAAAAAGGGCTGAAGCTAGTCTTAAGAAGAGTGGCAATCGAGTGCCTACCCAACATCATCATTCGAGAAGACAACAGTTCAATCAATCTGGTTCTGCATCTCTTCGTCCACGTGGGAAACAATTTAAGAAGCCTGGTTCTAGTTCTTCGAGTTCAGGGAGTTCGGGGAACTGTGGTAGATATCGTTATAGTGGACCTTACTGTGACCACTGTGGAGGCAAGCATTCTAGTACTCAGTGTGTTGGAGTTCAAGGGGTTTGTAAGAACTGTGGTCGGCCGGGTCATTTTGCTAGAGTTTGTCCCAGTAAGACGGGGAAATCAGCCCAGGCAGGTAGTGGAGCTCAAAGTAATAGAATTCCAGTAGCGTCCCAGTCTTCCCATCAGCTTAGTCGCCCTTCGCATCAGAGTAGAGGGCAAGGTGGTCAACATAATTAGTCATCTGTTCATGTATTTGCCTTGACTGAGGATGAAGCTCAGGCAGCTCCAGGTACTGTCATTACCGGTAACTGTACTTTATGTGGTTTTATAGAACGAGTGTTATTTGATATCGTAGCATCTCATTCCTTTGTTTCTCATGCATTCGTTGTTTCGCATGATCTTCGCACAATTAGTATGAATTCCAATCTATCTGTTGCTACTCCGATGGGCAAAATGATTATCACTGATAATGTGGTGTTCAATGCTGTTTTGTTTCACGATGAAAATGTTCTATATCTGAATTTCATAGTTCTACCTATGCATGACTTTGATTGTATAATTGGTATGGATGTTTTGACTTCAAATCGTGCCACTGTTGACTGTTATCAAGGAATAGTTCGTTTCAAGCCTAGCTTTGCTCCTAAATGGAATTTCTATGGCCGTGGTTCTCAAGCCAAGATTTCTCTAGTTTCTGCCATTGAGATGAATCGATTGTTAGATTCTGGTCATGAAGGTTTTATGGTTTATGCTGTTGATCTATCGCAAGATGAGCGACGGATTTCTGATATTCTTGTAGTCTGTGAGTTTCCTGATGTGTTTCCAGAAGAGATTCCTGGTTTTCCACCAGAACGAGAAGTTGAGTTCAGTATCGAATTAATGCCAGGAACTGAACCCATATCTCGAGCACCATATAGTTTAGCTCCTGTTGAGCTAAAAGAACTGAAAGAACAATTACAGGACTTGTTGAGTAAAGGTTATATTCGTCCGAGTTCATCACCGTGGGGTGCACCGATTCTATTTGTCAAGAAGAAAGATGGTACGATGCGGATGTGTATTGATTATCGACAACTGAATAAGTTTACTGTCAAGAATAAATATCCACTCCCTAGGATTGATGACTTATTTGATCAGTTACAAGGTACTTCGGTGTATTCTAAAATTGATCTTCGTTCTGGGTACCATCAAGTGCGAGTTAGACAAGAAGTTGTGCCGAAAACAGCTTTTCGCACGAGATACAGACACTTTGAATTTTTGGTTATGCCTTTTGGTTTGACCAATGCTCATGCTGTGTTTATGGACTAGATGAATCGATTATTTCGTAAATATCTCGATCGTTTTGTGATTGTATTCATCGATGATATTCTTGTTTATTCCAAGTCCGAGGAAGAACATGCCAAACACTTGAGAATAGTTCTTCGAATTCTTCAAAAGAAACAGATGTACGTCAAGCTATCCAAGTGTGAGTTTTGGTTAGATAAAGTTGTGTTTCTGGGCCATGTCATATCTCAACATGGTATTTCTGTCGATCCAAGTAAAGTGGAAGCAGTTCTGAACTGGGCACGACCGACCAATGTGACATAGATTCGTAGTTTCATGGGTTTAGCTGTTTATTACCGAAGATTTATCGAAAATTTCTCAAAGATTGCTAGACCTATCACTCAACTGACTCAGAAAAATCAGAGATTCATTTGGTCTGATGAATGTGAGTCTAGTTTTGTCGAGTTTAAGAAGAGATTGGCTTCCGCACCAGTTCTTACCATTCCAAGTGGTTCGGGAGGATTCGTTGTTTGTACCGACTCATCAAATAGAGGATTATGTTGTATTCTGATGCAGCATGGCACAGTTGTGGCCTATGGTTCTCGTCAGTTGAAACCGCATGAGTCTAAGTATCATGTTCATGACTTGGAATTGGCTGCTATCGTTTTTGCTCTCAAGATTTGGAGGCATTATTTGTTTGGGGAGCAATTTGTAATCTATTCTGATCACAAAAGCTTGAAGTACCTGTTCTCTCAGTCAGATCTGAATATGAGACAGAGACGTTGGATGGATCTTTTGAAAGATTATGATTGTGAGATCCAGTATCATCCGGGAAAAGTGAATGTCATTGCCGATGCTTTGAGTCGTAAGGTTGTTGATGTTAATTTATCCCCGATCCGTGTTTCTAAGTTACGAGAGGATATTTGCACTTCTGGGTTGGATTTTCAAATCCAAGGTAATGATGTTTGTGTATCTCAGATTTCTGTTGAGCCAGAGTTGATTCAGATTGTAAAGTCAGCTCAAAAAAAATTTGATGATCGAGTTCTGAAATCTTATGAGTTAGTATCTCAAGGACACCAATCTGGTTTCTCAATTCACTCAGATGATTCTCTTCGGTTAAATGGTAGGTTGGTTGTCCCAGATATTCCAGAATTGCGTACAGCCATCCTTAAAGAAGCTCATTTTACTCGATATAGTATCCACCTAGGAGGCAGGAAAATGTATCATATTCTACGGCCTCAGTTTTTGTGGAACAATATGAAAAAAGATGCGGCTGAGTTTGTGTCTCGTTGTATGATCTGTCAGCAAGTCAAAGCAGAACGAATGAGACCTGGAGGATTACTGCATAGTCTTGAGGTTCTTCAGTGGAACTGGGAACACGTGGCTATGGATTTTGTTACGCATTTGCCACGTACTTCTCGTCATTTTGATGCCATTTGGATGATTGTCGATAGGTTATCTAAATCGACACACTTTATTCCGTATGAGAGGACGTATTCGTACAAGAAGATTGCTCGTCTGTATATTGAAAATGTTTTGAGACTGCATGGAGTTCCAGTTGCAATAGTCTCAGATCGTGACCCTAGATTCACATCAAAGTTTTGGACTAGTTTTCAAAAAGAAATGGGTACACAACTTGCGATGAGTACTGCGTACCATCCTCAGACAGATGGTCAGACAGAGCGTAGGATTCGGATACTCGAGGATCTGCTTTGAGCTGTAGTCATTGATTTTAAAGACAGTTGGCAAGAATCTTTATCTCTAGTAGAATTTTAATATAACAACAGTTTCCAGGTGACTATTGGTATGACTCTTTTTGAAGTTTTGTATGGCAGACGATGTCGATCACCTCTTTGTTGGGATGAATTTGGTAAGAAGTAGTTGACTGGACCTGACATTGTTCAGGAAATGCATGATAAAGTCCAGTTGATTCGTCAGAGAATGAAAGCTGCCCAAGATCGGCAAGCTAGTTATGCTAACAGACGTCGTCAACCTCTAGAATTTCAAGTTGGAGATTTTGTATTTCTGAGAATCTCTTCGTTTAGAGGTGTTCGTTTTGGTATGAGAGGTAAGTTGTCACCTCGTTTCATTGGTCCCTACGAGATCGTTGAGCGTATTGGGATTTGCGCTTATCGTTTGGATTTGCCCCAGTCATTGTCTGGCATCCACGATGTTTTCCATGTTTCTATGTTGCGTAAGTATGAGCCCAATCCATCTCATGTGATTCAACTTGATGAGGTTGAACTTGATCCTTCTCTATCGTATACTGAGTATCCTGTTTGTATCTTGGATCGTAAAGATAAAGTTTTACGCAATAAAATTATACCACTTGTACGTGTCTGGTGGTCAAGGCATGGTGTAGAATAATCAACGTGGAAACAAAAGAGAAGATGAGAGCATCTTATCCGTATATGTTTGATTCCTAATAATGTATTGTTGGTTTCGTATTGTGTGTAAGATGTATGTGTATAAACAGAAATTTCGAGGACGAAATTTGTTTTAAGGGGTGAAGAAGTGTAAGGTCCTATAATTAATTATCCGATAATTTGGTATAATTAGAATAATTATTGAGTTGTAAATTAAAATAATTATTTATGCCAAATAAATTCAAAAAGTGTGTTAAAAATATGTATTTTAGAATATCGGAGAATTTAACGATATAAAATACATATAGAGTTTAAATAACACACGTGAGCAAAATAAATTCAGACCGGGANTCGTCCGGCGTTGAAATCTCAATCGGTCTAAAGGGGTGTCTTTCTAACATCCTAAGCTTCGATTCAAGACAGAAATCGTGAATTTTGAGCAAGAACACGGGTAGATCAAAGCTGCTGTTCCAGTGCTCTGTTTCTGCGCGAATTCTTCCAGTTTTTGGGTTGCTGCGATTTTTTTATTTTGAATTTGTAGAAATTATCAAAACAAACTTTTTAGTGCTTTATGTTAGTTTTTCATAGCCACTAGAAGCATTGGATTTCGATTCAAAACGGATTTGTTATGATTTTTCTACAAAAATGTGTCAAAACTAGATTCGAAATTGAACTGTGCAGAATACCTACTGTAATTCGGGATTATGGCATATATGCATTCGGATTCTGAACTTATGATTCGAACAAAAGTTGTAGAGCTATGTGTTATCTTCGTAATGATATAAGATTCGTTAGATTATATTAAGAATTGAGATAGTTATGCTTATTTTGCCAAAACTGCTCAATTACAGAATTCTGTCGCGAAGTGCGTATGGAGTAGTGTCTTCTTGTTAATTCTGGGATTTATATATTAGGATTATGGAAATGTTTTCTTCTAGAAAAAGTTAGATATTTGAGTTATCTTTCATTTCCAATTGGCGGATATTGATTTGCATTAATATTGAGCGAGATACAAATTTTATGCTCTTTTGTGCCAAATCAGACATTGGTATCGAATGTAGTTTTCATGATCGGCTTATTGTGGTGTTGTTTAGGCCGAGAGTCTTGAAGAGAAGTTGATATGAGAGTTTCAAGTTGGTATAGGTATGTTACAGCTCGGTAACATACGACGGTAAAACATAAATTATGTTTAATTGTCATTCTGTGTTACATGGATCGTGTTTATGGCTTGTTGACTGTTGTAAATTGTTAAATGCCTTCGTTGTGATCTATGTTTATTATTATGACATATTATTGGCATTTAGAATCTGGCATACAGTTATGACATTCATGTTGAGCCCTATCGTTCTTGTTAGCCCATTGTTGATATCCGTCGTTATCTGGCACTGTTGTTTATCTCGGGATCATTGTGTGGCTGATAGGCTTATACACATGAGACCGTAGATATGATTGAACAATCTCGTGGTTAGTGCAGCCTTTTGAGGTGAGCGCTGGGATTGTGTCATCTAGTTGTTCTGTTGTACCATCCTGTTATACCGTATCAGCTGTATGGAGGCCGAGTCAGGGGTGTTATTTAGCACAGCTTGGCATACCTCGCATACTTGGCAGGGCAGTTTAGCTGCATGACGATGTAGCTCCCCTGTGTTGTTGCTCGAGCATTATTCCAGTTGTTATCGCACCGTTTTTTGGCTCTTGTTATCCCGGTTATTCGTTGAGCCTTTCATGCATTGCATATTACATTTTATTATATGATTATGCATGATTTATGATTATTGTTGTTATTGTTGAACTGTTTCATACCAGAATCCTAACCTCAGTTGTTTACTGGGGGGCTGCTGTGGTTGCTATTGGGCAACATGGTAGATCTCCCGAGTCGTTTTGCAGCATTAGGCCGAGGTTCCGCCAGTGGAGCTCGGGATTGAGGTTGGATTGCTTGGTTCTGTTCAGTGGAGTCTCCCAGTTAGTCTATATATATGTCTTGAGTTTGTTTCAGTCTTGTATTGTATTTTATTTGCCGGGGAGATGCCCCGTGTATCTGTAGTGGTATTTGGTTGTTTTGTGATTTTCTGAGTCGACTATGTGATTCTTATGATCTGGTGAGTATTTGGTAAGTTTTAATTTCTGTTTAGTCCTGGCCAGTGCGGCTATAAGTTGTTGAACTTCGGTTTTGTTTTAATGACTCTAGTTGGAGTATATTTTGATATAAACTGTTGCTTGAGTTTTCGGGATGTCCTACTTGCGGGGAGGTCATGCCGAAATTTTTCTAGGCCCTGAGGTCCGTTTTAAAGTATTTTAAACCTTTTTCCGCTGCGAATTTATATCAAACCATTATTGTTTGATCATTAATTGTCATTAGAGTAAATGAGCTTCACAGATTTCTAGTTAAGAATTTTGAGATGAAAGATCTTGGTGATGCATCTTTTGTACCGGGTGTCCAGATACATCGTGACCATTCTCGAGGATTCTTGTATTATCTTAGAAAGACTATATCGAGAAAGTTCTCAAGCGATATGGGATGCAAGATTGTAAACCAACGGATACCTCTATGGCCAAGGGAGCCAAATTTAGTCTCAAACAATGTCCCAAGAATGATTTTGAGGAAAATAAAATGCAGAAGACTCCCTATGCATCTGCAGTGGGGAGTATGATGTATGCCCAGGTTTGTATACGCCAAGATATTACGTACGTGACAGGAATGTTGAGATGATATTTAAGTAATCCATGAGTGGAACATTAGAAAGCAGTCAAAAGAATTTTACAATACCTATAGAGAAAAAAAGATTACATGTTTTTTATATCAGAGGTTGGATCAGCTTGAGATCATTAGGTATGCTGACTCTGATTTTGCTGGATATCAAGATAGCATGAAATTTACGTCGGGTATCATCTGTCTCATTACTAGAGGTGTCATTTCCTATAAGAGTGCTAAACAGTCTCTAATAACCTATTCCACCATAACAGCTGAATTTGTAGCTTGTTATGAAGCATCCAAGCATTCAATATGGCTTGTCACAGGACTTCGCATTATTGATGGCATTGAAGGACCACTAAGAATATATTATGACAATAAATCAGCAGTAATGTATTTCAATAACAACAGGAGCTCGACGAAGTCAAAAAATATTGACATCAAGTTCCTAGTTATTAAAGAAAGAATTCAGAGTGAAAATTTGTCTATTGAGCATATCGGTACAAACTTCATGGTTGTGGATCCGCTTACTAAGGGATTACCACCCAAACAGTTTCATGAGCACACTGCTCGTATGGGTGTTATGTCAATCGAGGAAATTCAGTTTTAGTAGGAGTGTTATTTTAAATGATTTTCAGTTGTAGACATTTTCACTTATAGTTATATATTTTTGCATAAATAAATTCCAAGTTAAGTCATATTCTGATTATCGTTTAAAGTTTGATCTCAATAAGGATAAGGGAGGACCAGCTGGAAATAAGAATGTTATGATCACATTGCATGAAATTTCCATGCTACACATCCACTAATGATCCATGTCATTCAGTTGTATTCGCACATGTGACCATTGATGGGTCTTGAGTGTAGCGAAAACAGCTTTGATTCTATGTTGATGTGTTTGATGGACCAGATTGGTTATATATACATTTCGGAATGTCAACATTTTTGAGCTTATAAGGTTATTTTCACAAACATAATTATAAAGTTACCCAAGTAAGAGATTGTTGGATCAGTTTTATTTATATATGCTAATATGTGAATAATTATGCGATGCAGATTGTCTATTAAGTTAAGCTCAAAATTAAAGTGATCAGCTAAATTTTTTTTGGCTATTGAGTTTTAATGTATCTAATTGATTGTGAGCCTTTAATGTGTAGAGACATAAACATAATTTCTGTTTTTATGATGAACTAAAACAGAAATATCAGAACATAATGATAGATATTATCTATATATGGATAATGGTCCCTACATCACACATCATCACGTTCTCTATTATCTTCTCCATTAAGAAAATAGTTCAGAAGTGAAAACTAAAAGATTCTCTCAAGGAAAAGACTGTATAGATCTGAATAATCAAGACACGTTTTAAACAATTCAGGATTATAGCTTTAAGTACATTTCTGCTTAAGTTTTCAGTCAAATTATTGCTGATTTAACTTGATAGATTGTGTCGTTTATGAGTTTTTTTTAACGGTCGTGACTTTGAAATATTTTTGTTCATGTGTACATAAATTTAGTTTGTTGTGCGAGGCCCAATCAATCTTTACGTGTTTGGAACATGTGAGGAATGTTAAAGAATACTGGTATTGTTGACCACCTCACCAGATTGAAAAATAAATAAATAAATAAATAAACTTCATATTTTAGGCGTATTGTTTTTCTTCGAGTAAGAAACTTGAAAGCGTATGCGACTTATATACACTGAGAGGGGTAGTTGTTACTTGTTAGTATCGGTTCAACTGTTTGATTTGTCTTTTTATTTGAAATGGTGAGGTATTTCACAACAATTCACTTCAAATTTGATTTTGTCTCATATATATTTGTGTGTATTTTCACACCGATTTAAAAAAATTATCAGAAAAGTTAATTTTACAACAAATTTCACATTTTACGAGTGAATGGTTTAATGAGATATTTTTTTTAAGTAGTTAATGCATTTAACGATGATGGTAAATTGGTAAAATAATAGAAAAATAATACTAAATATAGAAATTGAAATATATATTTGGGACAAATGAAAAAAGAAATGTGCTGAAATGTGATATTTATAAGGTAAAAACTTGTGTGAGACGGTCTCACGGATCATATTTTGTGAGACAGATCTCTTATTTGGATCATCCATGAAAAATATTACTTTTTATGCTAAGAGTATTACTTTTTATTGTGAATATCGGTAGGATTGACCCGTCTCACAGATAAAGATTCGTGTGACCGTCTCACAAGAAACCTACTCTATTTATATTGGAACGGGAAGTATTAATCACTGAATCAATGGCCAGACACTTGTTACAAAGAAGCATTTGTTGTCATCAAAGGTTCTACTTTAATTGTGGTTGCTTCTGGGTAAAAAAAAGATTTGATTTTAGGAAATAATTTGATATTTAGATTTTCAATGGTACAATTATTTTTTTAAAAAAATTTGAAATAAATTAATCCTACAAATTTTGGGTCCTAAGAATAATTTTTCAACGATTTTGTAATTTATTATGATTATTGATGCAAAAGTTTTAGTTAAACAAAAAATATTATTAATAAATATATCAAAGGGCATGAATTCACTTCAAAGAAATAGAGAAACGTATAACAGTTCTCGGAATAGTTTACAACGTAATATATCTTCTGTTGGATCGAAATTCGAACATATTCGAGGGTTCAATATGACTATTGTAACTTCGTCCAACATACAAGACGAGACTTAAGCAATCAGGGTTAAGCTAGCTAATTGCGTATAAGCAAACTGGAGCTCTTAGTCAACTATTGCATCAGCGATCAACCTATTCAATGGCAAGAGTTGTACGGATCGGGTGGAAACCAAGTGCAAGATCATTGCTGTTCGGTCGACGATCAAAATAATGGATTTTGATTGTTGAATTATTTGGCTAAACATAATGGATAATTAGCATTATGGCAGACACGATGGACTAAATTTAGATTTAAAAAAATATTAGTATAAATTATTATTTTATATAAAAAATTATTACTTTTCAGCCCACGAAGCAAAGACTCGTAGAAGACCCGCTCTTAAAAATATACCGACCAATGGGCTCTTCCAACAACTGGGCTCCGAGAAAGCCCACCCGCACCCGAAATACGGACACTAATATCGCAGGCAGAGGATGAGTGGCGGGGAAAGGAGGCTCTGTCTCGTCCATTCCCCACAGATTCCTCGAAGAAATTTTGCTACAATGGCCTCGATGCCATGTATACACGTATGCACTAGCATCAGTAAAAGACCCACTTCATTTCTAACCGATCCTCACTTGCTGGAACCTTCGAACAGATTAATCAAAGGTGACATCTCTATTTTGATGTATGCCGTTAATAATCAATGTTTAGTGAGCAATTTTAAGTGTTACTTTATAGTTGTTGAGAACTTCTGGTGATTTCTTTCATAATCTATGATAGTCTAGTTATGGATATTTTCGTTTGGGACCCCTTAAAGTCTGCAAATAGATTTATCTGAGTTTTTGTGTGTCTAGATGAGTAGGATTAGGGAAAAAAACTAGACTTGATGAATGGCTGTAACGAGGATGGCGATGGAGTTTCGAAAAAGACAAGTATACATGTTTAATGTTTGCTATTGATGTTTTTTATGGTCCCATTGTTTACTTGTACGTGATTGTGTATTGTTTCGTTTTTTAAACACAGGATTTTGCTATGTGATTGTGCATTGATTGAATTGTAAATGCAGAAATGGTTTATTCTTAAAAATTTATAAGTTTAGGAGGTTTTCCAGTCCTGAAGAGAATGTCTCATGCCTCAACATCAAGGAAAGTAATCTCTACAATTCCAAGATGTAGTGGCTCCTCCGAATCGAGTGGTGATAAAGACGAATCTCCAAACCAGAATAAGGTATGCCTCACTGATGTAATGTAAGTTTAATTAATCTTATTTCCCTTGGCTATGGTATCCTTGACATGTGTTTTGAAAATTTAGCAAGCAGTCTACTTTGTCGCTTATTTTATCAGTCGGATTGGCATTATACTTCTCTCAAAGAACGTGAATACTAAGCTTACAGTGTTAAATTTGTTACCATTAGAAGTGGAAAAATAAAAGAGAGAGTATGAGTAACTCGGTTTTTTTTTGCTATCACTGCTATGTTTAAAAATTGTGGGAATCTTTGAGTCGGCATGCTAAATTTGTGACAATTGCAGACTGCTTTTGGATACAATAGGAAGGATGTTTTACTAATCGGGCTTGGAGCTACTATTGCTGGCGTCGGCTTGAAAAGCGGATTGGAGGTATGGTGGTATCATTTTCGCTTTGTTTCCCCTTCTCTTAGTACTCTACCTTGCCACCTGTTCTTCATTGTCTCTGTGATACATTTTGTCTTTTGGGTTCTTTTCTAAAACTTAGTATGAGTTATAAAATTTCTCAAGTGACACTTGTTGAAATTTTCTGCAGTTTGTTGGTGTTGATCCCCTACAAGCTGGGAATGTTGTACAGTTAGTCTTGGTTTTAGGTCTTACAGTTGGATGGATTTTTACTTATATTTTCAGAGTTTCAAATAAAGAAATGACATATGCACAACAGCTACGTGATTATGAAGTTAAAGTCATGGAGGTTAGTCATTTATTTGTCAACTTCTAAAATCATTTTTCTTGTCTGCTTTTGATGTCTTGTGCTCTTTATTTGCAGTACACAAATAGATTAAAATACCCATACCCCTTTTCCTCTATTTTAGTGATCTTTTTATTTTTCTCTCGTTTGATGTATGAGATTTGAGTGGAAAAACTTGGTTCTCAAGGAAAGTGCTCTTTCCATAAACTGCTGAAAGGAGAAAAATGTTAGATGGTCTGATGTATTGGTGATTATAAATTTTAGCAATCACATAAAATCCATGCTATACTTTCTCTCAATTAACATGGAGCTGCATCAGGCTGTTCTAGACAGTTGTGATCTTTTCTATGTTATCAACAGCTTTTCTTTTGTATTTCTGCTGCTTTTTTCTATACACTGATTACCATCCAAAACTTTAATGTTTCATGGAGCTAGTTGAGGAATGGCCAGAGCTTAAGTTTTAATTGAAATTTGTCTCTTTCATGCACTGATTGCTATCCGAAACTTCAATGATTCCTGTAAGCTAGTCGTGGCATTACCAGAACGTAAGTTTCCGTTGAGATGAAAATCAGATGGTTGATGTTAATATATTTAAATTATGCAAAAAACATTTGGAGGGTAAAACATGATTGCTCAGTTTATATTACTGACGTGTAATAGCATGCAATGTCTTAAAGAGAAGAGGGTGGGACAGGGAAATTAATCATGGTTTTCTTCTTTTTATATTTTCATTGAAAGAGAAGGGAATATGTGCAAAACACAGAATAATTTAGATCCTGTAGTACAGCATATACGCTGTTATTGCCTATTTATACTCCTATATAAAAGAAAAACTAATCAATAGACTTTGTGTATTAATCGGCTTCTCATTCTTTAACACCCTTCACTCAGCTCATAGTACTAATGTAGTCTCATTATCTTTTCATCTTAATCAGGACATTGCTTACATTAAAATCTCACTAATTTTTTTTTTTTTCAATTTAACAGAAAAGATTGGAGAGCTTAACAGAAGCAGAGATACAAGCATTGCTTGAACAGGTTGAGGAAGAGAAGAGACGCATGGCTGGTGGGGAGCAAGTTAACAAGTGATGCTTAATCTTTGGTTTCGAATAAATTTGGAAAAATAGCCTTGAAAAATAACCATAACAAGTTTGTACAAAGTCTTCATGATGCTGCGAAATCTGTGCCTGGCGGTAGATTTTATTTGTTACTTTACCTCTATAAATCAAGCACGACTTATGATACGACCAAGAATATATATGGCGAACATATCGGTTATTTGCAGTTGCTTTCTTTTTTTTAGTTTCACATATGTTTTGACAATATGATTTATCTTGGTTTTCTTTTAGTTTTGTGAAAATAGAAATTCTCATTATATAAACAACATGACCATTGGATGACGAATTGGTGGATTGGATGAGTGATATTTACCTACTCCAAACGCGTGCCATTACTCTAAATCCATGTAGAATTCATGGTAGACATGAAAATTCAAGAAAAATCCCAACTTCTTGTATAAAACTGACAGTCTTTTACACTCGTGTTCTTAAAAGATCAAACATATTTACATGATTTCTAAGAGATTTTATGTCTAATTTTTAAAAGCACGCTGTTTTAAATATCTATTGATCTATCATATGAATTTTTTGTTTTCTATTTTCACATGTACTAATTTGTACAATATTTTGTATTGAATTCAAACCCACGGCTAGTAATGTTTACGAATCTAATTATTTTTCTGGAGAATTGATGAAAAGTGTTGTTGGTTCTGATATATGGTGCAAATCTACAGTGGTTAGAAAGTTGTCGTAGGCTATGTTGTAATAAGCAGTTAAACAAAACTGGAAAGATAAGTCGATTATATAATTAGATTCTATCTCTTTAAGACAAATTTGTCACACGGTGTTGATAGAGTATGATAATCGTCTTCCAAAATATAACAATATGTTTTTTGTTGTAGAAACGCTTCAAATCACAAAACTAGGCGAACAAAAGATGTTTTTTGAACTCTTTGTTATAAATGATCCAACTTTGTCTACATTGATATGTAGTGAATGAAGATATTTGTATTTTCAAGTTTATTTTTTTTTTAAAAAAAAAAAACCATTCTGAGAAGGTCTATTTATAATATTTCAAACGGCTGGAGATGTCTTTTTCTGATTAATTGTGACTAATTGCTAAGATTCAATATGATCCGTCAGATCTTAATCTAATGATGTAAATCTCGTCTCATTTAATATGTTACAACCATTAGATCACATCTTTTCACGAGATTGAATTTGGTGTGTATATCTCTCGTTCAATTATCCATATCGCATCCTTACTGGATGATCACAACCACTCAAGGTATCACTTAGAAAAGATCTGTTATATTTGAATCTAATAGTCCATATCACATCACTCGCGAAGGTGCTCAATTGTTTGTATGCATCCGATCGCTTGGGACCAATCCGATCCACCAATTCGTCATCCAATGGTAATGATAATTAACCATCAAACAACTTCGATCATGTGCGCCCGATCACGATCCGACGGCTCTCAACCACTTCCATAACACATGTTCTACTTGTGCTCTATCACTCATCACATGACAAGATTCTGCCACGTGTATGCTGACTAGTTTTTCCATGTCATTGAACCCCGGTTCCGATTGAATATGAGTAAAGGATCCACGTGCTCTACGCGACGGTCACATACCCAAGTGGTACCTTGTCACTTGCCACATCACCCGATTTTTGTCACACGTGTGATGACTGAGCTTGCCACGACACCGAACCATGGTTCCAATTGTCTATAACTATAGGTTCTTTACGAACGATGAGTATGTGCAAAATGCGACTTTGCATATGCGTGTGGTGCGGGGCTCGGATCAAGTCGGCGCGTTGCACCTTCTTTACTCTCGGTTGACTTCAACCAAACAATTATCGGTGGTCACTTACCGGTCAGTTAAGTTCTCTACCATCCAATATACTGTGGCATTAGTCTGATCAAACGATTATTACTTCACGCGTGTGGTGCGGGGCTCGGATCAAGTCGGCGCGTTGCACCTTCTTTACTCTCGGTTGACTTCAACCAAACAATTACCCAACATACAAAACGATATACAAGGAATACTTATTTTCTTTATTTCTCCGAGACAAGTCCACACTATTTCATTTATTACACTAAATGAGTTTGTCTAACTTTAATAATTGATTTATTGTTCACCTGAAATCATTTTCGAGTAAAATTAATATCTTAAAAATGTCTACTTGAAACGTTGATTCTAATTTTCAAGTAATTTTCACTTTTATAATCATGAGGCAAATATCACTCGATTAATATTCGAAGATTAATAGTTCTCGAAACTCATTTCCAACAAACGTAGCAAGTTATCTAATTAGAGTTAGGGGTATATAAAATAAATTAAAAATTGTAAAATAAATTAATTTTTAAGTGATTTTATTTAAATTGAAATTTATCAAAGGCCAAAATCACGGAAAAACAAAGTTGAAGAACTGAAAGTGCAATTTTCAATAATCTATATTAACTAAAACGATAACTTGGCAATGCTATTATTGACTAAACTACGCCACGTGTCCTTCTGGCTTTCTCCATATGTCCAATCATCAACCTCCCAAGACCAACTCAGCTCCAAATCAATCATTCACACGTTGTCGTCTTTCATGCAACTTCTCTCCTCCTCTGCTCCTCCAAAATCCCCCCTCTCCACCCTCAATCCGCCGATCTCCATCCCTAGCCCTAAATTTCATGCCATGGCGTTAGTCACCGGTGATCAGTACCTCGAGTCGCTCGTTAAATTTGTGGAAAATCAAGCGGAGAGGCTGATCGAAGGTACCCTCGTCTTGAAATTGAATCCCGTGGGGTTGAGGTATGTGCAATCCAGGCTAGAAGCGTTGGAGGAGCTTGAGAGCTTGATTTCTGGAGCTCCGGTCGATTATCTGCGGGCGTATGTTTCTGATTTGGGTGATCACCGCGCGCTCGAGCAGTTACGAAGGATTCTTAGGTTGTTGCCTTCATTGAAGGTGGTTTCGGTTCTCCCGGCGCCGGGCAGGGATCCTACGCCGCTATATTTGTTGCCGTTTGGATGTCTTAAGGTTTTGGAACTCCGGGGATGCGATCTGTCGACGTCGGCTGCAAAGGGGCTGCTTGAACTGAGGTTTACGCTGGAGAAACTGATTTGTCATTTTTCTACCGTGAGTACCTTTTATATATTATTTTTCGAAATAAAGTAGAATAGATGAGTTTTGGGAGTGGGGCTGATTCTGAAACTGTGATGCTCTGAAATGGAGGATGTCTTGTTGTTCAATGGTTTGAGGACAACTTTCAGAATGCATGTCTATTTTTTCTTTTATAAAAATGAAAATGGTTATGTTTTGTTAGTTAAATGTATTTGAACTGCTGCAGGTATTGATTTCCTGTTTTCTCTTTTTTCATATCACAACTGGCTTAGGATGCATTACGGCATGTATTCGCCACTAGAATTGTGGAGATAAAGGATTCGCCGCAGTGGAACCGCTTGTGTTTTGTGTCATGTGCATGTAATGGCCTTGTTCTCATGGATGAGGCTTTGCAGCTTCTTCCTGTCGTGGAGACTCTCGATCTCAGTAGGAACAAATTCTCAAAGGTGGATAATCTGTACAAATGCAGCAAATTGAAGCACCTCGATCTGGGATTTAATAACCTGAGAAGCATTTCATCATTTGGTGAGGTAACTTTTTGAAATTTCCAGAGAAAGAGATGCTTTTAGTAAGTGGTGACTTGAATGATTTTCTTTTTTATTTTGTTTATTATTATTGTTCACATTATTCTGCTGCATTTAAGTAGAGATTTCAAATGCATAGATCTGGGTAATAACTATTCAACTAGGCTAATTAACTCGATGAAAGCTATGCAGAAACGAAGAGGCATCCCAGTTGTAGTCAATTAGAGACAATTCTTCTTCCTGCCATAATATTATACGCATTACTCATATGAAATGGAGATTTTGGGATTTTTTACGCTTTTTCTCCATGGATTCTGGAGAAAGGAAGGAATTAAAGCTTGGGTTTAGATACATGAGGGACATTATGGTAATATATTATTTTGATGGATGGTGATAAGAACTGCTGCCTGGGACATTTTATCAACCAAAATGGTGTTGTAATGATGGCCTATAGAAATTGGGGTGATGAAATGGCTACATACCGCTGGTTAATCCTTGATGATTAGACAACCCTACCTCTGGTGTTCCAGACCTTAGGAATTGGAGAACAGGAATCTTAACTTTTAAAACATTCAGAAACAAAAAATCGATCCTATCTGGTAGAGTTTTAAAAAGGAATAAACATTTTTTTTTCTTCTTCTTTATTAATGACTTTATTAATTATGATATAGCAATCACATATGTGGATCTCACTTGAAAATCCCAAGTTAACATGAATGGCCTTTGGTGATCAATTTGTCTGATAGTCGTAATATATTTCCTCGCTACTTGTTTAAAATGCTATAAGTAGTTTCAGTTTAAAAAGAACTTTGATTCTAAAGTTTATTGGGCAAATATGGGAATGTAAAACAAAGAGTAGAAAAGTGAAGAAAGGAGCCTTTGTCTGATTCATGTTCTATATAGTTACTTAAAGATATTTTGTTTCCATTTCTGTCCAGCTATAAGTTTTGGACTCACTTCAGATGTTCTTCCATGTAGGTTCTTTGTCAAATTGTTAAACTTGATCTGAGGAACAATGCTTTGTCCACACTGCATGGAATTGAGAATTTGAAGTCACTTGAAGGGCTGGACCTTTCCTACAATATTATTTCAAACTTCTCTGAGGTGGTGATTCTTGCCGGTCTTCCATCACTTCAGAACTTGTGGTTGGAAGGAAATCCTCTTTGCTGTGCAAGATGGTTCCGAGCCCAAGTTTTCAGCTTTTTTCCTCTTCCATACATGGTAAGTCACTATTGATATAGTCATTGTTATAATTCACAATTGAAGAATTTGATGTCTGATCAACTGTGATGCATATATGTGCCAATAATAAAGCCTAGCTTACATTGAACTTAACTGTTGTTATATTTGCATGTGTTCTGTAGCTTAAACTGGATGATAAGAGAATATCCCCAAGTGAATTTTGGAAGAGGCAGATTATAGTCACTAGCAGGATGAAGCAGCCTGCTAGATTTGGATTTTATGTACCAGCCAAGGATGACACTGATTTAGAGGGGATGAATACAAAGCGGGTAGGAAGCCGTACCATTGCAATAGGCTCTCTTTCGTTTTTGTATTAAACCTTTAACTTACCAGAAAAAGATTCCTTTATATTTGCTCTTCCGAAGTTAATTTCTTTGCTTTCTGAAGCGTGCATGTTGTTTAATGATTTGCAGAAGACTATCTCTCGAGTTGTGAGCATTGAGAGTGAAAAACAGTTCATTCGTCTGTGTTCTGATCCAGATTCCATGTCATGTGATAATGAGATTCAAAGCAAAGACGAAAATGCGATTTCAGATGATGAAGCTGAAATAGAACATATGATGAAAAGAATTGAACTTATGAAAAAAGAACATTCCATTCAGTGGTTGCACAAATTTAAAGAATGGATGGATCAAGCATCTGGAAATGTTGATGGTAACAAATTTAGGAGTGATATCTTAAGTAATAATAAAGAAATTCACGCAAATGGCAAGTGGAAAGATGAGAACCTTGGTGAGACCTCAAAATGTATCTCTGACTCTGTTCAGCATTCTGGGGATGAGAGTAGCACAATGATGCTAGAATCTGAAACTTCCTTTGTGGATACATCACCTGTTGTCAATTCCCGACGGCATTTTGATAGAAATAGTGACACAACATCAAAATCGTTCTTAACGAACTGGGGTAGGGATGGTTCTGTTGCCAACAAATTACGTGGTGATCTAGAAGAGCTGAGATCTTTAAATGATGAAGGGTTTATGTCTGATGATGTTGTTTACTCTCGCTTTAATTCACTTGTTTCTGGAGGGGATAACACAAGTATTGAAAATTTAATTTCCCCATCAAATTTAAATAGTGTCATGGGGTCCCGTTCGTCGTCAGCTTGCCCGAGATCTCCCCCTCATTACCAAGAAGATATTTTGCATCGACGCCAGAACTTAGAAGAAGAACTTTTGCAGCTATCTGCGGAATCCTTCTTCGTGGCATCCTCTGATAGTAATTCAAGCTGCAGTGAAGATGATTCTGCCGAGTTTGACACAAATTTAACTCAGGTTAATCAGTCCCTTGATGAAAATATTTCTGGAAGAAATGCAAAAGATTACTCTGTGGTTTCCAACCCAGGTGACATAAATGATGACACAAATCCATCTATGAAGCAAAATGGAACACTCATTTCAGGTCCTTTTACTGGAGGAAAATATGCTGGTACCAAAGATAGAGAGTTTGAGGTTTCAACCCATGCTTCAAGCGGTAGCATCACTGATTCTTTGGTTGACGATGATATTGTAAATTTTCGTGAGGGACAATCTGATTTTTTGCAGAAGAATAAATGCAGAAGGAAACCAAGAAGAAGAATGGTTTCCTTACCTGAGGAGGATGATACCCATGGCAACATTGACTCATCGAAGAAGTCCAGTGACCATGTGCAAATCTACAAAAATGATATAGAAAGTGAAGAGAAATAATTATTTTGCTCTAATGATGTGGAAAAATTCATTTCAGTTAGGATAAATGATGACAGTATGACCCCCATCGTGCAGAACCGTTACTTGGGTGTTCTTTCTGGGTTAAATACATCAATAAAGAGACAGTTTTATTGAGACCTATTTCAATTCGAAGATAGATGATTCTGCTATGCTGTTGTTGTTTCCTGGGAGATCAGGTTATTATGAAAGGTTATTTCTTGTTCACTGAATCATTATGATCTGATTTACTCTGAGAATGTTTTCTGATTTCTTCTTCCTTAGAATATATTTGTTCGAATGTGGGTCGCCCATGATTATTTCTAGCTTATAACCTATAAAACAACGATGATGTTTCTGTTTAGCTATTGGTATATTAGTTACCAAAAATATAGTTCTGTTAAGATCTCTAGTATCTAGAGGCCCTTGACATTATGAGTAACTTCACATCATTCATTAAAATAATTCTGCTTTCTTCTATTTGTCGGATTTATTTGTTAACATTAGAAACTAACATTCCATCAATGACACCATCGGGATTATCCATCACAAAACCTTGATTAGGATTCTCAGAGAAATGTGAAGAAACATCGAACAAATGTTTATTTAAAAGTAGTCTGCACCAATGAAATTATATTGTTGTTATTCGTCTTCATGTTTATAAAAATATGGAATTCAAGAGAAATGAACACTGTTGATTTTTTCTGAATTTGTAGATGAAGATACAAGCCTTTGAGCTGAAATATACTGAAATCTGCATGGGTTATAATGCGAAAGATCATAGTTAGATTTGCAGAATGATTATTTAGTTATATATTAAGTGGTTTTTTTTATTCAGATCTTTAAGAGTGACAAAAATATTTTTAGTGTAATAATATTTGCACTCCATTTTGTGTTATTTACATTCCTCTTAATGTGTAAAATTTATTCACAAGTGGAGTGCAAATAACAAAAAATGAATAGCACCACCCATATTTTTATTTTATATTTTATGTTGTAAGTTTATAGATTGACATTCTACATGCATGCTAAGATAAGCTTTGGGCAATTGTTACTCGACTCTGGTTGTGTTAGCATGTTGGTGGTTCAAATGCTTCTATTAGCTTGTTGGTGATAAATATCCAGATTATTTTAATGTTGGTTATGGTGAGTCCACTTTCCGGTTAATGTATGCAGGGATGTAGCTGTTCTACGAAGCAGCGAACACAAGTATATTTTACTCATTGTAGGTGCATGTGGTGGGCCAGGTTAGCTTTGTAGTGGTATGAGCTTTTAGCTAGAAATGCACTTTATGCTATCATCTTTTGTTTTATTTTCTACCGTGTAAATTCTGCTTATCTGGTGGTTCTATTTGATGTCTACTTGTAGGAGATGCATCGGTAGAGGTAGTTGGTTGCCACAGTGTTGGTGACGATAGTGAGGTTTTCGTTGGACTAGGACTTCAAGTTGTAAGGTAGTAACTTGCAGCTACTTTGCTCTTTTTCTCCGCTCCTTATTTTGTAACAGCATGTATATCATGTTGGACATGTATAGGGTTCACTTCGAAGGGAATTCCACATATGTTTTCATAACCAGCTGTATAAGAGATCAAGAGAATCGCTTGGTGTGTTTGATTTTCTTGACTCGTCGGGAGTGACTTGTAATTTTTTATCAGTCATCAATCCTTCAACTATCATGGAAACTGTGTCATTATGTTGTTTTACACTATTGTCTAATTTAAATAAGAATTTACGTTTGACATTATTTTGCTCTTGAAGTTCTTGGAGATACTGCTCAGGTCTTCCATTTTGGCATTAAAAAAATGTTATTTTTTTATTAATGTGAAAATCGAAGTGGAACTGTGGTTCTATTATGAAATATGTTACCTTCAATGCAATTGTTTATTTCATTTGTTTTTGTGATTGCTCTCAAACAGTTCTGGCATGCATCATGCCATGTGATCGATTTGTTTTCAACCTTAGAAATAATTCTTTCGAGAGAATAATAGTGATTACGTAGATGCATACAATAAGATAGGTAAACAATAATTGATATAGGATTGACAACAATAATGTTTTTATTTGTGGAAGGTTGATAAAATTTTATGTTGTTTATATCAGGAGTGTATATGTCCAAGACTGATGGCTATAGATTGCTTTTTCATCATTTATATGCCAATGATGTAGATAAGGACAAGATCTAAGTCATATATATATAATGTTGGATTGTTCTCCTTGATAATAGTGGTTCTCAATATTAATAATTAAAATATTTATTTATTTATAAACGTAGTAAATATTATGAATTTTTTCTTGAAATTTATAAAACAATGTCTCCATTTAAATATAATGATTTTTGAAAAAAAAAAATCATTATTTGTTAGCAATTCAATTTGATGTGATACTGCATACTCACACATAATAATATATAAGTTTATGTAATATAGCAATCCAACATATTTAAAAATCACTAAATAATAAAAACATTAAAGAACACACATTAATTAGATAGATCAATCGAATTTATATCCATAAGATTAACATTTATATGATTATGACCATTTTAATTTTTTTTTTTTTTTGTGAAATCAAAGTACATTAATTAACTCATTTGATTACAAAAGCCAAATATGTTCAAATCATGGTCACTATAAGAATAAATGTTTACCGTGACACTAAAAACTATAACTATTAGTAAAGACGTGATTTTATTTTGTTATATGTATGATAATGTAGAATATCATACTAAGTGACGTGAGGGGTTTTTGTAGTAACAAACGACTTTTTTATCCAGATTTTTTTTTAAAAATATCATATTATCATAGCAGCGTAATGCATGTGTATCCACTATCATCCATGTAAATTGGAATATATCTACCGGAAATCTGCGTAGTATCACATTACAAACAAGAGACTATTGCTTCCAATCAGTGGCGGAGCCACATGCTTCTTTACCCGGGCTTTTAGTCCGGATGATCCAATTTTTTTTAAAAAAATATATATGTAAATTTTGTATAATTTTGAAATAATATGATATTAGTCCTAGTAGATCAATTTAAAATATTAAAATATTTTAGAGTTTAAAATTTCAGTCCAGACAGGGCCATATTTCTGACTCCGCCACTACTTCCAATCACTATTAGATTTTGATATCTCTGATAAAAAAAAAATTTAATGCACATAACATCTTTTCAAGAATGAAAAAAAAATGAATTGTTGTTAAATAATTAACATAAATTATTAAAAAAAATATCATTTGTCATTTTAATCTTTCTGTCAAAATTTTAAACTTTAAAATAATGTTATTGATATATGAAATTACAAAATATTAATTGCAGAACAATTTAAGTTCTCAAGTACTGGTTATGTAATATTAAAAAAAAAAAAAAAAAGTACTGGTTGTGTAAGGAATATAATAAAACTTTAAAACGATATAGACTTACTTTTAGCGATAATCAATCTTAAAATGATTTCACATATTTGATATTAAATATTTCATTTCGTATTATCCAAGCTTATTTGGTCAAGACTATTACATTTTACCTAAAATATTATAAATATTGAATACATTTATCGAGATCAACTCCATCTGAATTGTTTTGTTTAATCGACTCTATTATATATACATACATAAAATCTTAATCATTATACTTTAATTAGGAAAATTTTAACCAACTTATTAATCCCTTGATAATTATTTTGACTTAAAAGAATTTTTAAAGAAATTTTCCAATCATGAAATCAAAATGAATTTCATCATTGTTTTGATATTCTCAATGATTTTTTTAGTTTCGAATGATATCGTATACAAAGATTTTATCGTTTTACCTTCAAATTAATGAACTTTTGACCGATGATTCACATTCTTAAGAAAGAAACATTATTAATTAAATTATGAAAATTTTTTAAACTCGATAATCTCAATATACCCCTAATCTTGAAGGGTATTTATTATCCACACATTATCATCACTAACTCACACAATCCCCAAAGTCTTAAATGATAATTTGACAATGGTCAATATCGGCTCTTTTAATATAATATAAATTTTTTATATTGTGAACACTAACCATTAACACCTGATGTCATCTCAGCGGTGCTCACATAGATACTTACAGTAGGTGCTCACTATATCAAAACTCTACGTATCTATTACTATTATAAATATATGAGTTTGAATTGTGAGCTTATCTTTTTACCCTTTTATTTATTTTATAATTTGTTATCTTCATTTGGTTATTTAAGTAATTTTTTATGTTAATTTAATATGTTAATTAATAGTGTACTTAACTTTCATTTGTGAGTTTTCTTTTTTACCCTTTCATTTGTTTTATATTTTTCATGTTCATGGTGTTTTTAAGTAATTTTTAATGTTATTTAATATGATAATTAATAGTGTACTTAACTCAATCAAATTAATTATTATTTTGATTTACTTATAAATTTATCATAATGTTATACATTTTAAAAAATTACTACTATTACTAACATCTATTTTATTTTATTTCTATTACTATTATAAATATGTGACTTTTATTTGTAAACTTCATATTTTATCGTTTTCTTTATTGTCATTTTTCATATTAGTTTAATAT
>NC_133320.1:18550655-18638014 GCF_012295235.1 Primulina huaijiensis | reverse complement strand
TTTTTGTTGCTCGTATATACTTCAATTTCTTTGTTATTGTACTAAATAAATTATTTTTGAACTTTGAGTTATCATTTTTTTATGGAGGTTGTTTGTGTCATGAATTTTTTAAATTCATTTTGTTTAGTATTGTTGGCGGCAATTGATTTTTCTGATATTCTATTATTTGTCTTGTTGTTTATATGAAAATATGTATGAGGGTACACCAATCAAAGCCACATATTTTGGGTCTTATGTTCTACGAAGAGGGTAATATATGATTTCTGTTAATTATATAATTTATTGGTTCTTCATACATGTAGTTAAGAAATGAACCAAATTTTGAACAAAAAATTTATGACAAACATAGTGGATGAAAAAAACATGTTAAAAAAAATAATGTTGCATATTACTATGCCCCTATTTCTGTATGATATAATTCAAACACATTTTTTTAGATATTTGAAATTAGGTCTAACTAAGTGACATAAAACATATACATATATATTTGAAGGCGTATTTAAAGCAAAATATTAAGATCAAGAATGATTCATATTTAAATTTCAACGCAGCACAATGAAGAAGAAATTGAAAAATTGTATGTGTAAACCTTTAAGGGTTATATAGTGATTATGTTGCTACTTCATGGTTTGCAACATATTGATGCCATATAAAATATCAATATTTCTCAAAGAATAAACAAAAAGAAAAAATTCTTCATTCAGAAAAAGAAATACATGAAAAAAAATTGTGTATAATTCTCATTCTATTTTTAATGGTTTGAGAACAATTCTAAAGCTTTGTGGACACAATATATCAATTTTGTGCATTTTTAATAAATTGAGACATTGAGTCGGTTGCACTTTATTTTTTCCAATATTATATCGATAGATTTCGAGGTGGCTAAGAGGTTGTTTTTGTCTATTTTTTTAGTTAAAGTGGCTAAAAAACTAATTCATGAGATATATTATGATAACATAGAGAACTACTCGCCAAATAAATTTAGTTAGCCGAATAGTGAAATTCAAATTGAATTATACAATATTTCATCAAATTAATTTTGTCTATTATAAGATGCTCATGAAATCTAAACAGTTGTATTATTAGATGAGATATTGAATAAGACAAATACTTTGATATATATATTTGAATGATATCTCATATACATATCTTAATTACGTTATCCGTGTCCTTCTCAAGATTTTTAAAATACAATAATTAATTTTGTATGTCGTTCCACAATATATAAAATATTATAAAACAAAATGTAAACTCGATAGAATAAAATTTGTTTTGTTTATGAGATTGAAACTATATCATCTCCATGATATGATGGACGCAATCATTATTCCAAATCTTCTAAAAAATGACGAAAGAAATGACTTTCATGAATTGCGTCAAATTAAACGATGACACAGTTCTAAGATATAGTCATTTGAAAAGATTTTCAAGTTTTTTTCTCACATTGATTGAGAAATAATCGTTAAAAATTTATTAAATTGATAATATTTATACTAAATATATAAAAATGATATTTCAAATATCCCGATGTTTGAAGAAATTACAGCACCATTCATTGGTTATGTTGTTGAAGAATATATAGGTTATACATACTTTTAGTCACAAGTAAAAACCAATCACGACTAAAAACAACATTTATTCTTATGAGTTATAGTTGATGATTGTCAAAAACTGAAAAATCATTCAACAATAAAATAAATATTTGGAAAATAAGATTACTGGATAAAAACAATGTAGAAAACCGAAAAAACGTCCTGATAGGGAAGTAAACTACGAGCATGTCAGATCCCAGATGAAGATTTTAAATAACATAATAGATGTTTAAGACGATCATATACTTGCTGAGTATATCAAAATGGTTATATGTATATTATAACAAACTACGACAAAGAGTTGTAGAGTTATCAAAATCAACCAAGAAGTATATTGAAAAGTATGTTATGTGGATTAGATAACTTCTCCGATTCATATACCGTCTATGGTCATGATTTTTGATTTTGTGGTTTGGTTTGTTGCAATTAATAAATGCTATTAGCCATATTTTAATTCATTTAAATATTATCAAAATTTCGTACTTATATTTCCAGCAATTTAGTTGCTCACGTGCAACGCACGTGCACTTTTCTAGTACATATATATATATGTGTGTGCGCGCGCGTGTGTGTAGGAGATGGAAAGCATAGGAAGTGAGCATATTGTACAATTTTAGCAAATACTATTGACAAGAAATTTTTGGGCTTCGAAACAAAGAAATTACAGCAGTCTCTAATAAAAAGCCACAGTAGTCTACTTGACATCACCAAACATACATTTCAATTAATCAGAATGCTAATTAAACTGAAAATGGCAGCCATGCTTAGAGATCCAGCAACATGGGAAATCACACTGCTGCCTGCGCTTTTGGGAGGTGGACTTACAGCAGAACCTGAAACAACGTACATTTCTTCGGATAATAAATCTTAACCAAGATTTCAAAATCGGGAAAATTGTAGTTTTATTATTCTCAAAATTTTTACTATACTTGAAACACCAATCACCATTTTAAGTCATGGGGTTAATTTTAGGTTTCTAATTAAATGGAATAATTAGAAGTGAAATAATACATAAACACAAAGTAGTTAATATATGAATGCATGAAAATTTACCAGTCGAAGGAGCGGGTGGAGCCTTTAGGGAACCAGTGGGAGTGGGTGCACCTGGAGATCAGTCGAAGAAATTAAACCCCTTAAACCGGATTTTTTTTATCAGTTCATGCATGTTTTTTTTAAAAAATAAATATCAACATGTATTATATCTTAATTTATTATCAAATTTTATATCAAAAAAAATAAATATTCATTTTTGCGTGAGCCTAAGCTATTGGTAGAGACGCCAAGAAACTCGAATGGATGGATCAATGACCATAATGTGTAACCATATTTGAAATATATATTTTTCATTTGAAATGCTACACACATAAAAACACAGAATTTCCAAAAAAAAATTAAAATAAAATTTACCCTTTTTGCAAATGGATACATCGGCACTTGCACCACAAGATTTTGCAAGATTGAGTCCATCCTGTTGAGTCACGTTGAGACTTTTCAAGATATCCGGATTGTTGAACACAGCGCAGAGGCATTGGCTTTCCTGGGATACCACCTGTTTCATCGGCACGCAGCACGACGGCGGCGGGGTGGTCTGTGACTTGAGATACGGCTGGCACGGCAGTAGTTTCTGGATGCATGGCAGCGGATCCCCGCCGTGGTCACCACCACCTTCATGAGAAAAACCCATAAAAACCAGAGAGCATGTCACGAGAAAGAACAAGCAAATAGAGTTGGATTTCGCCATGGATTTCTAGTTTTCAGAAAAGGGGTTTTTTTTCCCTGTCTTTTGTGAGTGAGAGGGAATGCAGGGTTTGCATGGGATTTTATGAATGAATTAAGGAAGATATCTTGCTCACCTCAATATTAGGAACGGATTTTAAGGTAATTATAATCTTGATCATTTGTAAGGATTTTTTACCTTAACAGACAAGAAATGGGAAAAAAAATAAATTGTTTAATTTTGAATTTTCATCCATTAATTTGTCAAACTTTGATCTTGATGCACTAAATTTTACCTTTCGGCTATTTTGCTCTAATTGCTATGTGGTGCCGAATATGTCAGCAGTTTATGATGTCATGTTAGCATCTTCGAGCGAAATATGATCAAAAGTTTATAAACTTTGATCTTGATGCACTAAATTTTACCTTTCGGCTATTTTGCTCTAATTGCTATGTGGTGCCGAATACGTCACCAGTTTATGATGTCATGTTAGCATCTTCGAGCGAAATATGATCAAAAGTTTATAAACTTTGATCTTGATGCACTAAATTTTACCTTTCGGCTATTTTGCTCTAATTGCTATGTGGTGCCGAATACGTCACCAGTTTATGATGTCATGTTAGCATCTTCGAGCGAAATATGATCAAAAGTTTATAAACTTTGAACAAAAGTTTATAAACTTTGATCTTGATGTACTAAATTTTACCTTTCGGCTATTTTGCTCTAATTGCTATGTGGTGCCGAATACGTCAGCAGTTTATGATGTCATGTTAGCATCTTCGAGCGAAATATGATCAAAAGTTTATAAACTTTGATCTTGATGCACTAAATTTTACCTTTCGGCTATNTAGAACAACTTAGTGCATCAAAAAAAAATTTCCCAAAAAAATTATCCAATCAAAATTAAATTTTGTAGATTTTAAGTTTCATTAGACATAAAAATCATATCTCATTTAAAATATGTACTTTCATCCATCAATTAATAAGATTCGGTTTTCAAAAAAAAAATCGATAAGGACAAGTTTTGAATGTTTTTATAATTTTAATCAAAATCAAAGATAAGACATAGCGATACTCAATATAATGAGTGAGCATTAATTAAGATTTAATATGTGAAATAGCTTTTCATACCTTACTATTTTTAAGCGTCCAGAGAAGAATATTTTGATAAATTGCTTGATTTTACTCTTTAATCGAAGAAATTTCATATAATCCATTCACTAATTATCTATTTTTCTCTCAAATCAATATCATCCATGCCATATTTAAATTTGATTTCACTATCATCTCATGCATCATATCTTCAAAGCTAATTAATTATACACTGAATTGGGAATTTACCCTTGACTTTGGATTTGGATATATTTTAGAGGATATAAATGTGAAATTTTGGGTTTTGGATGTGTTTAGGATTGAATTTCAAAAGGCTCAACATTGGAGAGCTACGAAAGAAAATGAAGGATAACATTTTACTAAAAATTAGGTTATACTTTGTAAGATCGAGTGCTTGTCGCTTTACCAAAAACTATAGTTGGTGGTAATGATACAATCCAAATCTTTTAAACCACACAGTAGCTCAAGCAAGACGATTCGATCACTCTACCAAACAAGGACAATTATTGCATCCAACAATCCATCTCTTAATAATTGCACTCCTTGCAATCAATGAGAATCAAACTCGTGAACTTGACTCTGATACCAATTGTAGGACCGAGCTTTTGCCGCTTTACCAAAAGCTATAGAAAAGCTATAGCTGGTGGTAATTGTGCAATTCAAATCTTTTAAATCGCACAACAGCTCAAACACAACGGTTCGATCGCTCTACCAAGCAAGAAAAATTATTGCACCCAACATATTTCGTACATGAAATATCGTTAATTTAGTTATACATTGCATACTTAAATAGAAGTGGCGTCATATACATTCAAGTTGTGTATATTTAAATAACAAAAATAAATAGATTAATTATGACACTAAAAGAAAATCTGATGTATAAGAAACTCAAGAGCATTTTCATCATTTACTCATAGTCCGATACCTGGAAAAAAAACAAGGTTTTGAACTGCTAGATATGAAAATCAACAGCCCAGATTAACAAAAAATACAAGAAGAAGAAAAAACTCACAAGTCTAATACAATAGGCATTTAATTTATAGCCCTTAAGTTTCCTTCTCACTGATGCGAGCATCCTTAATTTGGCAAAACTCAATCCAGGTGTTCCACCTGTAAAGTGAGAACCAAGAATATTTCACACAATGACACCGTGCCTTAAAGATAGAAACATGCACTTCAGAGTAACTTATACATACAACTGGATGTGTATTTATATATAAAATGTTGATAGTGTCTCCATATATCATGCTGAAGCATCATTGCGTGATCGAAAAAAAATTTAAATCAAATCTTTTAGATGGTAGAATAGTTCCAACATCACATTATGACCATAAAACTAAAACCTACATAGTGTTAACGTGAGTGTAGTGCCATGTCAAAAAAATGACCCCAACTCGTCTTTTCACATGAAATTTCATAAACTGCTACATAACTTTGAACATAACAAAGATTCAATTTACTTTCAAGATTTTTCGGAATTTTATTAACCTCCTAACTCTTTAATAAGTATCAACCTGACATCTTTCATCGCATATTGGAAAGTGATAAGTATAAACCTGACATCTTTCATCGCATATTGGAAAGTAAAAGTTCACGCAGAGACCCACATTGTATCGCATAACAGCGGAAAAGCATCGTCTAAATTATTGGACAAAGTGGATTTAAGACTGAACTCATAGGCGTGCTTTGTTTGGGTTATAGAATGAATTTTTTCCCAAATCTTTAACTCACTCTGTGCCACTGTTATTCCATCAATTCTCAATAAATATGTAGACTGTTTTAAATATTGTTTCGAATTTCCAATCATCTAACTTTCAAAAAATTGAACAAATGTTCAAATAAACATTTATTATCTCAGCTTCCAAATCTTTTCATCACACTTACATCACTCTGTAAATATTCCAAAACTATTTGAAAATCACTGATAAGTCTAAATAATTTGAAGCCAACCAAATGCTAGTATAACTGATTATTACTTACTTTAACTACATCAAGTGTTTAGTTAGGAAAAGTAATAGACGGTCTCTTCAGACTCATTTCTAACACTTCACGAAAAAACAGAGAATGCAACTATTATAAGACACAGACAGGCTCCATGGAATGCATTTAGAAAAGAATAGCACGATCTGAGAATTACCTTCCAGAGGCCATCATTAAGATAATGCATATTATCCACACCAATCCCCTTGTTAATTGCTCGTCTGCATTTGAGAAAACCATGGTGCATAATAAAAGGCAAATAATTTTTTTTTTGGGTAAAAGAAAATGTTAATGTTTTATACAGACACCTAAAACAGGTTCAGATACATAAAACAGGTTGAGCCAGAGGAACCTGGGAACCAGAGGCCAGCCATTCGTGGGGCCATAAATGACCCAGTGGGAATGAGAAGTAAACCTCACCCAGGCCCAGCCCGTCTGCATAATAGGTCTGGCCCTTCTGCGCTTTTCTGACTCTTAAATAGTATCTAACATGTAAGTTCAAGCTATCATAAATAACCAGCACCTTTCATTTTGAGAATTCAGTTCAGGTCCAGCTAGACAGGAAAATAAGCGACGTAAAAAATGTGGACACAACATGGTTCAGAGGCGGATGTGATTGATCAGATATAATCCATTTATGGTAAGACAAATTAGGGAATGGGAGATAAGAGTTCAGTTGAGCCGTACTGAGACACAACAGAAACTGTGACGGTTGAGCTCCATAAAAGAGAAACTAAACCAGCGGAATAAGCACACCAAATGTAATACTCCAAAATATATGTGTATATACATGTTAAAATATATAAATATGTAAATAATAATAATAATTAAAACTTTAAAATATATATTTATGGTAGCTTCTTAGGTTATCAATAGTTGATAAGTGTCAAGGTTGGCCTTAACACTTGGCAACATTCCAACATATATTCATGGCTATAAATAAACTTCATTTTACTCAGAAAAACACACAAAAACGACCAAAATAGTTCTGTAAAAATGTTGGAAAAAGGCTAGGAAAATAACCCCCTAAATAAGAAAAAAATCTGAATATAGAAAAAAATCTCTTCAAAAATTCCCAAAAAATTCCCAAACCTACCTCTTATCCATCCCAGGAATCATCTAGACTGGAAGGTGTACCAAACCTATTAGCAGAATCGAGCCAAAAAAAAAAAAAAAAAAAAAAANTGAAGAACACGAGCTACTCAAGTCCAGAATTTGCTCCTCTCAGGTTGCATGTTCATGCATTTAAAACTCGTGTTTATTGCTTGTTTTATGTTTCGGTTATAACATAAAAGTTGTTCCTTGTGTTATATATTCCTTGTGTTATATATAGTCCATGCATGGCAACAGATTGTCCTAGAAGTCATCGGAGTGGTATTATTCCGGCCACAAAGTGGCACACCCACTGTTTTGAAACTTCAAATTCTGGTAAAAATGGGATGCGATTTTATAAAAATGTCGTATACAAAAGTTGTATATCTTGATGAATTAAGTCTATCCTGAAAGTTCCGGCAGTGCGTGGTGTTAGACACTCGGTCACGCGCATTAGCGGTCGCGCATGTAACCCACGTGCTGTCCTGATGACCGGAATTTTCATTCCCGACGTTTTCCACACTTGTTCAAGGCTATAATTTCAAATTTCAGAATTTTCAGACTAGCCTATGAATTTTTTATTAAGAAAACAAGGTCATTCGCCACAAATTTTTGGGATGGTTAACTTCGACATTAATGCTTCTAGATTTCAATCATGCATGCTGTTTTTGAACTTGGTTATTAAAAGTAAAATGTTTTATCATGATTTCGAGTATATTCAAGGTCCATTCAATGGTCGGAAACTATGTTGCATGGATATGGGTATGAGTATCGTATCGAATACGATACGGATACGGCGACACGTCGAACTTTGAAAATACAAGACACGATACGGCTAGGATACGACAATCATTAAAATATATATATTTTTATATTTATATAAATTTAGTATTGAGCAGAAATAGAATGAAAGAAACGGACAAATGTATTTAGGAATTTAAAAGCTCATCCCAATTTATTTTAAATTATTTTCCTTTTAGTTCTTAGAAATTTTAATTTTTTTTAGTTAACCCCTAAAACTTTTAAATATTTGCAATTTTGCCCAAACGTATCCGAAAAACGTATCCACGCCGTATCCATGGCGTGTCCACGCCGTATCCATGACGTGTCCTCGCCGTGTCTAAAACGTATCCGGCTGGTCAACCCTAAACAAAATCAACGACACGGATTTTGAGATATCCGACACGCGTATCCGCGTGTCGTATCCGTATCCGTGTCGTATCTGTATCCGATAGTTCAAAAAAAAAATTTTAAGGTATCCGTGCTACATAGGTCGGAAACAATACCGGGTCCCTTGAAGACCAGTTTGCAAATACCCAATCTGGACGAAACATGTATAGAATTCGGAAAAACATTCTTTGCAAAAGTTATAAAACTCAACAAGATACACCTACTGTGAAAATTTTAGAATTTTTGGAGTCGATTTCGAATTATTATGAATTTTCTTGCAATTAAAGTTGTGTCCAAACCCATATTTGACCAAGCATTGAACTTAGGGAAGTCAATTATATAGGAATCTTACTAACACATAAATTATCACAAAATTGATGATTATAGGAATATTGAAGCAATTGGAGTGACAAAGAGAAATGTGAGGTTTATTACTGATTTTATTTAATATGATTTGTTTGTAATTTCCTCAACTACTAATTTTTCTATATGTTGATATTGAGTAATTCGGAATTTAATTGATCATATTGATTTACATATTTGATTGTCTGGCGTACTTTATTTTTTGTTAATTAATGATATATGAATGTAAACAAACGACTGAATGGAGCCGAGACAACAGTCATTGTACCGGGTTTCTAATCCACTGAACAACGTGGCATAGAACCGAAAAGTGAGTCCAATGAACGGTTTCAAATCCGGGTATATGGTTTATCTGAACAACGTAGCTTCAGTCCGGCATTGTAAGTTCACATTGGCTCATAGTTAATCGATTGTACGGATTCTACATGAGTATGTGAGTAAAAACACTACACCGAATGATGGTGGATGTCACCTCTTTAGCTCTTTCATTACAATACATCATAACATATTGATTACAATCTTGATATATANTTTATTTACAGTAAATTTCAAATACAGGAGAACCAGAGTAACACCCGGAGGAAAATTAAAAAGAGTTAATTTGTTAGATTGCCTTGTACTGTATTGTAAAATAATATATTGTATGGTTGTTTAGAGTATGCGTTGTTTGACACAATGTCAGGTATTTAAATAAATTGTAGTTACGTTTCCGCTATTGTATTAATGTTTATATGTTTAAAAGTTGGGGCCCACACCAAAAGTCGAAAGGTGTAGCATGCCTTCGAGGAATAAATATATACCACAAGTGATAGGTGTCATCTGCCCTAATTTAATGTACAATGGATAGCTGTCCCCTAGTAAGTGGGAAGGAATAAAGTAAATGCAAACATTTTTATGCTAACCCCAAGAGAAGTACACATTCACAAAATGATGTGTTCACAGCTCCTGAAAGTACGTTATTGGCATAGATTAAAAAAAATCAGCTTCCACTAAATAAGTAAAACATAAAAAAAAATTAACATATTTGAAGGCAAAAAAATTAAACAGATAGTAGGCATTAGATCTAAAACTAACTTCCACGAAATATGTAAGAAAAAAACTTTTTAGCATATTCCAAAACAAAATCAACTCACATATCTTTGGCTGACATTTTTGTAAATCCAATAGCAAGAGCATGTTCTTTCCCTTCTGCCATTATAGCCTAATTGAGATAAATAATAAAATGACTCTTATTGTTACTTCAAAAGTAAATGAAGCAAGTCTCACTAAGGCACGACAAATTATAATATCCACGCAACAAGCAGTTAAGGACAAACTGTAGTTGCTTCCACGCACACAGTAAGCAATGACAGAATAATTTCAATGTTAAGACTAACCACCGGAGTTTCAGCATCGACTTTATCATCCAAGGCACCCCCAGGAGAAGTAAGCCCCGGACACATTATATTTGCACCAGAAAGTAAAAATTTTATTGCTCCCCTGTCAACTTGCAACTTCTTCATTATATTTGGGTCTGCAAAAGGAAACACGCAGTTAATAAAATTTGAAAGCTAAGCGGACTCAAAAATCATTACAAGAAACCTACTCAAAATAATGTATCTGTTTGACAAACTAAATATTTTTGCTAGGTGAATTCCACAAAAAAGGAATTTGCAGCTCTCCCTCACAGTTTCATCAAGGCTTTTTCTTTCTTTAAACTTTATCTTACTCTAAATCAAGCTAATGTAAAGCAATAAGTAGATTAGGTAAATGGAGAAAGTTCACGGTGTATGTTATGTTCACCCAGGAAGGACGTCGCTTAGCATAAACCATCCTTTTATAAAATGAGTACATGAAATTTTATTACCAGCTGCTCAGCATTAAACCATCCTTTTATAAAATGAGTACATGAAATTTTATTACCAGCTGCTCAGCATGAGAATATTTTAGACAACAGGAATTCTTTTTTGAAGTAATAACACAATTTGGTACTAGACATGATAGCACCATCTGATTACTTACGATAATACAACAAAGATCAGTAAATAAAGTAAATGATAGGTGTCATTTTTGCATTTTCTATTGTGTTGTTTTTACTCCGTTATTGCATGATTCTGTTGTGCTGAGTCTTCATTTCATTCATTTCCGTTCATAATTTATGCATATGGTCATTCCTCACGAGTTGGCCGGTTGGCAGGGATAACAGCCAAAATGATGAAGATAAGGTGAAAAGTTGAACTCCTGGCGAGAATGAAGCGCGCTAGGGCAGTGCTTTTTGACCGCCCCAGCGTGAATGCATACGAAACTGATGCACGAACAAAGTCGAGCGCGTTAGGGCAGTTATTTTTTGCCTCTCCGGCGCAAAGATGAAGAAACGAGTGTTGGAACAGACGACCTCGCGCTAGGGCAGTATTTCCATTCCGGCACGCTCGGAAGAAAACGTGAAGTACAAGGCAGAACATGTCGTGCTAGGACGGTGTTTTTTGACCGCTCCAGCAAGACGCGATAAGGAAAAAAATATCTCAGATTTTCGACTTTTATGGACTCCAAAGGGGCATCAATAAATTAGGGAACCCTAACAGATGTGAAAGGGGAGGAATACACAAATCATTATATACACGAACACAAGCAGCCGCCGCACGAGGAACACCTGAGTTGAGGAGGCAAGCAAGGAAGACAAGATTTCGCACAACCTCTTCTCGTTTTCTCGTTCTTCCATTTCTTTTAATATTATTTGGTGAAGAAACTTTGTTTAATTATTGTTTTGATGATAAATGGTAGTACCTAAGTTCTATTTTGTTGTGATTTAGTGGATCCTACCCCAAAACTTGGTTCATGATAATTTAATCTTCGACATTTGATTTATGTTTGATTGTGTTATTAATATTATTTGAATTGTTGAAGCGTACCTCACTTCTACAATATGTTATATCGCACTTAAATTCGAGAGAAGATTTTACAGTAGGAACAAATAACATAATCCATAGATTTACAATTTATATAGATATATGAAATTGAACACATGTTGATAGTGATAGTCCAATTGGTTGAAAGCTAGGAAATTCTACAAATCGTTCATGCAATTGCCTATGATAAATAATTAAATTATTTCATTGTATTGAATTAGTTTATCATAACTTGAAATAATATGTTAATAATTCAGAGAATCTCGTAAAAAATATAAATAAATGCTGGAGTTAATTATTGAATCGACGTTAATTGAAAAATCCAACAAATTACTTAACATCTGATTTCAATATTTGCTTAAGTTTATTTTTGTGTTGTTAAATTCTAGTTTGGTTGGAAATTCATACACTCAATCCTCCCATGTCATTGTTAACAAGCAGCTAAAGATTTATTTTCTATGATAAAATTTGTGTGACAGAGTCTCTAAGAGATAATACTTGTATTCATAAGTATACTATAACTTGATCATGCACTTGCGATTTATTCTAGCATAAAGGTTTATTTTATCGCGCATTTATAGTACAAGAAAAAATCTATTGTTATTCTTAGTTATTCCTTTTGTTTATAATCCAACCACGGGGATGGGTCTACTTAATTTCTTGAAGTTGATACCTTCCTATATTGCATATTCTTCTTCTGGTGTATGCCATGCTCTGTTGACTTGGAACTTGAACTGTTTGATTCAGAATCCGTATGAGAAAGAAACAACAAAAGCTTAAGATGGCCGAAGCATAAACACCGAAAGGCAATGGAGATGGCGAGCAATACAACGAGAGACCTGCACCTAGACTCGTGATGGATTGTGCCCAACCTTCTCTTGATGGGGCGCGCCCAAGCATAGTGAGACCAGTTGTGCAAGCAAACCAGTTCGAAATCAAGCCACCCATAATCCAGATGATTCAGAACTTAGTCCAACTTGGGGAACGGCACTGGATGACCCCAGGACTCACATAGCAAATTTCCTCAAAATTTGTGACACTGGGGGTTTCTGACGATGCTATTCGTTTACGGTTATTTTCTTTTTCACTGAGAGATAAAGCTAAAGCATGGTTAAATTATTTGCTTGTAGGTTCCATATGCGACGTGGGAAGATATGACAAAAGCGTTTCTTCCTAAGTACATCACCGCTTTTTCGTAATTCAAGCAAAAAAAAGATATATGAGACACGAGAGTGCTACAAAGATCTGTTACGAAGATGCCCACATCATGAACTGCCATTGTGGCTTCTAGTACAAACTTTTTACTATGGTTTAACTACTTTTAATTGCACCATGATAGATGCAGCAGCATGTGGAAATCTCTTGCGGAAAACAACAGAAGAAGGATATGAGTTATTAGAGGATACAACTGCTAGTAGTTATCATCCTCAGTCTGAGAGGAACAACGCGCGGAGATCCATGGGAATTCATCAAGTAGATGATTTTACTGCTATGGTTGCACAGTTGGATGTCATGAATGAAAAAATTGACAGTTTGAGCATGGGAGGTCCTGCCATGGCCATTCAGAAGGTATTTTGTGATATATGTGGTGGTGAACATATCACCAAGTATTGTCAACATGGAAATCCTTTCTATGTACCAGAGAGGGAGCCAGTCAACCATGTGGGCAGTCAAAATCGTCCTAGAAACGACCCCCTATTCAAACACATATTATCTTGGTGGAGACAACATCCAAATTTTTCATGGGTTGGTCAGAATAATCAAAAGGATAAATCCATCAATCTGCATGCATGAAATCTTGATGGATGGAAGAAAAGTATTCACCTTTGATGCAACCTCATAGGAGACTCAACTCAAAGATGATGTAGGAAGTGACCATCAAACTTCTAGATACAAATATTATCTATCTTATATCTGACAGTGCATTGATAAGTCATATTCAATGTGTGCCTAAGATGGGTGATATAATTATGGTTAAAGATGAGTTAATCCCCACTAGGATAGTTACGGTTTGGCTGGTGTGTATTAATTATAGAAAATTAAATGATGCAAATCGTAAAGATCATTTCCCCGCTCCTTCATTGATCAGATGCTTGAGAGATTGGTGGGTCATGAATTTTATTGTTTTTTAAATGGATATTCGAGAAATAACCAAATCACAATTGCACCACGTTCACTTATCCTTATGGTACTTTCGTATTTAGACGTGTGCCTTTTGGTTTCTGTAATGCACCTGTCACTTTTCAAAGATGTATGACCTCTATATTTCGTGACATAGTATTATCAAGATGTGCAGGATGTAGCTCCAGATGATCAATTAAATCACCCTTTAACTATCTCAGAGGTCAGCAGCCACTTTTGCAGCAGCTAAATTAATGTGTTTAAACCGAATCTCATGTATAACACAGTGCGGAAAATGAATTGCTTACACTGATGAAGAAGCCTTAAAGTTGGCACATATGGTCCATCACGAATGTTGAAAAACAGAGGCACGTTGTTTACGAGGACCAGATTCAGATGATTTTGACTTCACAAAAGAAAAATGTAGATATTATAACATCAGAAACAGAATCAAAGACTGTAAAGTATAACTATGGAGTACCCAGCTATAGGAGTTTTCAGAAAGAGAGAAACCATTTTGCAACAATCAGTGGAGACTTTTTTGGCAGCAAATCTTCCAACACAGGTTCAAGTCCTGGGTACTGGAAAAAAGAAAAGAAAAGGTACAGCACTTGCAGTAGAATCCAAAAGTACTTGTCACCATTCAAAAGGTTAAAAAAGTGAGAATCATTCCAAACCTCATCTGCAATGCTTTGCCGAATTTTTCGTTGCACAGATGCCTTCACTTGATTTTGGGCAGAAACTTCTTCAGATGAGAACCTAAAAGCCGAAACTAAGAAGATTGTCAGATATTAATGCAAAGTAAATGGACCAAATGAGGGTCATAAAGAAAGCTAGAGCATCATCATCCACGAAAAGAAAAGACCAAACCCAAACTAATAAGGCAGCAGAATCACAAAGGCTGTTCAAATCACAAATAAAGCAATAAATTACACCCATATTACAAAGATGAAAATTGTCTGATGGCAGGAATATATTGAAATTCCTAGCAGCAGCTGTAGAAATTAATGGCACGTCGAATAATTGAGTAAAAGAGGCATGTCGTACTTTTACACCAGGTTAAGCAAGTTGAGAGACCTTTGAAAACTAATGGGATAGAAAACTACCTGAGAAAATACAATGAAGAATATACAGACAGGCAGCCTTCTGCTTTTAGAGAAACAAAGGATTGTAGACTGTGAAGAGAATTTTCAATCAAGAAAGTTTAGTGAAAAGTATGAGATAGTATGGGTATTTCCTTCTCCATGAATACGTCGAAAAGTAATTTCAAATGGTTTACAAAGGCTTTCAGGGAATCAACTCAAATTACAAAATGAGGATTTTGGCAATGTCTTCACCATCTACTGTATTTGGTAGGCCAGGAAAAATATGGTTTTTGAGGGTCTGTGCTTAGCATTGGTTCGCTATTAGTTAAATCAAGTTGCATATTTTGGAAGCACGTAACATCACCCAATGACATTTTTTAGGGGACATAGTTGCTTAGACGTTGTACCATGAAATCTTTAATTTTACCGATAAAAAAATAGGAAACAAATGGACCGGGAAAAGAAGTATGCTTTCTAATAAACATTATGGCCAGCAAATAATTGGCAATTTGGCATATAATTTCCAGCCTATAAGCTGAAGCAAACAATTTTCATGAAATAATTTCCACAATAACGACCATTCTAAATCCTTTTTTCCCACCAAATTGGCAATTCCCCCTTTCCATTCTGTTTTTTATCCAACCTAAGTGGTTTCAGTAGAAAACAAAATCACTATCACATGAAAAATAAAAAATTTCCAATTTACAGCTGCACCAAAAGTCCCCAGAAAGAAAATGAGAAGCAACATACAACATTCAACCAACCAACCAAAACTTGTACATACAAGATCACAGGGGAGAAACGGGTTAAGCCGCTTGGAGTGTGAGATTAAACACAATTAAAAATCGGATCCTCCATGCGTTCATCTAGTTTTTCTAAACAATCGAGTGGAACCAAAAAATCCCAGTAGATTCAATCGAATACAAAGAATTTAGGTCTTACTTCTTGAACATTCTTCCCGGAAGTGCGCGAAGAGTTCTAGTTCTAGCTTAAAAAGAAACGGACAAAGCGAATGACAACGGTGATTCGACGACTATGGTAGGGCGGGCTTATTTGGGGTATTTTTTTTATTTTTTATTTCCATTAATTTTTTTTAAAGAAAATTATTTCTCCCAATGTTGAAATACACTTGAAGAATATTTTGTTAAAAAAGAGTTGACCGAAATTATTTAACAAATTTCTCGATTTATTTGATGGACAGATAAAAAAATAATTAATTATAGTATTAATTATATAGTTCAAATAAATAAATATTTATATAATTATTATCTATGTTATATTTAAATTTGCGTTCAATTTATTTCCAAGATTTTTAATCCAAAACCGGTAGCTCGCTTTTTTTTCAATCTAATTTTTTAAATAATAAAAGAAAAAAACCTCCTAAACTAATTCTTTATTCATTTCTCCATAATTTTACCTTAATTTTTTATACGAGATTTCAAGTGATCGGAGACATGATGTCAATTTAAAGGGAATATATGTGTCACTTCAGTGTATGGTTCAATGGATTTCATGGAATTTGGTGGGGCTTGTAATTAGAAATCTCATTTTGATTATTTGGTATGATAAAATTTTAAAACCAGATTGGTGTTACTGAAACGTCTACTAAATTACTGAAAATTTAATTTTTTTTTAAATATTCCAAGCCTTGGCCGAATTCAACATACACATAAAACTTATAAAATTAGAAACATGATCCATAAATTAATTCCAACTGTTGAGTAAGATCAACTGCAATTTAAATCCTCAAATGTGAATCCAATTTAAAAGTTACTGTTTAAAATAAACACCAACATATTACTAAAAATTTGTCAACCATCACTGCATAAAAATCATGAACATTTTGAAATATTGTTTTAACCAAAACCCTCATAAAATCATAATTTGCGGAAGAATCGCAAGGTCCTCGGGCTTCTCGAGCTCCACCAGCTCAGTCCACTCAGTCCTCAGCACCTCCAGTCTTCTCAACGGCATGCTCACCTGAATCAATCACACCTAGTGAGTCTAAAGACTCAACACATTTGAACTGTATAACAAAGTACATATACATATCAAGCAATAGTGAAAAGTATCGTAATTAAAATAACTTTCATGATCTTCAAAAGCATAAAGATAAACATAAAAATAGACATAAACATATTCATATTCAAATCATGTCATCATATACGTATTCGTTTTTCCTTTATTGAATTCAGATCATTAGTTGTGACTTTCGTATCATCTGTTGGTCGATGGATCCATCTACATATAACCATGGTACCAGGCGGCGGGACATCAACGACACTCTCACCCGTCAACTGAGCCTTGGTCTTACATGTTTCATCTTCGTGTTCGTGTTCGTGTTCATATTTGTCACAACCAATTCACCTCCTTCAAACATGTCATCATATTCATAACTTATAAAATATCATGCATATACATATATTTTTTTGAACACAAGCATGCAATGTATTATCAGTAATTTTTTTTATAAAAATTCCATATTCATATAAAATAAACATTTTAAACATGCATACTGCTAACTCAATTCAGGTGCAAAATGATCATTTTGCCCTTGAAACCCTAATTTGACCATTTTACCCTTGGATCTTAAAACTTCGACCTGAATCCATCCAAATTATCAATACACCTTAAAACATACTTTCAATCATTTCTTAAATGTAAACTTGATCTCATGCATTAAATTCTCTAATTCGTTTTAAAAATTGGACCGGGGTCCCGATTTTAACCCGAAACTCAACCAAACTTTCCCAAACTTAAACCATGAATTAACCACACATGACCAGCCTTTAAATAGCCTAATTCAGACTGTTTAGGACCCTCGAAGGGCTTCTGAAAGGCTGCTGTAATTTCCTGAACACGTGAGCCGAAATCCTACTCCACAACCAAGACAAATACTCAGCCTTAACCCAAACTAGCCCGGACTAGGCCCCAACCAATCAACCTAGGACTAAGACCAGACCCTCCTGGACCGAGCTAACCAGGGCCTATATTAACATGCAAGCGGACATGCCCAGGCCACTCGAAACCCCACGCTCACGCACCCCTTAAGTAATCCTAGACACCTGATCTGTCTCTGGCTATGACTAGCCATGCTTTGGCCTTATTGAACCATGACTCGCACTCTCCTGGGTCTGTATCATGTCCTGTTTTGACCCTCACATGGCAGCCCCTCCTCGTATGCCCGAGCGAAGCGTGAGCCACTCCAAAAGCCATCGGTCTCCTTTCAAAGATGTTCCATATATGAATTTTCACATGTAACAATGATAATGAAGGATCGTGTGCTGGGCAACAAAAGTGCTTCAAACACAATATTCTCCAAGAGCTGCAATAGCTCGTGTTATAAGAATGTTAACACCGATGAATTAAATCGAAGTAATCTTTCGTGAATAAAGCTGCTATATTTGAAAACCTTTTAACTTGTGTAATCTGAATAACTGAAAAGCAGGAGATCAGTTCTACATATATCAGTTTAGTTATGGTGAAAGCTGAACTGACGGATGCTCTAGCTGATCAAATTAGTTTAAAAAACAATAGTTAAACAGGAAAATACACAAGATATATTTATGGATGTTCGGAGACTTCAACTGCTCCTACGTCACCCCTTCTACCACATCGGGTAGGATTCACTAGAAAACTTAGATTTATATAACACCTTGTACAAACCCACCCAACTTAGGACTTACACTACTGCCTAACTGAACTCCTAGACTAGACTGAAGGCATCACCTCCCAGCCAACACTTGTTTAACGTATGTGGGTCAAAGACTACATACACAAGTTCATTGTCTTTGTGAAAGACTGTATTTTGGGTGGTAGAGGTGAGTAAGTGTGTGTGTGTGTGTGTGAGAACTGAACAATGAATACACCGGAAAGGTGTTCTCACACACTGAGGGAAAAAAGCTTCTAAACTAAGCTGATATGACTTTGTGTATTCCCTCTGGGCTGATTGCTTCTTGTAAGCTGATAAGCAGTAAGCGTGCCCTTTCTTCTTTCACTCACATATGTTTTGGTCTTCACTGATCTTCTATTTATAGGCGTGAAGGCTTGATCGTACAGTGAGAATCAATTATTGTATCCGTTGCAGCTTGAACATGTTCCTTGAAATTTGTGTCTCGAATTTTCTGATAGTCTTCTGGAACATTTTGGCTTTATGCTTTGCTGCAACGTCCATTATTTTACTCTCAATAGTACAGATGCTTTGTACCCTTGTGCGTAGCTGGAATCCACTTTAGATAATCTTGTCTTGATCTGCAACTGATTTATTCCTGCTCCTAACTGGTCATCTGAACTGATCTTCAATTGGGTTGGTGAAATCAGTTGACTCGTCAGTTGAACTGATTTCACTCTTTCAGTCAAACTGATCAGCTGGGCTTTTCATCAGTTGAGTTCTTCGTCATCTGGCGTTCTCTTGCTGAACCACCTATCAGATGAACTGTTCTTCGATATGTCAGTTCAGCTGATTCAGTTTGGACAATCAACTTTCAGTTGCGTCTTGATAGCTTCAGTTTTGGCTCAATTAACTGATCAGTTCGAAGCTTGATCAGTTCCAACTTCCTGGGCACTACAATAAATCATTAGAAACAAAATAACAAGTTTTGTTAACATCAAAATCAAGATTGCGAATATGAAATGTTCCAATAGATAACCTGCTGTGAATGAACTCCCACACAACGATCCAGGCAGTCCTCTTCCAACAGTACACAAAATCGTGAGTTACATGCACATAAAACCCTTATATTCATGTAAAAACTCGTGTAAACCGTTTCATATCAGTAGATCCAATGCGTGGCAAGAAAGATCAATTAAAATGTGTACTATGATGTGAAAGATGAGAAAATAAAGATTTAGGGCGTGCCTTTGCGTATATACGCTCGAAAAACGACGCAAACCGTACGAGGGACGAACACCAGAGAAACGGGACAACGTTTTGAAAAGTTCTTGCAAGAACGATCAAAAGCTACTGTGTTTTCTCGTGTGATGACTGCCGAGAGGTAATGAGGGAGGGTGGCTAGGTTTAGGCGTGAAGTGGTGGAGAAATAATATCAAATATTGGGCCAAATTTTTCTTTGATATTTTTAGGAGTGGGAGTCTAGGCCTAAATATCTACTAAAACAAGCTCATTAGGCCCAACAACCTACACGTAAAATATTTCATTTTGGTACGTTTTCAAAAGTATTACCGAAGTCCTCAATTTTGTCAAAAATCGACTACTTGTTTAAAATAAGGCTCGATGTGTAAAAAATCATAAAATCCTTATTTTTGAAAATCACCTATTAAATACATCATATATTATATAATTAAAAATAATTATTTAATAAAAATATTTTCCTTAAACTGTGTAGGTTCCATTTTCGATAGCCATGCTACCGGTTCTAGGGTTCCGGTTCCGGATCTGGTGATGCCGGAACCGGTTCGGAACCGATTTCGAACCGGTTCTGGTTCCAAGATTAAATCTTGGAAACAATCCAATCTTCGACCGGTTCGACGACTTTTAGACCGGTTCCGGTTCGATTTGGACCGGTTCGGAGTTCCTTGGCCGAATATTATTATTTTTTTAATATATAATTAATTTTATTAATGAACATTTTTTATTTAGTATTTCAACTTGAAACAATACTAAACAATCATAAAAATAAAATAATTGAAAGATTGATTTTACAATTGAAAATCTAAAATTCATCATGATTTATTAAAATATATTTTGAATATTCCGGATCTTCATCAGAACTTGAGCTTTGAAATTCATCGATTGCGCCAGATGTCCTATTCTTTTTTTTCTGCTGCAAACTAATCTTGTAGGCATGTTAGCATGAAAAGTGTTTCTGGTTTTAAATTAGTTCTGTGTTCACCAATGATCCTTCCACATACTGAAAATGCTGATTCGGAAGCAACACTTGAACTTTGAATTGGTAGGACATCTCTTACAATTGCAGCTAACACTGGATAAAGTTTAGAGTTTACTTTCCACCAATCAAGAACATCGAAATTCTCCGTAGTCTCAATATATTGGCTTAGATAAATTTGAATCTCATTGTAATTGGATATTGTCACCGATTTTCCTTTGAACTTTTGTCGTTTTAAACTTTGAAAGAAATTCAGTGCTCCATCTCCTTCGGCTGGGCACTCTGTTCATCACATTGTTCACTATCATACAAATCAAACAATTCTTGGAGAAAATGCATGATTGACTTCTTTTGATCGTCAACATTCTTCCCAAGAAATTTAGCATAATATTCAAAAAACACGTCTAATCTTCCTTGATTTTGAGTAGGATCAAGTAATGTTGCTAAACCATGCACAATTGGTATAGTTGGAATTTACAAAAACGAGAAATTCACCATTATATTTCTGGATGTTTAAGAACCATCGGTTTACCAGACAACTTAGTAAATCAAATAACCAAAGGTTACTGATGTAAATAAATAATATGTTTTGAGTAGCACGAAGTTGATCCTTGAATGAACATATATCTTTTTGCTGAGTGCATGCTTGATGAGCGGTGAAGTATATGAACTTTAGGTGCGCTCAAAATCTTGAAGTATGCAAGCTTAATGATGTGTCAATCGCACGGTTTGAACTTGTATTATCTTAATTGATCGATCTCATTTCTGTATTCTTCAACTCTTCTTTTATATGCTATCATTCCAATGGTTGAAAAAGATGTGTAACATAAACCTGTAGCGTTGGAATGGCGTGTCACTATCAACTGCAACAATATTAAATGTTCTCAGCAAACATGTAATGTTCTCTTTGCTTTGTGCGGCTTTGAATCTCGCTCCTTTGAAGAGTTGTTGTTGAGCATCATTTTGTAGTAATGGTTAGCTCCATCAGAACTTGTAGTATATTTAAGCAATCTTTCTGTTTGGGGAAAGTGACATAAATGAATATCTTTATCAAGACTAATGCACGACATGGTTGACTTGTAGATCTTTAATGAAGCGGTTGAAGTCTTTGAACAGCCGGTTGGAAATCTTCTAACGGTTGAAACTTTACTGCATGAAGCGGTTGAAATCCAAGAGGTTGAGTTGTTCTTGTTATACAAGATAGATAGCAGTTGTATCTTGAAACAATTAGATGATGTTTTTATTTTGTCAATCACCAAAACTTTAGGGTAATAATAATTTCTTAACAAGATTATTAAATGATAAAGACATATCACCTTATAGGAAAAATTATAAATTTATTCATATTGGATTAATTCAAATAGCTTTTAGACCAGCTTTAAATTTATAAGGATTACCAGAAAGCTTTATAGCAGCTTTAGAGATGGTATAAATTTAAATTAAAAACAATCCTTAATGAGAATTATTCAATCTAGTCTGGCTCATAGTCCAGTATATTTTTATGTTTATCCAAATTTATCGTTATCACTATCATATATTAACATTAAATGTTAAAACTAATTATTATAATTATAGTCCTGGTATATAAGTCATATGTATTTGTTAGCAAATATATTATAAACCATTATTTACTTTAAATCTGATGTGTAAAAAGATAAATAACATATTAAATGAGACTATACTTATAGAAAAAAATTTCAATCTAATATTACTACAATAAGATCTATTAAATGGGAAAAAATTGTTTCTCCAGAAAACTGGATAATTAAACAAGTTGTTCTTAGAAATCCTAAAATAAATAGAAATTTACAACAAGTTATACAAACTAATTAAGGATATGTTCAAATACAGTTCAATAATGAATAAAGAAGATTATTAGCATCTTTTGTTTATGCTAGATCAAAATATAATCATTTTTTTATTTCACCTTTAGATTATATGGTGGATATTCTACAAATTTTTAGAGTTTTTACTTCTCAAATTAGAAAAGAACTAGGATCTCAATATTCTGTAGAAGATTTGATAATTAATCGGAATAACATAGTTCATAATAAAAATAATTTACAAAAAGTAAAAGAAACTGGTACAGTTTCAGAAATGAATTTTTATATTTAATGGATTTTACACCAAAAATAGATTTTACTAAAAGATATCTTGCTAGAGCAAGAGTTAATCAGGAATTTTATCACCATAAATGGGATACTTTTAAGAAATGGTATTTCCAAAGTTTTTCTGAAAATGAAATTGAATATATTATAAATAAATTTTATAGATTTTACCAACAACAAAATAAATTAATACATTTTGTTCTTTGGTTTATTAAAACTTTGTTTTTTAATATATTTCAGTTCTTGAAAGAAATTATGAACTCTTTTTAGAACAAATTCAGAAATCAGTTTATCCTCCTCAAAATTCTTTCATAATTGAGAAAAATAATAAAACTTTAAATTGCACTGCTTTTTCAAAATTATTTGAAAACGATATATTACAAATTACTGTTCAACATATTAATCAAATAATTGAAAAACTAAATTATACAAATTAATATCTTACAATTTTAGGAGAAGAAATTGTTTCGTTAAAAGATAAAATAGATAAAATAATAATAGCTATAAATCAAATAAAACCTGATGTTCATATAAAAGAAAAGGATTAAATAATATTGTTTCAATCGTTTCTTCTTCTATTCAAACACCTCCAGAAATTAAAGATTTCAAATTTAAATATTCTATTTCTGAATTAGAAAAATTGATAGAAGAGAAATTTTAAAAAAAATTTATCAACTTTTAATGATGAAGAAAAGCAAGATTCTTCTGATGAATAAATTAATAAATTAAGATGGACAGACAAACCTACTCAAAATAAATATTATTATAATAGACTTACTTCAATGAATGTTCTTTTTGAAGAACAAGAATATATTATTTCTAATAGTTATAATGAATAAAGTATATATGAATGAAATATTGATGGTTTTACTGACAGACATAATTATAATATTGCTCATAGAATGCTTATGTATAGTACTGTTTGTTGATAAAAATATTGTTAAAATGCTAATAGCAGGAATTACTAGACGACTTAAAGGTTGGTGGGATAATTATTTAAAAAAATATCAACATGATGAAATTTTAAATTCTATAAAATCATAAAATAATATTCAAATAGATAGTGAAATCTATTAATTAGTAATGATTATGTTAGAACATTTTACATGAAGATTTACTGATAATAGTGAAAATATTCGTACTCTTTTAAGTAATTTAAGATGTAAAACACTTACTGATTTTAGATGGTATAAAGATATTTTTTTCTCGTATTTATGAGTTACCTGACTGTAATACTAGTCAATGGAAAGCCAAATTTATAGATGAGCTTCCAGGTCTTTTTGCAGATAGAATTAGAAAAGTATTAAGAAAAGATAATATATCTATAAATTATGATAATTATACTTGTGACAAGTTAATAAGTACTTGTATACAAAAAGATTTATCTCTTTGTAATGAATTAAAATTAAATAATCAAATTAAAAAAACAAAACCATTTAGAAAAAAAACAACTTGGTCAATTTTGTGATCAATTTGGTATAGATTTACCTAATAAAGGTAAAATAAAATCTAAAAATAAAAATAAAGAATTTTATAAGAAAAGCCGTTACTTTTCTTATAGAAAAAAAGATAGAAAACAGAAAATAAAAGAAAATTTTTGAGTGCAATAATTGTCTCTGTTTGTTAAAGTGATCGAACCGTAGTGCTTGAACTGCTGTGTTATTTAAAAGATTTGAATTGCACAATTACCACTAACTATAGCTTTTGGTAAAGCGGCAAGCGCTCGGTCCTACAATTGGTATCAGAGCCAAGGTCACGGGTTCGATTCACATTGATTGCAAGGAGTGTAATTATTGAGAGGAAGATTGTTGGGTGCAATAATTGTCCCTGGTTGTTAGAGCTATCGAACCGTGGTGCTTGAGCTGTTGTGCAATTTAAAAGATTTGAGTTGTACCATTACTACTATTTATAACTTTTGGTAAAGCGGCAAGCGCTCGATCCTACAAAAATTGTGAATCACAGAAGCAAAAAGAAAAGAAAAATATAAAAAAGGTAAAACTAAATTTATTATTTGTAGAAAACATAATAAGCATGACACTATGCTAATCAATGTTGGGCCAAAACAAAAATTAATAATTTAGATAGAGATGAAAATCTTAAAGAAAACTTATTTAAAATAATAATGAATTCAAATCAAGAATTTGATTATGATTCTTGTTCTTCAGAAAATGAATCTTATAATTCAGAAGAAATTTTAGATATCGAATCTATTAATTATGAAAAGAAAATTGTGATGTTTGTATTCAAGGAAAATGTTATATTATCATATCAGTAATACTGACAACCAAAATGGTGAGTTTTATAAAATGTATTAACTAATAATAACATTTTAGAATTTATAAGAATGATTAAAGATCCTACTTTAAGGGCTAATATTATAGATCAAATGAAAAACTCCTTCAACTAGCAATCAAAATAGCAATATATTACAACAGAATAATCAAACTTATTCCATCAAAGAAGTTAATAAACTTTTACAGAACAAATATAGTGAACAAAATCTTGTTACTATAAAAGATTTAGTTAAAAAAATAAATATTATTAAAGAACAGATAAAAATTTTACAACAAAATAATAATAATTTAAATATTAGAATTTATATAATTGAAAATAATAAAGAATCATCTAATGAAGACTTATATTAAATCCTAAAGAATTTAATGATTTTCAAAATATATTATTTACTGATCCAAATCAGCAACATTTATCGCTATTAGGTATTATCATATCTCAAAAATGGTATATTAATATTACTTTATTAATTGATAATTCTTATAAGAAAAATTTTATTGCTATGATTGATAGTGCTGCATATTTAAATGTTATTCAAGAAGGAATAATCCTACTAAATATTTTCATAAAACTATTTATTTTCTTTCTCATGCTAGAGGAGATTTTCTAGAAATAAATTATAAATTGCCAAAAGCATATATTTGTAAAGAAAAAAATGTATTTCAACAAGCTTTTTATTAGCTAAAAATATTTCAAGTCAACTTATCTTAGAACTTTTATTGAGTGCAATAATTGCCCTTACTTGGTAGAGTAATCGAACTATAGTGTTTGAGCTGCTATGCAGTTTAAAAGATTTGAGTTGCACAATTACCACCAGCTATAGTTTTTGGAAAGCGGCAAGCGTTCGGTCCTACAATTGGTATCAGAGCCAAGATCACTGGTTTGATTCCCATTGATTGCAAGGAGTGCAATTATTGAGAGGGAGATTGTTGGGTGCAATAATTGTCCCTACTTGGTAGAGCGATCGAACCATGATGCTTGAGCTGTTATGCGATTTAAAATATTTGAGTTGCACCATTACCACCCGCTATAGCTTTTGGTAAAACGGCAAGCGCTCAATCCTACAACTTCCTTTTATTTGCCAAATATATCCTATAACCTTTGTTAATGAGATATGTATTATAGGAACCTTTGAAGAAAAACCTAGTTCTTTTCAGTTTATAACTAAACATGTTTATAGAATTCTAAATAAATTACAAAAGAAGATTGATAGAAAAATATTTCAAGTTAATTCTCTAAAAGAATAAATAATTTTTAACTATAGATGATATGATTAAAAATCCTAAATTACAACAAAAAATTAAAATCATTCATAATAAATTTTCTTTAGAATTTTGTAATGATTTTCCAAATGTTTTTTGGAATCGTAAGAAACATATTTTTATTTATTTACCATATGAAGATAATTTTAACGAAAAAGATATTCCTACCAGACTCGTCCTTGTCAAATGAATTCTGAATATTTAGAATTATACAAGAATGAAATTCATTATTTATTAGAAAAATGTTTAATAAAATCTTCTCAATCTCCTTGTCTTGTACTGCTTTTTATGTTAATAAACATTCTGAAAAAGAAAGAGGTATTCCTTGTTTAGTTATAAATTATAAACCTCTAAATAATGTTTTAAAATGGATTAGACATCCTATTCTTAATAAAAAAAAATATTTATTAGATAGACTTGTAAATGCATTAAAATTTTCAAAATTTGATTTAAAATTAGGATTTTTACAAATTCAAATAAAAGAATCTTGTAGGACTGAGCGCTTGCCGCTTTACCAAAAGCTATAGCTAGTGGTAATGGCGCAACTCAAATCTTTTCAACCGCACAGCAGCTCAAGCACCACGGTTCGATCGCTCTACCAAGCAGGGACAATTATTGCACCCAACAATCTCCCTCCCGATAATTGCACTCCTTGCAATCAATGGGAATCGAACCCTTGACCTTGGTTCTGATACCAATTGTAGGACCGAGCGCTTGTCGCTTTACCAAAAACTATAGCTGGCGGTAATGGCGCAACTCAAATCTTTTAAACCGCACAGCAGCTCAAGCACCACGGTTCGATCGCTCTACCAAGCAGGGACAATTATTGCACCCAACAAATCTGATATATACAAAACTGCTTTTAATGTACCAATAGGACATTATATATGGACAATAATGTCATTTGGTCTCGAAAATGCTCCTTCGGAAGTTTAACAAATCATGAATGGCATTTTTCATTCCTATAATAATTTTATTATTGTTTATATTGATTATATCTTAGTATTTTCTAATGATATTGAAACACATTTTAAACATTTAGATATGTTTAGAAAAAATGTTATTCAAAATGGCTTTGTTATATCAAAACCCAAAATGATTATATTTCAAACTAACATTAGATTTCTTGGTCATATGATTGAAAAGGAAATATTTCTATTCACAGAAGTATTGAATTTAGATGTTGGTGTTAGAGTAGGTGCCCGTCGAGCCAAGTGTTGACCGAGTGTTCACAATGAAACTCTATGTATAAGCAATCTTTATTTTAATAATATTTGAAATTATTGTTTTGGCACATCTTTATCTGTATACACATGCTAGTTGCATAGATAAAGCCCTTGAATATACAAATAGTAGAAAGAATATGAGATGCTCATATGATGAGTATCATGAAACTCATATTTGGAATACTGTATATTCTAAACGGTTCCTAGTCGATTCAGCCGCCGCTAAGAAGGATATAGGCCGCTCGAGCTTGAGACTAGTATCTGCGATGTGAGTACCATGTTTCATTGGTAGGGGACATTGTGATGTCCGAGCATGCAGATAGGTGCTCCTGGTAGAGTGCACTGAACAACCCTCCATTAAAGGACTTTCCAAGTGGTTCTCACTTATCGAGTGGAAAAGTCCTAGTTTATGGTTGTACACCATTAGTCCTTATGACCCGGGACAACATTGAGACTCTATGTGCTAGAATTACACTTTGACTTGTTTACCGACTCTCATGGGGTCATCAGGTGGCAAGGTTGGGTGTTCTGTCGAAACATATAGGAGTCGATGCATTGTAGTCGGGGATTCACCGCTTACCTACGGGTATGGATATCCTATGTGTTTTTCATGTATATGTAGTTTGAAATCTCTGATCAGAGTATGGTGGTAATTATGAAAGGGGTTTCATAGATTACACCATCGATGCAACTACGACATGACACATAGTATCGATTCATTGACAACTCTCGATATACCAATGGTTGTCGAATCGGTCGGGATATATGAGTTGAAGGGACCGTACTGTACGCTAACCATAATTGAATGGTTCTTGCAGGCACTATCATTTGATACCTAGGGAATCATGTAAGCGATGCTGCTAGGCGTTTAACATGATTGGTTGGGTACTATCAGACTTGAGTTCTGACGTTCTTATTATCAAGGAGTTGATAAATAAGAATGGAGCAATTGGGGTATGCTCATATAAGGACATGTTTAGTCCGAATCACATGGAGATGTGAACCCACGGCTAGTTGTATCAATGAACCATTGAGGGCCACACAAGTACTAGCTTTCTAGATCCCGTTGAGAAGTAAAATAGTTCAATGTGTTGAACGGCTTATAAAGGAGTTTATAAGCGTAAGGAAAATTAGAAGTATGACTTCTATAAAGGAGAAAATAGTTCAATGTGTTGAACGGCTTATAAATGAGTTTATAGGCGTAAGGAAAAATAGAAGTATGACTTCTATGAGAGAAATGTAATTTTAATTTATGAATGTGTTCTTAAATTAAAATTTGGCCAAATAAATAATGTATTTGAAAATTGTGATTTTCATAAACATTATTATGGACTAAATTAAATTAATTCAAGTGTTGAATTAATTAAACACTAGTGGACCTAGTAGAGTCCAAATAATTAAATTAATTCAAGTGTTGAATTGATTAAATCATATTGAGTCTTGTAGAGCTCAATTTAAATAAATTATTTAACTAGTGGACTTGAGTAAATTCAAGTAATGTTTAATTAGTCTCAAAAATGTTTGAGATAATTAAATTAAGTCCATGGGTTTTTAATTTGTTAAAAACCATATAATATTTGCATGTATGGGAGGTGAAAGGTTGGGAGACAACTTTTTGTATAACCAAGGCTTGGCATGCAACTTTTTTACTTTAACTTTTCCCACAACCAAAAAAATGTCTCTCCTTCTCTCCTAGCATGAATAGTGGCCGAAAATACTATTCATTCTCTCCATTTTTTTTGTTCTTCAATGGTTGGAGAAAACACTCACTTCTCAAAGAAAAATCCTCATATTTTTCTAGTGCAAAATATGAGGGGATCTACCTAGTTGGTGGTGGGCTTAATAGTTGAGCAAGGAGTGCTCAAAGGAAGCTTGAAGATAGTTTCTACCATTGAAGAGCTAAGGTGTTTACACCTTAGTTGGAGCCATACATCAATCCTTTGAGATTGATAAGTATATTTTTCTAAACACTCTATGTATGACATTTTGTTGTTTATTGTATTTGCTACACAAGAATGTTGGGGGCCGAAAATTTTATGCTAAAATCAAAATTTTTGTGCTTCCGTTGCGTTTCCGGTCACCGTAACCGATCCCCTTTCAGTTGGACCCCTGAGCCCCACAGCAGAATTCTCAGTAAGATTTTTAATATAAGGAGAAATATAATTTAAACTTCCTAAAAATCTTTGTAGTTGAGTTTTATCAGTTATAATATCTGGGAATTTTGAACTTAACATTCAAAAATAAATTAATGAGCCAAAATAATTCAAATATCGTCAAATAGCTCCTAAGACCCGAGAATCCCACTCTAACTCGCATCTCCTCGCCTGAAGCTAGACTCCGGCATCCTAGACGTCGCCTCAACTACCGTCAAGCACATGAAAACAAGAGGTAATCGATATGCCAGCGAGTATAAACCCAGTATGATACAATCAATAACATATGAGAATTAAATAACAACTAGTTCATATGAAATCCATAAAGATGCAATATAATGCAATGCATGATTAGAAGCTGCGAGCTATCAATAAATCTGAAGATTAAGTGAATCATCTGGTCATAAGGTACCCAAGGGAAGATAATCCCCCAGCAACATCCACAGACTCATGCGCTCGGGGTGGGATGTTGTGTTCTACAATCCAAGGACTATGGTGCGCCTATAGAGAATTTCATGCCATAGTAACGACCTCCTCATACACTATGCCAACTCAACTATAACCTCATACGTCCAACAAATCAAGGCGACCTCCATCATATCAAATCTGAATCAAAAAGTGTACAATGATGCAAATCAATATCATCAACTCGATATCATAATAAGCTCATCTCAAGACAAGAATCATCAACAAATCACAAGTAATTCATCGAGCTATAAAATTTTTAATTTAAAATAAAAATGATGCTTTTATCTTGTATGTTACCGACCGTAACATACCTTTCAAATATTATCAAAAAGAAATCGAAATGTGTAGTTGAAAAGTCTTGAACCTATGAAGTCTACTATAAATCAAGAACTCGGATCATTTATCAAAATAGAGCAGTTTCTGTACAAAATTCATAAATAATTCAATAATGCTTCGAATCAAGACCCGCAAATTAGATATGGAATAAAACTCAAGGCCCAACAATTATTCTTCATAAAGTTTTGTCGAATAAAGTCATTTTCCAGTCGTTCATAATCTTAAACATACAACATAATTCCCACGAATTCTGCGTCAATACATTTATGATATATTTTATTTTTTGAGCATAACTTCCTCAATAGCCAATGAAATCAAGTCATTTTGGTATCATTTCAAAGACAAGACAATGTTCTATAACTTTCATTTGAATATCAAATCCAGATTCCCAACCAATAAACCCCAAAATTTGAATAAACAAAAGGCATGTACACAAATATGCACTAACTCGGAATTTCAAACTAGTTTAAGTAAAAATCACATATCTCTTTCATTTTTTCCTGGAATTGAGTGATCCAAGAACCAAATCGAAGCTAACTCTATGATCTACAAGTTTGATTAAGAACCTAACACCAAAATCCAACTACAACTGACCCATATACAAACTTGAATAAAAGTGAGAAATACTTTCATCAACTTGAAACCCATGGCGAGAGGATAACAAATCTACTTTCATTTATATTTTTCTTGAGCGAATCACCCATAAAATGAGAAAGAAAATTGAAAATGGATGAGAGAAAGGGATGAGGTGAAGAAGAAGGAGAAAAAATGATTAGGTGAAGTGGAGATGGGTTACTTTTTTCATTTTTCACGTCTATAGCGCCTCAACGCTACTTTCCAGCGCCTCGGCGCTACATTCTAGCGCCACAATGCTTGAAAATAACTCATGAATAATAATGTTTTTTTTTTTTAAAATTCGGCCATTACACCTACTATCTTATATGATAGATTAAACAAAAATCATTTATCTTGGATAAATAAACATATTGAAGTCGTTAAAAATATTAAAGAGAAAGTTAAAAATCTTCATGTTCTTATGCTTGCAAATCCTCAATGGGATAAAATTGTAAAAACCGATGTTTCTGATATAGGTTTTGGCAGAATTTTAAAACAAACATATTCCTTGACAAAACAAGAATATCTTATAAGATTTTATTCTGGAAAATGTAATAACTCTCAGAAAAACTATTCTACAGTAGCAAAAGAATTCTTGCTATAGTTAGATATATATTAAAATTTCAAGATAATATATATAATTAAAAGTTTATTATAAAAACATATTGCAAATATGCAAAATTTATAATTCAAAAATATTTTAAAGATGATGTCTCTAAATAAATGTTTGTAAGATGTCAAGCCCATTTAGCCCCTTTTGATTTTGAAAATATTTATAAGAAAGATGAAGATTATCACTTACCCGATTTTTTAACTCGCGAATATTTATATTAATTATAGCCCATGTCATTGCACAACATGGAATACAGATGTTAATAGCTCAAAATATTACTAGTTCTTCATCCAGTAATAATATGAATATTAGTAATCCTTTATATAATGAATTTCAAGAATTATTGAAATCCAAACAGAAAAATATTTCTTCTCTGACATCATATGTCAATATTATCAAAGAAGATGATAATGATTAAGCTTTATACACAGAAAATTCACATAAAGATTTTATTCTTCTTATAGAAGAAAAGGATATTCAATGGGAACCATGGGCTATCATGGAAAGATATTTATCCAATACATCATATGCTAATGGATCATACAAACAAAGAGGATTTTATGAAAAAATTTTATTATTCTAAAAAAGTGTAGAAATTACTCACTTTTTTCAGTAATACTCAGTAGAAAGGAATTTATAACTTCTCAAAATTTATCATCAGGAAAATTATACCTATTGAAAAATGGGGTATATCTCTATTAGTAAAAAAAAGAATTCTATTCTTCTATTCATGAAATAAATTTTAAATTTAATTATTGAGATTATATTGAAAATTTTCATAAAACTTTATTATATGAAAATGAAAAAAGAAAACATTCATGGTTTTTAAAGATCCGTGAAAATGTTTTTAATTATCTAATTCCTAATTGGTTTTTTATTTGGTGGAAATCATATGGTCCCTTTTCAAAAATTATGCCTGAGATTTTTAACAATCCTATTGACGAATCACTACAACGAAAATGAATTTTCGAAGCGCGCAAATGGGTTTTCCGCAGCGCGCATTGCATGCTGCACAGTTAAAAGCTGTTGAAAGTCATAGGTATCGACAGCGGACAATGCTTGTTGCGAATAATGGTATTGACAACGTGCACCGCACGCGAGGATACAAGAGTCGACGGCGTGCACCGCACAGCGTGTATAGAAGAATCGACAGTGCGCAACGTACATCGTGGATACGAGAATCGACAGCACGCATCGCACGCTGCGAATAATTGTATCTATAGCTCGCATTATACGTCATGGATACAAGCATCGATAGCGCGCACTGCAAGTCGTGGATAAGAACATCAATGGCGTATGTTTGCACGTCGTTAAAAGAAAATTTGTATCTATAGCTCGCATTATATGTCGTGGATACAAGCATCGATAGCGCGCACTGCAAGTCGTGGATGAGAACATCAACGGCGTATGTTTGCACGTTGTTGAAAGAAAATTTGTATCTTTAGCTTGCATTATACGTCGTTGATACAAGCATCGACAGCGCACACTACAAGTTGTGGATAAGAACATCAACGACGTATGTTTGCACGCCGTTAAAAGAAAATTTGTATAAAAAAATTCAATTTCATCTGCCTAGCGCCGTTAAATTTTTATAATAAATTTAGTGCAAATTTAAGTATAATCCACACATAAAATTAATAAAAGTTATTCTTTTTCATCATATTTACCAAAACATAAAGTCTCAAGATACAAAATCTGTCACAAAATAGCAAGAATATACCAATGATTAAATTTTCAATCTAGAAAAATCTGTAGAATCTATATCAATCACACAATACTACAAATTTAGATAACCACGCGACCATGCTTCCTATTGCGTCATTGAGAAACTGCATTTCATCATTTGGTCGAATTAGATCCACCTTCTCTACCAAAACCTTATCAACCCAAACTTTCCAACAAGATCCACCAAGAACAACATGATGCACTTTTGTGTTTGGATCTGTAGATGCAATTCGACCTTCTGCAACAACTAATCCATTAACAGACCAATGAACAACTTACCTTTACTATTAGCACATATATCTCCACAACTCACATTCTTCAAATTTGACTGCAAATAAACAATACAAATTTGTTAATTTTACGATTCCTATTTTGTACAAATCTTGTAGTTTAGAAACATATAATTTTAAGATAGTTACCTGAGCTGTAGCAAGATGTTTTTTAACATTATTAAAATCACAACTTTCTTTGCACCAATATTGATATCACTATTGCTACCAACTTCATTCTCAATACCGCTAACAATGCCACTACTAACAACTTAAGTTTACAAACAAATTGTGCCAACCATGTCTTCATGATAATCCAAAACCATTTAAGTGTACAATATATCAAACTGATTTTGTATGTTGTTTAATTACTAACATGTTCTTGTTGACTTTGTTGTCTCGTACTTTGTAAAAACATTGACTTCATTTGTAACGTCTCGAAAATTTGAAGATCAATGTGAACCACATGCATGCAAGTTATTAAATTTCTTTGGTATTTTATTTAATTATTTTAAAGCATTAAATGCATATTTATCTCATTAATAATTTGTGTTTAATTATTTTTATGCATTTTATGCATAGTTCATGCATGATGGGATTTAATTCAGGAAATTTTAAAAGTTCATGCAATCTAGGGTTTTATTTAAATTAAGATTTTAATTATTTTTATGCATTTTATGCATAATTATTACATGATAGAATTTATTTCATGATATTTTTAAAAGTTCACGCACTAATATTTTTAAGATGCATTTCACACTCGAACGTGGTTCGGAGAACGGAGAATTTTCAGGAAAATTATTTTATAACATGATTAAATTTTATTAATTTATTTGAGGTGTTTTTAAGTGTATGTTTCAAAAATGAGATTTATTGGATATTTTTACCCGCAAAATTTTATTTTTTAACGTTACGTAAATTTTGTCGAATCGGGGGACTTTTTGAGGGTTCGGCTATTATTTTCAAAATCTTTCCAACACAAAATATTTTTCGGTAGTGCGTTTGAATTTAATGGGCCCACTTTTGGACGGGCTTATTTATCTTCTTTTTTTAACTCTTAAATAAAAATAAGAGCCCATTAGCTAAATTATTACCTATTTAATTAACTCTTAATTATTCCCTAATCTCCCCACTAAACCTAAATCACACTCCACTCACCGCCCACCCCCTCCAATCAGTTATCCTCCTCGTGGGTGCATCACCAAGACAATTCGGTTGTTCCTTCTTCCTCAAACTCAAGATCTTTTCCACGTCGCGTTTGCATTCCTTTGAGTTTGTGCACTAAAACAATCATCAGGCACGCATGTATCACCCTTTTCTCTTCATACACGCTGATAGTATACTGATCTTTATGAAAATGCATGAAAGTTTATCGATCCAGCCTTGTACACGCACGATTTTCGGTTTTTCTTTGAGTGTTTGCATTTTTCGGTTGTTGCTCAAAATTTTGCTGATATGTTGTGCAAAGGGCTGCCATTTTCTTGCTGAGAAGGGCCTGTGTAAAGTGGGTTTAGTGCTGTCAATATTGCTGGATATCTCGATCTGTTCCTGGTGATGTGTAGGGTCGATGGTGTGGTGGCTTAGGGTCACGTTTTTGGTAGGGTATGGGGGAGAGGCCGAGCAGGCGGTGTGAGAGCTGAACCAAGCCTTGGACCAGGCCCTGCTGGGTCTGAGACACGGTTTTGTGAGGCTTGACCGCTGCTGGAACCGTCCTTAAGGCCGTTTGATCAAGTACAAGTGCGAGGGGCTAGGACGCGGATGATGGGTTGTGTTGTTTCTCGGCTCTTAGCAGGTTGCAGCCTGCATGTAGCTGGGGCAGTGAGTCTAGTGGGTCCAGCAAGGTCCTAGGGTTGTCTAGGTAAGGTGGAGTCGAGGCTTGAACCGTCGGTGGTGAGCTAGGACGTGACCTTGGAGGTTAGTGCACAAGGGTGACTTAAGTGGGTAGGACCGAGAGCATCATTCAATTGCTGGACAATCAGCCGTGGATTTAAAGGTCTGAGATTAAGATTTTAGGACCATTATAGTGTTTTTAAGATATGACAAAAAGTTGGGAAAAATTCGGTTAAGTTTCGAGTCGATTCGGGTTAAAATCGGGACCTCGGTCCAAGTTTTAAAACGAATCGGTCAAGTTTTGAATTTGGCTCGAGTTTACATCTAGGGATGATTATAAATATGTTTTGGGATGTTTTAAGGAGTTTTGTAAGTTTCGGATCAAAATAATGAGTTTTGGATTTATCCAAGATTTAATTGTCGCAAAAAACGTTAATTAAAGAATTAATTGAAACGTCTAGATTTAAGCTTAATAAAATTATGAAAAATTATATTTAAGCTCAAATAATTATTATAAGTCTAAGTTTTTAATTTGAGAATTTTATGCTAAGGTTTGGTTTAATTCGGGATTAAAACGCATTAATAGGTTATATTTAAAGATTAATTTAAAAGTCATCGATTTAAGCCAAATAAAAATATGAAAAAATTCATGTAGGCTTAAATAATTATTTGAGACATGTTAGAGTCAACGGAAATAAGAAAATGTCAAAAACGTGAAATTTTACGTCTAGGGGTGAAACGATAATTTTCGGGTTTGCAGGGGCAAAATGGTCAATTTGCACCCGGGGTGAGATTTTGGACTTGGCAGCGCCCTGAGCACAAATATATGATATTTTAAATGTTTATGCATCATTTTTTTACGATTTTTACACAATTATGATAAATACGTTGCATGCTTGGTTTAAAGAGAAAGTTACGCATATGCATGTTTTATTTAGTGATGAAAATGATGATATTTTTGAAGGATGAGAATTGGTTGTGACTGACGATGTATATATATACGATGACATGAGATATGATGAGCTGAGGCCCGGGCTCAGTGGGCGGGTAATGTTGTCGCTGATGTCCCCTGCCGCCGAGTACCACGGTTTTTATAGATGGATCCATCGATAGAGCTGATACGATAGAGCTGATACGAAAGTCACAACTAATGAACTGAATTCAATTAAAAGAAAATGTTTAAGTTTATGTTGATACGATGAACTGTTTTGACACGTATATGCTGATATGAGATGACACTATTTGACACGTTATGATTTTTCAGGACACGTTTACGTCATGCTTTTAAGTTCATGAAAGATATGTTGAGTATGATATTTTTCACTTCTGTGTGCCTGTATATGTACTTGTTATTACTGGTACAGGTGTGTTGAGTCTTTAGACTCACTAGGCGTGTGTGATGCAGGTGAGTTCGATGTCGAGGAGACTGGAGGTGCTGAACTCTGAGTAGGCAGCTCTGGTGCGGTGACATGACCCGAGGACCGCACGATTTTTCCGCACATTTAGTTATGAATTTTTTAGAGGAGTTAAACATTTTTTTACGTTGGTGGTAATACGATTTTTTACTAGTTTATGTTTACGTAAATTTTTGGAGGATGTTGGTTATTTCAAAAAATGCGTCATTTTTATTGGTAAATTAATATGATTATTATAAATGTTATTTTGTAATAGTGAGCTTTTTAAAAAAAAATTCTCAATTTAAAACGAGTAGATGTTTCATCATTTCTTGCATTTCTCTTGTTCAAGGTTATGCACCATATCTTGAAGTTGTTTAACAGTGCCATTTTGCTGTACATAAGCTCCAACTTTTGATGGTGTAACTCCAAAACCCATCACACGCACTCTACTCCGAGCTTCCTTGCCAAACACAAGGCTAATTGCATCATCAGCAATGTTAGTTGTGTTTTGAGATTCAGGTGGTCATTCTTGTATTTGTTTATGCAAGTAATGGATATCATTTGCTCCAAGTGTCACCATTCAATTCCCTCAAAATTGGATCAATGGGTAAACCCTATGTTTATTTTTCACAGAATTTGGTATTCCATAGATTTGGAAATGGAAAACTGAATCAAGATTCAATGATATTAGAACTCCTTGCTTATGGCGTGTCAATCTCACAAAATTTTGGGACAAAATGCTCCAAGAAGATCATGACACAGAAAAAATTTATGGATATGAGACTCTTCATCGAACGGCGGAAAAAATTCAAACCTATAAACATGATTATTATAAAAAAAGACAAGAATTATAAGAAAAAGGACAAGAATCTTTAAGGCATTTTAAAATCATTACTCAGAAATATTATGATATTTACCCCCAAATAGAAAATCATTGATTTATATATTCAAGAAATGAAAAAGGATTTTTCAAGAACATTGGCAGCACAGATTCAAAATTCGATAAACCAATGGCTTCAAACTATACTGATACTCAATTAATCAATTTAATGAAAGCACATTATGATCAAGATGCTCAAGATCCAGAGGATGATATGCCTGAAGATATTTCCATCAATAATGCCTTTGAAGAATTAAAGAATTCATTAAAGGACTCTATTAAGAAAAATAATATTTAAAAAATGGGTCCTCATTATTATTATCATTGTACTAATTGTTTTTATAAAAGCAACACTGTTATTTTTTAGGTTTGGAATTCGGGGTTTTATGTCCGACTCTTCCATCTATAAATAGCTTGTATTTTTATTAGAGAGACATGGTTGAGTTTGCTCCCTCTCTCTTTCCCTGTAATATATTTGAAGTGTTGAATAAAAGCTCAAGATTTTGCAAATATATCAATTTGTAAGTTTAATTTTTAATTTGTGTCTTTAATTTAAAATTAAATAATACATAGATATAGATTAGAAATTATTTGTGCTAAATCACGATCTTAATATGATATGATTTATATTTATTTGTAACTTGAAATCAATATGAGATAACAAAATATTTATTTAAGTTTTGGAATTATAAGAATTAATATAAGGTTTTTTGGTTAAAACATAAAGTAAGAGATAAACCACGAGATGTAAACACAAGGTTCAAGTTTAACCATGAAATTATAAATTCATGTTATAGCCCTTTAGCCTGTTTAGCCGAGAAATGACGTTAAAGATATTTGTGGATGATTTTTATGAATTTATGTTTTTGAAGCGAATCTCGGTAAAATCCTTTGCTGTTTAATTTATTTGGTATATTTTTGTTAATACTTTTATGTTTTGTAAAGTTCCATATGTAAATCTTATATTAATCATTATTCCAAAAATTAAATACTTCCTTTTACTAGCTCAATTTTATTCCAAGTCTCTGATATATAATAATATTATTAAAATACTATTAATAGAAGCGTAATTATTATTAATTAATAATTATAACAGAATATATATTTAACATAAAAAAATAATTTGCTATTAATCAATTTATGTATTATGTTATACATGAATATGTTTGAGATATTGTAACTATTTCCGCAGTTCGTCAATTGATTAACCATAGACATATTTTAGTGAATGAGCGGATAGAAAATTTCCGAGACCATTGATTAGAATGTTCCTGAGGCGGTCATGCAAGGAGATTACTTAACGCATTGAGTAATTCAATTTGCCGGATTGGCTTTCTTTTAGTTGTTATATTGTGATATTCAAATAAGATCTTAAAAAATAAGGTGGATATCCAATTTTTTAAAACCGTTTATAAGTTGTTTTTTTTAAAATTATCAAACAAAATTTCAGAAATTATAAGCTCTAAAACTGGGTTCGTTCGATGCTGGCGTTAGGGCTGTGCCCTAACCCAGTCGAACGCTGACACGTGGAACTTTTATTTTAAAAAAAATTTGAAAATCTGCTTTAAAAAATAGCCTCTTTTTTTACCATAGTTAATTGCTCAACCTTTTTCTACTGTAGTTTGATATTCCAATGATATTCCAATTAAACTTTAGGGTGGAGAGGGCATTTTCCCAATTCTCTGATAATCTTCACGTTTTCATAAACTCCCCCCACCACGCCGCTACCATCACGAGCCACCACGATGGTCGTCACCACCGAAAACCTACATCTCACCACGTCTTTTCCACCGGTACATGATCTCCGCTATCACCACTCCGCCACCGCCGAAAATCCGCCACCTCCGAAAAGCCGCCACCGTGCATTTGTTGGTTTGTGCATAATTTTGAATCATTTTATTTCCAAGTCTTTATTGATGGAATCAGTTCTTTATTTGATTGGGTAGATTGGGTAAGCTTAGATTCATATTATACAAATTTAAACAACTTCACGAGGGTTGAAGAAAAATTCAATAATTAATTTCGAGTTCTTATTTTAAATTTTCTTAACCTCAGATTAACCACGAAAAAAATAATATTTAAGTAGATCTAAAATCAAGAAAGTGAATGTTAAAAAAATATCATATAGTAATTAATGATAACAACATATGATATACGTACAGTTTAAATCGATTCTCACTTAAATATTTGATCTATTTTAGAAATATAAATATAAAAAACATGGTACTGCATCCCTAAATTCATCTTGTTGTGAAAACTTAACCCTTGTTTTTACGAATGGAGTTGTGAAATTTGTGTTAGATAGCAACAATTTGTGCAATACAGAGGCATTGTGTGTGACAGAGGGATCAACACTAATAGGTTGGGTTGTGGAGCAATAATAGGAATTGAACAAGAGTTTTATTTGTGTGGTACTGCTGAAATAGGTTTGGCTTCCATTGGCTGTTCTAATTCAATAAAGACTTGGACTATTGGACCTCTTCAGCATCTGCTGACTTGATAGTGCTAAAATGGTGAGTTGTTTAATTTGAAGTTGCTATTTTTTGTATTATTTATTGCATTTAGTAAACTAATTAATTTTTTTGGAAATTTTGTGTAACTATAGGGCAAAACATATGTTGTGTTTGTTGGACGCAATCCCGACGTATATACGTCTTGGAAAGAAACGCATATGCAAGTTAACAAATTTAGTGGAGCTGTACACAAGTCTTATAAAACTAATGAAAAAGCAGTAGCAGCATTTACGGCGTACAAGGAAAAACAATCTTGTTCGAGTTCAAGGTCCCCTTCAGCTTCCGCTTCAAGTTCTACTTCAGCTTCAAGTTGCACCACATCTGCCGACCAATATGAGAAACTAGCTAAACTAATAGATGTACAGGTAGATTTAGCACGTGATCAACGGGAGCAATGCTTAAAGGCTGCACAAATATTTGAAGAGATAGAACGACAATTGAAATCTCTTCGTGATAAAGAAGATTAGAAGTAGTTTTTGTATTATTACAATGAATCTTTTTTAATTGTATTGTTTTGTCATGTAAGATAAGTGGATTAATGACTTTGTTCTCATAAAGTATTTAGTAATATTCCTGGTTTGCTATGCATTTATAGTATTTCTGGTAGTATTTAGTAGTTTTTCTAGTCTGCTATGCATTTATAGTGTTGAAACAAAAAATGTGTATTTTTCTGAGCCACGTGCATATAGCATGGATGGGGATTGATGTGAACAATGCTACCTTTAATTATGGGACACAAGTCTTTGAGGCACATGGGATGTAATTTATAAGGGTCAACTTTTACAAATGCAGAACAAATGCCTGATTTCCCAATACACACAATCCAGATTGGAAGCAGAAAAATATAGACTAAAATATACTTGAGAAGCAAAGCTTGATTTCCCAAAATACAATATCATTTGTCTAAGTAGTGTCTGGCCATTACATAATTTACAGATATCTCTACAAAGCCTCACTGAAACAGAAGCCCCAGAACAAAAAAGAGCCTAACAAAAACAGAAGTCCCACAACAGCAAGTTATCTCCAGAATTTCATTACAAAAGCCCCTCAAAAGCATGTTATCTCCAGAATCTTTACAGAGCCTTACCAAACCAGAACAAAAGTGATAAATTTGCATTAACCCAATTATATAGTTGATTGACTTCAAATTGAAATGTCAATGTTCGTGGGACATTAGGATTTTGTAGTTGTCGGGCATGATCTACTTCTTGGCTATTCATGCATTGGGAAGCCTGTAAGCTTTGTCCTTTTCTTTTGCCGCATCTTGTATCTACGTCACACAATGAGAAAAAGTTATTAAAGATTGAAATAACTATTAACAATTAACAAAAGAAATCACGACTTACTTGAACTGTCAACTTTTCCTTTTCCTTTTCTTTTCTTACTTTTATCATCCCAATGACGTTGTATGTTTTTATTTGTAATTCTTCTTGACTTGACTTGAGGAGGATTACGTACAACCATTTCATCTACCATGTTTTCTTCTTGAATCCCGTTGTCATCCAACTTAAGTTTTTCGAAGAACTCATCTATTTGTTCTCTTGCACCTTCAACAATTTCTGTCAATTTATTTCTTGCATCTCCATTAGATTTACATCGCATGGTAAGAGTATATATCCATCTCATATGTTGGTTTACAAAAACCATCTCAGATTCCTGGTCACTTCCACTTTCTTGCTTACAAAAATCATCCACCAAAACTCTATTTTTTGCATTTTTCATCCAGCGCTTCCTCAAGAAGGGTTTGGGAATATAATTCACATTCATAAAATTAAAGACCATCAAAATGTGTTTGCACAATATTCCCATTGACTCGAATTTCTGACAACTGCATTTTACTTCAGTAGTCTCCTTATTAAATAGCACGTGTCGAACCTTTGAGTTCTCATCATGAGATTTTACTTTAAAATCGGGGGAAACCGCACTAAAATCCAAAGGCATCTCAATAAATCGCATATTCAAAGAATTAATAAACTCTAACTCAAATAGCTTGTACACAGTGAGTGTATAAACATCAGGTGCAGAATTCAACATTGGATTGTTTTTCAACATTGTCGGGGCTTTCTTGTGATGACAACGCGTATCTTCGGCCTTCTCTTTCTCTCGCCAACTTTGTTGGATTTTTTCGTAATTAACCACAAAATCATACAACGAAATTTCACTGTTACTTGATCTCTTCAACACAGAATTTGTCACCTCGCTGCTAGAAATTGCCAATAGCCCTGCACTAAACTTGTGATTGCTAAACGCAGTAGCCCATTTGTATCTCAACGTGTACATACCATTTAACCATTTGTGGCCACTGAGATTGTATTCATCAATCATAATACTCCATGTGGATTCAAATTCTTCTTCAGATTCACAATGAGTCATGCATTTATTCCACAATCTTTTAAAACTCGAATCACCATTCAAACTACCTAAGTGTGATGGAGCATTTTGATTGATGTGCCATTGACATAACCGATGGTGTGAATGTGGAAAAATTGTTTCAATTGCATTCATAATTGCTTGGCATTGATCTGTAAAAATTGTTTCAGGTTGTTTCCCATTCATAGAATCAAGAAAAGATTTGAACAACCATTCAAATGAACTCTCAGTTTCATCTGACATAAATGCCAAGCCAAACATTACATTTTGTCTATGCTGATTAATTCAAACAAAAGGAGCACATATCAAATTGTATCAATTGGTTCGATAAGTCGTGTCAACTGATAATATATCACCAAAAAACTCATAATCAGCTTCACATCTGGAATCCCTAAGGAAGAAGTTCATGACTCTATTGTCATCATCTAATTGCACATTCCAATAAAATTTTGACTCTTTATTCGACTTGTTTATAAAATGATGAAGTAATACAGAAGCATCTCCGTTCTCAACTTTCGTTTGTTTTTTATGCGACCAAGATAATCATATGCAACTTTTCGAATAATGCTCAAATTCTGTGGTCCTTGTGCTTCATTTACCATATAAGAGACAACATTAGACACTGTTATCCCAGAATTTACCATGGACTCCAAAATAGATTTTTGAGCATATGAAATATTGCGTGATGATCTCAACAAATGTCTTTGATCGGCCGCAAGCATTTCATGATTATGTTCCATGACAAATCTACCGACTGTCCATTCTCCACCACGTTGCCTAGTTATTCTGAGCTTTGCTTTACATTTACTTCTACTTGTCGGCTTCAAGTAAACATGTATTTGTGCATTAGAACGTTTTTCATCTTTACTACCCTCACAAGAACATTCAAACTCTTTAGCTTGAAGTTCGTTAGTACCAGGAAAGTAGCGTTGATCACCCTTTTTAACACTAAAACCTTTTGCATGACCATAATTACAATATAGTATATAAGCATCTTCAACACTTTTCACAACTTCACCAACAAATAGTCTACTCTCCAATTGATCTACGATAGAATTTGTAGATAGTACCTCAACATCTCTATGAACCACAGATTCCAAATTTGAAAATCCAACCTCTTCAATATTATCTACCACAAAGTGTATAAGAACAAAAAATCAGTTTGGATAGTATTTGGTTATATTCTAACAAGAAATTTATAACTATGGAAAAATATTACAAGAGTCAATATATCTACCATCGCAATTCAGATCCATTCGTCGTGTTTCAGGTCTCGGTTCAGTCAATGGGATGTATGTAGATGTGTAGCAACCACAGATGGACCAGGATCTAATCTTGTGATGAACTCAGGAACAACAATACTCCAATGAATTCTATGAGACAATAACAAAAAAAATCAGAAGTAGTACCAAAGAGCATCGTGTGCCAAATAAGAAATATGGGTTAGTTTATCAATCATTTCATCCAAATTACAATATAAACTTATAGTTAACATCTCAAATTCTGAAACCAAATGAAATTTACCAAACAGTATCGTAAAAAAATTGTTCCCCAATTTCAGTCAACAACCCAATATAAAAATTGTTCCTCAAAATATTCAACAGTCACAAAAGCCAAAATCTTAATATCTATATGCGTCCACTGCCTTATAACAAGATATTTTTGACAATGAGCATCTCCATACTTGACAATCAACCTAGATTATAAATACGTACACCACATTTTTGCCCCCTAAACAATGTGAAATAAGGGATAAATCAAGATAATTTACGATCCCAGAAAACAAGAAAATTATAAAATAATAACAGTAACTCCAATTGTAAATCCAGTAACCCAAAGCCTAAAGTGGTTGAAACTTGGAATTATTATAATGTACCTTAAAATCCCTTCAAAAGCAAACAGAAAATCCCAAATATATCACAAAACCCACGTTTCACTTGATGGCTTGAAACCGAAGCAAAGGTAAAAATCCCATGTTTTGGTTTAAATAAAAATTAATCCCGAACGTGAAAATAACACACATTGATTCAGGAGTCTTTCCGGTGGATGCAATGTATGCTAGTGCGTAGCAGTGCCGCTGCCGTTGTGGTGGAGATATGGAATGAAATTTACCGATGAAGATGCCAGAACGTGAAAGAAGAGGGAAAATAATGGGGGTAATTTTTTCACGGAAATTTGAAATAATTTGAGCTATTCTATTTTTTTTTAAAATAAGAAAAGGTTGAGCAATTAACCATGGTAAAAAAGAGGCTATTTTTAAAGCATATTTTCAATTTTTTTAAAAATAAATGTGCCACGTGTTAGCGTTCGACTGGGTTAGGGCACAGCCCTAACGCCAGCATCAAACTTTCCAACTGTTTGAGAGATTTTATAAATTCTATCAAACATCATCTGAATATTAAAATTTCAAACTTACAATAGCAAATTTCGAGATTTCATACAAATTATATATATATATATATAAAATATGCCAAATATATGATTAATTGATAAAAAATTCATTCTAACTCCAATGGGCTAAAGTAAAGAATAGAGCTATAATTTCTTCAGCCCAATTTGTTATTCTAAACGTCGCCCATCTGAAGTTGCAAAACCCCAGCCCTAAATTCCCTCATCGTTATTTTTCTCTTCCTCCTCCGCCACCGCCGCCTCCGCCTCCGCCTCCGCCGCCGCCCGACAGGGCTACTTTTCAAGTTCAGAGCCGTAAATGGTGTCTGTTAAGAAATCGAAAAACCTTGATGAAGCTGTGGACCTTCAGTCTGATGTCGCATCATTTGCCTCATCCCTCGGCTTCCCTTCTAGCGGCGCCCCTTCCTCTGGCTTCAACGACGCTGATTTTCGCAAAAAGGGCCCACTTAAACCCCGTACTCAAGCGCCCAATGTTTCCTACCAAAACAGGCCCCTGAAGGAGAAGAGTAGCAAAATTAGAAACAAAGACAGTAAATCATATCCTGGACGCAAATCCGAGCAATCTCCAGCTCGAAACAGTGGTTTAAACAGTAGTAATTTGTTTAGGGAGGACGATAGCAGATTTAAGAACCTCCCAAAGCTTCCGTTGGTGAAAGCTAATGCTTTGGGCGTGTGGTATAATGATGTTGCTGAGCTGGAGGAAAAGGTGATTGGCGATAATAAGAGAGCTGAGTTCAATAGTGTGGAGGAATGGAACACTTTGGTGGAGAAGAAGAAAGAGTTGGGGGAACGGCTGTTGGTGCAATATACCCGAGATTACGATTCCTCCAGGGGGAAAAGCGGAGATATCAAGATGCTTGTGGCTACTCAAAGGTCGGGGACTGCTGCAGATAAGGTGTCTGCCTTGTCGGTCATGGTTGGGGATAATCCTGTAGCGAATTTGAGATCAATCGATATGATTTTGGGTAATGTTTTCTTTATATTGGCTGTTAGAATTTTGATATGAGAAACGAGTTTTCGTTTTTGGATGTTTTGTCATGCATTGGTGAACAGTAAGTTGGATTCAGAACTGGAGAATATCTATATAACCTTGTGTTTGTGGGGAGAGGGTTGTTTTTTGAATTCTTGGAGGTAGTTAGTTTGGATAGTTAACTTTTCATTTCTATCTGTATTCAGTTTTTGTGGGTATAATTTATGTTTGAGACGATTCGCAGAAGAACATGTGATAATGCAGGTCTGTCCCTCAAGGTAGTTTAGCAGGTTATTAGTTTCAGATGCAAGTTGATATGTATAAGAAATTATTCAACTTGGGGTATCTCTAACACCGTATCCAGCTACAGATGTTTAGCTTTTCATGAAACACTATTATTGCCGATTTACTGATGAATCAGAACACTAATGACTCGGCTAATGTTCATTGCCTGATCTTAAAAATATATGTATTTATGCAGGAATGGTGACATCAAAAATTGGGAAACGACATGCATTAACAGCCTTTGAAGTGTTGAAAGAACTATTTATTACGTGAGGATGCATTTGTTCTTTTCTCCCTTTAGTTTTTTCAATAGAAAAAATTTCCATTTATGATTTTTTTCCAGTTTACAAATTGTCTTTTGTAATGACATTGAATGAAACAGTATGGGCATGAGAAGTAGCATTTATTCTAGAATTGTGAAGCTCCTTGTATTTGTTTGTTGTGCAATAAGAAATTACATGCAGTGCCCAATTCAGGTCATTTATGTTTTACGAATACAATCACATCTTTATCGTCTTTACCATTTATTTGATTACATGGTAGCTTCAATGGTTTATTTGATTGTGGCTCCATTACTTTACCAGTTTACTACCAGATCGCAAGCTGAAGATACTATTTCAGCGGCCCCTAAATTGCCTCTCTGATACAAAAGATGACTACTCTCTTTTACTTTTCTGGTATTGGGAGGAAAGATTAAAGGAAAGGTAATATTATCTCATTTAATTCCAAGACAGATACTTGTGATGAGTCATTTTACTAGTGAGTTGTAAAATAGTAAAATAAGATCATGAAAATCCGGGGCAATATAAATTGGTCAAAGTTTTTCTGTTGAATAGATTCTATTGGATTCTAAAACTTGCTTTTTAATTTGCAGGTATGGACGTTTTGTTTCTGCCCTTGAGGAAGCTTCGCGTGATGTTCTAGACAAGCTAAAGAACATGGCTCTGAAGGTTGGCAATTGATCTACAATTTTTGTTGTAATCCTTGTGGTCTACGCATCCTTGATTGCTCACATGTATTTGCTAGGATTTGTAAGATATATAAGCACTAAAATAAATTAATCATGCTGTTTCCTTTTCTTTTACTGTACAAAATATAGAGATCATCGTGGTTTAACTTGCTACATGTAACTGTTTTGTTTTAATGAATTTTTGATGTGATTGGGACTAATATGTATGTGCTTATACTAAATGAAGACAATTTATTGAATATTTCCTTTGTTCTCATGTTTGATCCATTGTTTTTAGACCATGTATTCGTTGCTGAGCAGTAAATCAGAAGAAGAGCGCCGTATACTATCGTCATTGGTGAACAAGGTCCCTTTCTTATTCTCTCATCCAATTACACCTGTCCTAATGAATATTTTTTGTTATGATCTTATCCTTGGCATTAATACAGCTTGGAGATCCTGAAAACAAAGTTGCATCAAATGCAGATTATCACTTGGCAAATCTTTTAGCTGACCATCCAAATATGAAGGTACTTTTGTAGCCTCAGTACATTAATTTTTATGGTGTTTCTTGCATTAAGTGATAGATGCAGTGAGATTATTGCTTTCCCTAGTCCGTACCCTGTCATGCTGCATAGTGATACTCGATAAAGCCATTTCCAAAGGGGCCATTGTTCCCAAACAAATTATATTCTGTGATTGAAAAATCAAATTTGGTATTCTTATAACCCTATTACACTTTATTCTTTGGTTTTAATAATCTATCTTCGTTGTTTTGCAAACTTTTCACTTGTAAAACTATATGAATTGTCACAAGTCTACTTCTGAGACTTCGGTATTAGTTTAACCTGTGTCATTTTGGGTGAATTTAACTATCTATTGTGCTTCCAGGAATGACATAAAGTATGTTGTTTTGTGCTAGTCAAGTGTAAAGATAGAGAGAGTATGTTCAGATGCAAATGACAAGTTTGAATATCCAACATTTTCATGTCGATAGATGCTGGAAATGCCTTTATGATATAAACTTCCCTTGCAAATTATTTTGAATTATTGAATCAGACTTTCGATTGCTATCTTGGCTGGTGGTGAATTTTTAATATTGAGACATTTTATTATTTCAAAATGGTACAAGAGCAAACCTAGGGGTATATTATGAAAGAGACTGATGTGGTCATTATAGTGGCCCACGTTGTCTTTGGAAGAAAGTTTGTGGTTGTCTGTAAGTAGGTGTAATGAACTTCTCTAGCATATGTATTGTCAGAAACATAAATAGGCTTTGGATTAGGTTTATGTTGAGTTAATAGTAAATAATAAATAGTAGATAGTTTATTTGGAAGTGCATAGTGTAAGAATGAGTCTGTGTGTTTTCTAAGTAGTCTTTGGGGTGTGATTATTGATTCTTTAACCGATAATTGGTGAGGCATCACTTGAGCTTTGACCTTTGCGAGCTTGTTGTCTTTTACAATTTTCTTATTAGTTATTATTATCTACCTTACGATTTAATAGAGAGTGTGCATTGATCTGATATGCTTATCCCATTGTATTTCTAATTTCCTCACTTTAATGGTAATTGATTTCCTGTGAATTTTTACAGGGAGTTGTGATTGACGAAGTGGATAATTTCCTTTTTCGGCCTCGTCTAGTATTACGAGCCAAATATCATGCAGTATGTTTTAGTTTTTTGGTTTTATTTTTTGCCTCACCTGTTAGCTATTGATTTAACAGTATTCATGTGTTATGTTGTCTGGTGGAGGTTGCATTAAGTTGTTGGAATGATATCCACAGACCACAACCACGTGGAATCTCGTGTCTCTGATATATTGATAATTGTAATATGGTCCTAGAAAACAAAATTTCCATCTCATTCCTGTAAAGATTTGAATTGGCAAGTTTTGAGGGTCCGTGTCATCGTTGAATTTATTTTTTTGGGTATTATTGCAATTACATTCCTCTTGTCCTCTTTAACCTGGCAGCATGCATACACTAATGAGAGTTTCTAATAAAGTCATCCTTGCTCCACGTGGTTCAGTCTTATTCATTTCTATGCTGGTATGACTGATAAACAAGCGAATGGTCTGATAACTAAAAGAAGATGATTATAGAGTAACGTGAGGAACAACAGTGATGTTGCCTACTACGCGCACTTGAATCAAGAAGAAACAGCAAAAACAATGGAAGAAGACATGAATATTGAGAGATAATAACTAAAAAATAAAAAAGTAAAATGGCCCTTGAAAGGGAAATAAGATGTCATGAAAAATCTGCCATAATTATGTCAATAAGAAAGAGGCAAACAAAACAGAGACCATATTTTCTTAGTTAACAGACGATCCTTGTTAACTTTTTATGATTTGTTTCTCATTTCAGTTTAAAATTAATTCTACCACAAGCACTATTCTTATTCAGCGGTTAAAATTTAAGATTTCTTGCAACTTATTCCAATTAAATGTCTTACACTTCGCTCGAAATACTGTGTAATCTGTTTCAAATAATTTTTTGATGTCTAAAGTATTGTTTTTCTGTTGCCTGTATGCATCGTTACAACTTTTTTTTCTGTTTCTGTAATATATAGGTGGTCAATGTGATCTCATCAATTTTGTCTTAACGTTGTATGTATTTTGATATCTATTGTTGCACAGGTGAACTTCTTAAGTCAAATCCGGTTGGGTCACAGGGGAGATGGTCCAAAAGCTGCAAAACGGTTGATAGATATCTATTTTGCTCTCTTTAAGGTATTGTCAGAAGATTTATCGATTCTATGAAAGTTTCAGTCCATTTTTTTATGTTTAGGGGTTCTATACCTGCATTTCATCCAAATGTCGTTCCAACTATTCTGCCTGAGTAACATTATCATGGTGACTTTTAAGTACTCTCTCGCTTATGGATTTTAATAGAATTCTAATCATATGTTAACAGATTTTGATTTCTGAGGCTTGTACAGCTCCACCTGTGGCAAAGCAGGGCAAAGAAGACAAAAAAACTTTCATATCCTCGAAAGTGAATAAAACAAAAGTCTCATCAGATACACATCTTGAGATGGATTCACGGATATTATCAGCTCTATTAACGGTTTGTAAAAGCTGTTTATCTAATATAATTATCTGTAAACCGTGGAACGTTTCATGTGAATCGACTATTAATGTAATCTATTAGTGATGCTCGAGACTTAACTTCAGAATAAAGTTTCTTTTTAATATTGGATTTTAAGAATTCATTGCAGGCTTTAGAATTGTCTAGTCGAACTCTAAATATTATCAGACATTGACTGAAAGAATCCAAGTAAAAGTAGTTTACACATGCAAGTTTATTGCAGCCTAACACAAGAAATTCCAGATAAGTTCTTACAAGCTCCCTTTTTTTGTTGCAGGGTGTTAATAGAGCTTTTCCTTTTGTTTCCAGTGATGAAATTGATGATGTGATCGAGGTCCAGGCACCACTATTGTTTCAACTGGTATGCCAGAGGATGTTAGGAATTATAATTTTTGGAAGTTGCAGCTGTTACTTGATTTTTCACGATGATCCTTATTCAAGATAATAATCTCAGGCTCTCAACAGATTTGATTTCTGGGTTTCAGGTTCATTCTAAGAACTTTAATGTTGGAGTTCAAGCACTGATGCTTCTTGACAAAATCTCTTGCAAAAACCAGATAGTCAGTGATCGTTATTATCGTGCCTTGTACTCAAAACTCCTGCTTCCCTCTGCGATGAATTCTTCCAAGGTCTCTAAATTTTTTGCCTTATAGTATTATGCTATATATTTTATTTTGTTTTATTTCACTCTTAACTGAAAGTAACCAGTTAATAATTTTTACTTATGGAATGTTCTTGTATTCCGGAAACCTCTCTGAATGATTTTTTCCCAGAAGTTTGTGCTTCTTTTGTTATTCTGAGAAGCGACTACTTTCTTCAGTTATGGGCTTCACAATTGATAAACAGTATTAAATGACCATCCAAGTGAAAGCAACTACAACGATTACATGCATGCAACTTTAGAACACTTGCTATCAGCTAGCTTTCGGGTTGATGATTTACACTTTGATATATACTCACTTCTGCCATTATCAGTTCCTTTCTTGAGGATGACATAGAATTTTGTTGAAAAATGATAACGAACCATCCTAAGGCATGTCTCTTTACTGTTCTATGTATGTGTTATGTGATGTTTTGTTTAAAATTTTCCAGGAGGAAATGTTCATTGGGCTTCTATCGAGGTCGATGAAGAATGATGTTAATATGAAGCGAGTTGCTGCTTTCTCAAAGCGATTGTTACAGGTTAGTGAAGAAATGAATTTCAGTTTCAATTCAATTCTTGGTCAATCCATAATTTAAGTGTTCTTGAACTGCTGTTTTGTGGGGATATAGAGCATCACACCCAGACACAAAATAACACTATGTTAGCATTATTGCTGTATTTCTACTTTCCATAACTTCAAAAGTTATTAGCACCTTGAAATCAAATTTCGCAATAACATTCAGTTATTATTATTATTATTTCTATTGACTCCACTGTTGCCAAGTAGGTTGCTCTTCAGCTGGCGCCTCAGTATGCATGTGGATGCCTTTTTATGCTCTCTGAAGTCCTTAGAGCACGCCCTCCTCTTTGGTAAGCTTGTGTCAGAGAGGAAGTAGTCTTTCGGTGTTGATAAAATAAAATGATCTTATTCAATGTTGAAATCGGAAATCCTTGTGCAGGAAGGTGGTGCTTCAAAATGAAACTTCTGTTGCTGATGAAGATCTTGAGCATTTTGAGGACGTTCGAGAAGATGATGACAATCGTGTCAATTCTAAACTGGATAAGACAGACAATAAAGACTCTGTTGTGCAAACAAATAATGAGTGTAATGGTGATAGTGATGCTTCACTCGATGAAGATGATTCTGTGGCTTCTAGTTCCGAATATGATAGTTTGAATGAATCGGATGATTTGCTTGGGAAAGGTGGTCTAGAAAAAGTGGAAAACTTTAATTTGACATCTGGCAATGGAGCACACAAAGTTCATGGTTTAAATGATGGTCCTGCATTACCCAGTGGGTACAACCCACGTCATAGGGAACCTAATTATTGGTAATTTTTATGTACTTGCTGTTTGGTTCTAGTGCATTTTTAGCTTGAGTGGTTTTACTGAATGCATAAAACTGAGTGATTAGTGGTGTGGCAAGTTTTCTGTGAATGGTCGCTGGTGGAAGTTCATGCATTTTAAGCCCCTCAATGACATACATGGGATCTTTCGTGAGTAATGATGCCTGGTATCCTCCAAAAGTAAGAAAAAATGGGGACAAGATCATGGTTGTCAAAGGCGAAGGCGAGAGGCGCCACCAGACGAGGACCTACCCCAGGCGCAGCGATTCACTAAAGCGAGTCCAGGCACTCGTCTGGACTAGCCTTGGAAGTTAGCGCGCCTGGGTGAATTTTTTTAATTACTTGTTTAAAACAAATAACCCAAACCCTAGCAACCCAACATCAGAAGAAGAGAGCTCTGAACAGAAGAACGCGGTGAGCGAATCTACATCCAAAACAACTAGTCTACATCCAAAACAACTAGAAAAAGACTGATTTCACATCTTTTGGATGAAGATGACGAAGAAATTAATATTGATCCAGAAAATGACGAAGCCAAAGAAGAACACAAGTGGGCTCTCTGATGTTTCGATGGAAGAAGATGAACTTGATTTGGATGATTGAAGAATTTTATTCATCTTACTAATTATTATGAACTTACTAATTATTTTTGTTTTATGTGACAATGTGATTTCGTATTTTAATATATTTATTCTAAGGTAAATAAATTTTTTAAAATTTGAAAATGTGGCCTTGCTTCGGTAAGGTATGCGTCTGGCCTTGCGCCTCAGGCTCCATGGCCTCGGTGCGCCTCGATGCGCCTTGAGCCCTTGACAACTATGGACAAGATCAAGTATATGTATAGTTTTGTTCTGTTAGATATTAATTTGTCATTATTGTGTCACTTATTTGTGTTCTATTTCAATTTTAACTGGATTAGTTGTCTTTCATTTGTGTATCCTTATATTTTTGAACTTCCATGAGCAACAGTAATGCGGATTTGGTTGGCTGGTGGGAGCTAACGGTACTCGCCTCTCACGTGCACCCATCAGTTGCTGCAATGGCCAGAACCCTTCTTTCTGGGGTCAATATTGTGTATAATGGCAATCCGCTCAATGACCTTTCACTTGGTGCTTTCCTGGACAAGTTCATGGAAAAGAAGGCCAGGCAAAATACATGGCATGGTGCATCGCAGATTGAACCTGCCAAGAAGGTTAGTTATTCTGTGCCCCACATTCATTCACAATAATCACAGTTATTAGTGTCATTATCTATTTTTTTTAACATGTTCTCGTTTTCTTTTTTATGATCAAATTGAAATTCTGCTACTAATCTTTCATTTATCAATATAACAATTAGTCTAAAGTGTGTGATGTGTTCAATACTTTTTCATGGCTTTTTATTTTGAGTTACTCATCTGAAACTACTTTATCAATTTATATAATAATGCAGATAGTAAGTACTAATATGGGAAACTTGCCTAAAAGCCTTTCTACCATTTCTTTGTACTAGAAAGCCATGTTTATAAAAATACGCCATCAACTGTTTTTATTAAAGATTTAATTTTTTAATTATGAATAAAATTATAATTAATATCATCTTATTACAAATAAACAAAAGGGCATCTCAGAGAAGAAATAGTTAAATTCTGATGAATTGGATTTTTCTTGTTTAAAAGTTGGAGAATGGTATTCTTAGAGGAATTTTTTATTGTAGGATATTTTAGATATGACAATTTGGATTAAGGTTTTTCCCTATTATTGTTTGTTTCCCATAAGCTTTACAATCATACCAAGTGGATCTTGTAGATATGCCACTGTTTCATGATGGCAAGTTGATATTTTGTGGGTCACACAAATAATCTACGACTTACCTGTCTCCTCCAGCTTGAAATGAACCACCAGTTGGTTGGAGCAGAAATTATATCACTTGCTGAAGCTGATATACCCCCTGAGGATGTTGTTTTCCACAAGTTTTACATGAACAAAATGAACTCCTTAAAGAAACCAAAAAAGAAGAAGAAGAAGACAGCAGATGACGAGGCTGCTGAAGAGATATTTGGTGTTGATGGAGATGAGGATGAAAGTGACAATGAAGAGATTAACAATCTCTTGGATTCTGGAAATCCTTCTTTCGAGACGGAAGGTGGTTATGACTACGAGGATTTGGACAAAATTGCTAATGAGGATGATGATGACTTGATTGGTGATGCCAGTGATGAAGAAACGAACTTATCTTCAGATGTTGCTTATGAAGAAATTGTGAATGCTGAAATTAGTTCCGAGGACAGTGGTAATGATGTTGCCATTGGTGAAGCAGATGATGGGAATATTTCTGATGAGAGCTTTGAACTAAAGACAAAGAAACGGAAAACCCGCGAAAATTCTGGAGCGTCTCCTTTCGCGAGCCTTGAAGATTATCCACATTTGATGGACGAGGAGGATCCTGAATCTTCGAAGTCATCCTCACGAACAAAAAAGCGCAAGCCAAAGAAGTGGAAGAAGTATGCATAACCCATCTCTACCTTTTTGTTCAGTAGTAGCTGTAAGAAATACTATAAATGATCGGCTTAGCGTTAGGTCGTGAAATTATATTATTTGATTGTTTTTTGAGTTCAAATGTTGTTTCTATTTGGACAAGCCAAATAATTGAGGTTGTATCTGCTCGTTGACGTTAAAGACAAATATGACGATGTAATAACTAGAAAATTTACTGAAAACGTGAAGATCAGTTTGAAATAAATATAGGCATAAAATTTATCAACTAAAATCGATAATTGGATTACAAGTAACGCTACTAAAATATATTGGAATATTTACAATTTTTTTAAAACTGAGGGAAGAGCAGGTTACAATCAGATGAATGAATGCTTACAAAAATTTTACCATATCAGATTTGCTATTTAGTAATATAGAAGCTCAACAAAAGGATACATTACTTTCCCGTTGGCATGATATTTTCTATCATACACAACCAAAATACATGTACGATAAGAATGCATTCAATTCGTAATCCTGAACTCTTTAATTACTTTCAATTACATTCCAATTCCCATATTCCACCTTTCAGGTTTTCTTGAAGGTACGTATGGGGATCATATCAACGTGACTTCAGTTGTTGTACATGAGCTGAAGCACGTCACGATGTGTGACCACAGCCGATGATATCTGGATTGTTTAACTCCAGTCATTACCATCCATGCAACAAACTTCTCCTTAAAAAGGGACAATACAAGAAATATATCTTGCAAGAGAAAACTATAGTTCGATCATATCGACGTGGCATTTACGTGGGAGCTAAAAGAATCCCATCCGCCAAAAATGAAATATCTGGTTCCAAGCTACACTAACAAGAGTTCTATCCTTCAACATATATTTAACTTGAAACATGTGCGAAGAAGGCTTCTCCATATAAGTCAAAAAATTTCTGTTCTAAACTACAGTTATGCAATCAGATTCCTTTAGAAAGAATAAGAGAGATGATGATACATTACCCTCGTCTTAGAAAGACCATTTATAAACTTGCAGCACATTCCTGAATATAAGAGTGAGTCTGATTCACGTACCGTTCCCATAGAGGTCTATACCTGCCTATACTAAGCTCTAGCCAGGGTTTCATGTTCCCATTGAAGTGAATCACGGCAGCAGTCTCGATTAGGCGGCTGTCAATATTCATGTCATGACCCAGTCCTAAGACATGCCATCTCCGATCAAGTGGCTCCGTCAATCCATAGAAAGCCAAAAGTCCAGGAGGAAGTGTGCCGAGCTTCCAAAGTGACTTGTCGGTATTTTGTTCCTGCCAATGATGATATCTTGCAGTCGCATTCGCCTTTCTCCAAGAAATCAAGTCAAAAACATTCATCCCAAATGCCCATCCACACGCTTGAGGATCAAATTTTGTGCTGATCAGTGGGTTCGAAAAATTGAGGTACTTGTAGTAGCGGTGGAAAGATTCAAGACAAGTTTCAACCGCGCCATTTACATTTCCATGCAAATCCAAGGAAAAGAGAGGAATCAAATCCTTCTGAACCACAATGTCATCATCGAGAAAAACTACCTTTTCCAATTGGGGATAAATCTCGGGAATGTAGAACCGAAGGTGATTTAAAATAGACAGATACTTGGGATTACGAAACTTTGGATCAAGACTAGTATCTTGCAAACCTCCAAAGTAGTATTTCTGTGAATCAACATCATGGAGTTGTCTTAGAAGAGGAGAATAGGATGCATTCAACCAAGCAAAGTTTTCAACATTTAGGACTTCAACTGCAGCACCTTTGAAATCATTACCGAGGAACCAAGCCTGCATTGCTCCATATTTTACTCCATTTGTAACAACATGGAATACAAGTTGCTTTGGATGTTCGGCGTTAGAAACTGTAGAATTAACGACAACTGAAACAGCCAGAATATTATCTGAAAATATACAGAAGTGGTAAAGATTGATGTCTGTTAATCGAGGAGAGTTCCTACTCTCATCTGCAAGCTCCTGGATGGACTTGTTCTGAAGCCAATCGGCAGTGAGTTTAATGTCAATGCAATGAAGCTTCTTGGGTATTGATTCAGCAGCCATTTGTGCAAATACAGTACTCTGAAGAGTTGCAGCATTTGCACGTTCTTCCAGAGCTTGAATATGAGACTTCATGGTTATTATTGTGGTCGCAATATCATAATGGGCATCTTGCGCCTTAAAAATTAGGGATGATAAACTTTTAATGATCGGTTCGGCCTCCTCTAGAGCTATGGGCTCGTTTCTCATTGCAGCCTTGGAGAGTAAGAATTGGCAACTTCTTATTTTTGAACTAAGCTCCCAAGCAAGATGAAGATTATTATGTTCATTGGCTATAATAACATAAGCTTTGGCAAGGGTCATCTGCTCTCCTAATTGTCTGGCATAAGATCTGGCACTTGACATATCTTTCGTAGAATTTCGATTCTCGTGAACCACATTGTCATTAAACTCCTGGAAAAGAGAAATAAGTTGAAGAAACAAATAAATAGAAACCGTGAACAATTCTCGACTAGATAGAATTATTCTTTATTTCGTAGTAAATTATAAATTTAGATAAATTTTCAAAAGCCGTTAAATTTTTTGGAAACATGCTAAAAACCAAAAAATGATACCAGAGGCGTCCAAACATAGGTACATGTAAACAACATCTTTCATTGTCTAAAATGGCAAAGTTGTGATAAAAAAAATGTAACCTATGCCCAGCTAGGTGCGTGATTCACAACCAATAACAAAAATGACCATGAATTGGAAGTTTAACATTCTCAGACATTTGAAATTACCAAAAAGTTATACAAGGTCAAAAGTATCTGAAGAGAGAGGATGCAGGGAAACTTCTCTTTTTATTGATTTTTCATGAATCAAATATAACAATCTATAAGCTACACCTGTCCCTTAAGTTAAGGAAATGAATCAAAAGCAAAATAAAAAATTATCAAATCCAGTGTCAGGGAACTAATTCATTTCAGCTTTTTGTTATGTCGTAATTTGGTCCCAAATAACATTTAACTTAATCTATGACCCCTCGGCCAACTCAAACAGCACTCAAAACAGCCAAAGATTTGTTTCATTGAACTGGGTCGCTGCGGCAAACCTAGGGCTAAATAACTAAGAGCAAAGAATGTCACAGTGCACCCTATCTCTCACAAAGATGCTACTTGAGTCTTGAATTGATTATTCTGCGACGTAGGGCCGGGGAAAGGGGGGATTAGTTCCACCATAGGGCTCATTTTAATGAATATTTTGATCAAACATTGTCTCTCTCATATTTTCAATGAGTTGCAATCAGTTGCACCATAAGATAGTTGAGTGCGTGCGTGGAGGTGGGGAGAGAGAGGTCATGATGCTACTTAATTTCATCTCAGCATAAAACATTTCCAAACAAATATAACAGTGATATTTACTCAATGTACATAAAATGAAGCTGGACCAGGGGAAAACTGGAAATCAAGAACAAAGCCTTCTTATTTTGTTTACGAAAAAAGAAACAATCTCGAAAAACAATCAAAATGTTTTGAATAATTTAATTGAGTATTTTGAAACAATCACGGAGCTGTTTTATTTATATGACCAAAAGTAATCTTATGGAGATGCCTGTATAGGTTAGGTTCAGCCGGAAAATGGTTTTAGGCATTGTATACAAAATTTCTGAACTATTTACCTTGACAGAACTGAATATTCACACATATTGTTTGAAGCATTAAAAATACAAAAGATATGTGCATCACTATTCATTGTCTTTGAAAAAATACTATGTGAAGTAAGATCTTAAACTAGTTCACAAAGGAAGGCTAATCTACATCATTAAATATGCGGCCAAATGAAAGAAAGAGGATAGAATAAACTGACAATTTTACAAATCCTCCTGTTTTTAAGTGACACACACACACACACACACACACACACATATAGCAATTTCAATTTTTCTAAATTCCATTGCGAGATTCTTGTCTCTGTTTAAAGTTATCTCTGTGGTCTTTCAGTATCTAATTTTCTCCAGTATAATCATGGATACGGTCACATATCTGTAACATACGATTATGCATTCTCAATGTGAAAGAATAAAGATAAGTCAGATAACAGATCATCATCTTGCTATGAAGATCATCATCTTGCTATGAACTGAATCCTTTTCCGGCAGAAATGAAGTTAGTTGAAAAGACAGGCAAAACTCAAAAGTAAAGCAGAAGAATAATTAACTCTATTTCGAACAAATATACACAGAAAATGAATCATTAAACTCCAAAAATGTGGACAATTGTTTTGCTCCATCTCAAATTATCAAGTGTGCATAATTATAGTTCAAAAACCTAAAGACACATGATAATAAAAGGTTCTCTTTATCAACCCACATAATTTATGAAATCTTCGAGCCAAAGACCACACTTAATGCATAAGAATCTAACAAATGATTTGTCATATCACGTAAACTGCCAGCTAACCAACAAAATCTATTTTATTCATAAATTCATACCAGATCAATCTACCATAGTGAGGATGGAGATATCCAAATAGGCTCATCATACGTAAGGTGATGCATCAGCAATGCACGTATAACTTGATTCCTCACTCTTGCAAGACATAGAATAGAATGCTTTATGAAATGAAAGTGTTCATGTTTAAAACCTGCAGTAGCATCAACCTCTCTATTTCCAAACTATTCCATCTCAAGGACATCCATGGACACAGACTGAACTTGCAACACAAAACTCTAAATTATGAGGTTAACTTCTAACACTTAATTTAGTCATACCCTATAAAGGCGTGGTCATTTTTAAGAGCACAGTCTCGAGGATCATGAGAAGCTGCACAACAAACCGAAAACTCTAGTACGGTAGTACCATGGTACAAAACTTCCAACATCAATGGAAAATAAACGATAATCAGATTCCTAGTTTGAAAGCAGAGAAAATCCTTTCAACGTCTGAATATAGATAACAAAACTCGCATCCAATGAGAAGGGAGATTTTGCACCATCCAAATAACAGAATCAGAAGCAAAAAAGAAACAGAAATGTCAACAAAAAAAAAACTGTATCAAACCAATCTTACCATTACCGGCTGTTCCGCACGATCCTCGTCATTATGGTTATGCTGAACAATGAACAAAAGAAATCCAACAAAAGAGAATACCACGAGAAGTGCGCAGATCCAATACGATAACCTCCTACGGATCGGGCGGCGATAGTCGGCTGCCCGACGCCGCATCGTTCGCCTGAGTATTCCACAATTCAGCGGCAAATCAAGAACACAAGAAAGGTCCCGATCAGATTGGATCAAGCCAGCCGGAAACAACGAGAAGCTGGAAAACCCACGTATTACTTCTCAAACTCGAGAAATCCAAGAAACACCCATGCAGAAGCCTCAATCACCTCCCAACTGATGACCCCTGAAATTAGAACGCAACGATTTTATTAGCAAAGAACCCCTGTAAATCAGCCGTTGCATAACCTGCTGTTTCTTCTGATCGTGACTGCTTGAACGCTCACGCTGACACATTAAACACCAACTCTAGGAGCAGATAAATGTGAATTCTTGCGGGTTTTCAGTTTACCTGAGGGGAAGTAACTTCGGGCAAATCTTTAAAAAAGAGACGCTGGACCTGGCCTGACTGACCTTGTGCCACTCTGCTACTATAAATCTTGATTATTATTATTACTATAATTATTGTTATATTTTATTTAAATATGTCAAGTCAATCCTCCAATATAGAAGTGTATGAAATGTTTCCTATATACATTTAAGATTCTGACAAAAACTTGTGTGAGACGATCACACATGTCGTATTTTGTGAGACGGATCTCTTATCTGGGTCATCCATGAAAAAGTATTAATTTTTATTGTGAATATCGATAGGGTTGACCTGTCTCACAGATAAAAGATTCGTGAGACTGTCTCACAACAGACCTACTCTTAAGTTTAAGACGATTTCTCGGATTCGAGACCGTAATAATAAATCTCTCCCTTGATTCAATTTTCATCGGTATTTTTTTAAAAATAAATAAATATTTTAATTATTTGTTGAAGGGTAAATTAATTACAATATTTAATTAGATGATTGTAAATTTATTTAAATAATTGAAATAATAAATAAAACAAGAGATATTAAAAATCGTTTAATATCAAAGAAACTGATGTTGTGGTATTTAATTTGGAAACTGATATGTTGATGTTAAGTATTGAATTTTGAAATTGAAATGTCAATAAGCATTTATTAGACACTTATTTTGAAAATCATGGAATAAACTCTTCGATAATTACTTTTATCAAAGGAATGTTGAGATTATGTGTGAATGAAACAATCAAGTCGGATAAATTATTTTCTCAGAGAATACAAACAAAAAAATATTACGATTCTATTGAACATGTATTAAGAGTAATATTTCTAAGGAATTTATCAAAAATTAGGAAATTTTTGTCCCATTAATTTGTCTAATTTTGGATATTGGTTTATTAAGTTTTCAGATTTTGGTTTTGGTACACTAATTTTTCTATTTTGGTCTAATTTCTAATGTCATGACAGTACATCTCGGTATCACATCAGGACTCATTCGATATATAATTGAAAGCCAAAAAAATCAAAATTAGTACACAGAATCCAAAATTTCAATAGTTATTGTTTTAAATATTGATCATGATAACTTGTTGGGGTGCAATAAAGTAGATCAATTGAAACATATCATTTGATCTGTTGTTTGATTTAAAATATTTGAGTATTATCACCAATTATAGTTTTTTGTAAAGTGAATAATGATCGGTTATGATTAAGGGTGTGCAGGACTTGTTATAACCTAACAGACCGAACCGTAATTAACAAAACAGACCGAACCAAATTTTAACCGAACTGATCGATTTTTGCCATCAAGATGATAAAACCTAACCAGTAAAAAATTGGTAACCAAAATAACCAATTTTTTTTCAAAAAAATTGGATTTTTCTAAAATATTTGTCACTCTTCGTCTAATTTTTTATTGAGCTGCTGCATGATTTAAAAGAAAAATTGGTTATTTCTAAAATATTTGTCACTCTTCGTCTAATTTTTTATTGAACTGCTGCATGATTTAAAAGATTTGAATTACACAATTATCACAAGGTATAATTTTTTATAAAACGACAAGCGCTCGATCCGTAACTTATTTTATTAAGTATATACATGGTCATTTAGCTTAATGAAAGATAACTTATAATGTCATAACCGTTCATGGTTATTTTGGCTTTGGTTAGACTAAAAAAATAAATATCTGTTTATGTAAAAACCCAATTGGTCTTAAAAAAAAGGAAAAAAATTGTTTGGAAAAGGAAAGGGGTCAAACCGCACTCAAAGGTCCATTTCCCATTTTTATCATACTCTAATATTTAAATTATATATTCGACATTAAAGTTCATATGGTTTTTGTTTTAACAATTTATTTGTTAAATATAACAAATTTGAACCATGATCAATTATATATTATTTGGTAAGATTGTAGGATATTTATTGATTGTTTAACATAAATTCAATCAAACATTAAATATCATATAATTAACTACGATACATGAATTATTTTTATCTACTTATTTTTTAAAGCAAAATGTCAATTTTATCATGTGAATTATTTTTATCTTTTCATTTTTAAAGCAAAATGTCAATTTTATCGTGTGTGATATTTTTAATTATGTTGTTTCGTTGAATCAATTATATTCTTGTAATTATGTTTTTTTGATCAATTTTAGTCATTTTCATTAAAATCATGCAACTACATGAATATATTTGATAAAATTTATAATTATGTTGTCAAATCTACGTGCATATCTAGAAATTTTTTTTAACTACGTACTTACAAAAAATTAAAAATAAAATTGATCATTTAATGATATTATTTTGGAGACAATTACTAAAATTGATCAAAAACAACATATATGTGTGTGTGTGTGTGGGACTATAATTGAAATTCACATCTTTCAATAATTCTGCATAATGAACTGAAACAATATCACAATATGATATTTTAAAATTTCAATCATTATTTTGTTAAGTAATCCATATTTATCACACTAGTATTTCTATAGTGAGATGATCTCACAGATCTTTGTTTGCGATACCTTACTCATATTTATAATAATAATTAAGTAATAATTTTAACATAGAAAATAATATTTTTTTATTGATGACCCAAATAAGATATTTATCTCACAAAATTGGTTTGTAACACCGTCTCATAAAAATTTTTGTGTTATCACATTGATGCACTTATATACAAAAGAGTGTGTGTTTGGTGGCAGTTTATCAGCTCGAGAAGTTATAATTATCTTTCGAAACGATAATTGTCTTTTCATATGTGATGCATGCATACATAATAATATATAGATAATATACAAATTTATTAAAATATGTTTAATATCATTTTTTATTAAATAAAAGATATAATATTTTGTATTTTGAGTTCTTCAAATTTTTTTGAATGACATAGAACTCACTGCAACGATCCTTTGTTGTGCAATAAGTAAACTCACGGGATAACGTTATAGTCCACAATCATAGTAGTTAAGTAAACCACACCGGTCAAACACTGTGTGACAAGCATAGCCAAGAAAATATTAGTATGGAGAATCGAAGTATCGAAGTTTTGACAGTTAGCCAAGAATTTACCTATTCCATCAACTCGAATACATTTTTGAGAGCGCACCGTCAACTTTAATAATATAGCTTGGGTATGTATAGTTTCCCATTAAATTTCATTAAACCAATATTATCAATGGATTCTTAATTATTTGGCTAAGAGTCACCCGTCGATTTCTATTAGCCCAACTGGTTGAAAGAAGACGGATAGTTAGCAATAATATTATGATTTATGACGCAATTAAAGGTTTTAAATGAATTTGATACCCCCATAAGGATCCGGGTCATTGGTGACCCGGGTACCATCAAGAGCCCAATCACTACATTTCTCGAGCATTCTCCGAACAGCCCGATCTCTCACGCCATCACCCGGTAATCAACCACCCGAGCCAGCTACCTCGAGAATTGAACTACACTCGAGTATGATTGATACAGGCCGTCTAATCTGTCAGAACAACTTGTGCTTGGAGTGTCTTAGAAGTCATCAGAAGCTATGGTATGGGCAGTTGACTTGCCATACTTAGTAGGTGGCACTGGAATCAAGGTACCTACCTCATTTTCTACTATAAATAGCAGGTATTAATGTCATTTACAGATTCTGATATCTTTGAACTCTCAAGCATTATACATATTTTCTCCCAAATATTGCTCGTGTTCATCTTCAACTTGCTGACTTAGGCATCGGAGTGGCTACGCCGGACACTTCTCCGGCGCCCATTCACGAGTTCCTTTCTTGTTTGCAGGTGCTGTTGAAGCCATTATCTTCAATCAAATTCCCCAAACATTATAAATCGTTGATTTGATCCGTTGGAGCTCCTGACCCGGCTCATCCCATTTCAGCAGGATCACTTCATTGGCGCCGTCTGTGGGAAATTGAGACTAAGGCGTTGATATGGCTCATACTCGAAGAACTAACCAAGAAAATTCCCAAGCTCATGGGGATAATGCGCGTACTTCGGGACAAGGTGATGGTGTTCCTCCCACAGGACCCAATCTTATTACCATGACCCCGGAGGAGTTGGCTAGAATAATCTCCGAAGCGGTGGAGAAGGCTGTGGCCAGGAGAGAAACTTCTCATCAAGGTACACCACCCGGAGAGGGGCAAATCAATGAGCAGGAGCAAGAGCAAGAGTTGAGGGAGGAGGAAGTGAGAGGAGAGGATGAGGAGTCTAGTGCTGGATCCAAATCGCCTACCGTGGCTGAGGAGCTATTGGAACTAAGACAGAAAATGAAAGTTCTAGAAGGGCAGTTGGAGAGCCGTAGTATTTCTCGGGCGATTACTAAGGGTTGCCCGTTTGCTGATATCATTGTTCGAGAACTTCTTCCCGGGAACTTCAAATCCGCCAAAGTAAAAGATTACGATGGCAATACGGATCCTGAGGAGCACATAGCCAGGTTTGAAAACATGGCATGTTACACTGCTACACAGATCAAATCAAGTGTAAGGTGTTACTCACCACTTTGGTGGACTCAGCTCAAAGGTGGTTTGAGGGACTGGCCCCTCAGAGTATTAATTCATTTAAAGACTTCCAGAAGGTGTTTCTACACCACTTCAGTAGTAGCAAGAAATACAAGAAGACTGATTTTAGTCTTTTCAAAGTTAAGCAAAGCCCGGATGAAAGTTTGAGGACTTATATCAAAAGATTTAACAGAGTGGCTTTGGATGTACCTACCTGCGCCGCTGAAACAAAAACTACGGCATTCACACAAGGCTTGAGGGAGGGTGAATTTTTCAAGTCGTTGACAAAAAAAGTGCCCGGGGATTTCGAGGACTTATTATCTCGGGCAGAAAAATACATCAACATGGAGAAAGCCCAGAAGCAGAAGAGGGAAGCCGTAAGGAAAGAAAGAGGAGACCGGGTAGCTAGGCCCGAGGAGAAAGGACAGAGAAGGAATAATCCAGGACACTTCTCTCACCACGTGCCTCTTAAAATTGCCCGGGACAGAGAGGTCCAGGAATGCAGTAGGAATCTGACCCCGGACCATCAATTATCCCGGCCTGAGAAAAGAGGATTTTGTACTCTCCATAAGGTGTGCTATCACAACACCGAGGATTGCAAAACATTGAAGGGAAACTATTCCTCCCCTTCCGCCCCGGAGCAAAGTCAAGCCAATAAGAGGCCGAGATTGCCATGGACATCTCCACAGCCAGAGTCCAACGCTCGGTGAGGAGGTATGAGGAATATACCGAGAGGAGAGCCCGGGAGGAGAAGAGAGCCCGAGCTTGAGACAAAAAAGAATTCTCCCCCTGCTACAGGATTGATAAAAATGATATCAGGAGGCTCTACTGATGGAGACTCCAACCGAGCAAGGAAGTCGAGGAGTAGGAGGGAGTGTATGGAGGTAGAGGGAATGAAGAGGAGTGAAGCGGTCATCAGTTTTGGCCCAGAGGATTTGAAGGGGGTGAATCTATCCCAAAATGATGCCCTGGTTATCCAAGCCCGGGTGGCAAATTATGACATTCTGAGAGTCTTAGTTGACTCGGGCAGTTCTGTAAATGTAATTTTTAAAGATGTCTTTGTGCAGATGGAGTTGCAGGGTTATCATTTGGAAGCCGTGGAAACTGCCCTCTTTGGCTTTGCTGTCCATGTGGTTTACCCGGAAGGGGAGATTGTCTTACCACTAACCCTGGGATCCCAGCATCTCAAGAAAACGGTGATGACCTCTTTCACCGTGGTGGACACCCCATCATCTTATAACATCATATTAGGGAGGCCGGCCATGAATGAGCTAAGGGCTGTGGCATCTACCTACCACCAAAAGATAAAGTTTCCTGTGGGAGCCCGGGTAGGAGAAGTCCGGGGAGATCATCCTTCTTCCCGAAAATGCTATGTGGAAGCAGTCCGGGCGGACCAGAGCAAAGCCAAGAGGGAAGGGAAGAGAGCTAGAATGGATGAAGTAGGAGGAAGAGTGGTGGAGAAAGGAGAGGTGCATTTTGTCGCAGAGGAGGAGCAGGAAATGGTAGAATTCGGACCAGGCCAGCAAATCCGAGTGGCTCGGGACCTCAGTGCATCCACCCGAGTTAGTCTGATTGACTGTTTAAAAGCTAATATTCATGTGTTTGCCTGGTCCCAACAGGAGTTGACGGGGATCTCTCCCCTGATATCGGAGCATCAACTGAATATCCTCCCTGGATCTCACCCGATAAAGCAAAAGAAGCGACATTTTGGTCCTGAAAAAGATAGAATTATTGATGAGCAAGTAAAAGAGCTTCTGAAAGCCGGTCACGTTCGAGAAATTCAATTCCCTACATGGCTCTCGAATGTGGTATTAGTACCTAAATCTACCGGGAAGTGGCGCATGTGTGTAGACTTCCGCGATCTCAATAAGGCTTGTCCCAAGGATCATTACCCTCTGCCCCGTATTGATCAATTGGTGGATTCCACCTCGGGCTTCGAATTGCTGAGTTTCATGGACGCATACCAGGGGTATCATCAAATCCCCCTGGCCAAGAGTGATCAGGATAAAGCCAGCTTCATCACCTCGGGAGGTACATTTTGTTATATTGTAATGCCTTTCGGGTTAAAGAATGCAGGAGCTACTTACCAGCGTCTGATGAACAAAGTCTTCGAGAAGCAACTGGGACGAAACGTGGAAGTCTATGTGGATGATATCCTGGGCAAGACCCGGGAGGTTGCCAGCTTTATTGATGATCTAGAAGAAACCTTTGCCATTCTCGTACATTACGGAATCAAGCTTAACCCAGCCAAGTGCATTTTTGGCGTAAAGAGTGGCAAATTCTTGGGATTCATAGTGACAGATCGGGGGATTGAGGTGAATCAGGAGAAAGTCAAATCCGTGCTGTGCATGCCATCTCCTCGATCTGTCAAAGAGGTACAAAAGCTGACCGGGAGGATTGCTTCCCTCTCTCGATTTATTTCCCGATCAGCACACAGGAGTTATCCTTTCTTTCAAGTCTTGAGGAAGGCTCAGCAATTTGGATGGGATGATAAATGTGAACAGGCCTTCCAGGATTTGAAGATTCATCTTGATGAACTCCCGATGTTGGTAAAGCCTGAGCCCGGGGAAAAATTGTTTGTTTACCTCTCCACTACAGAGTATGCTGTCAGTTCAGTGCTAATAAAAGAAGAAGGTTTCTGACCAAAAGCCTGTGTATTATATCAGCCACGCTCTGAGAGGCCCCGAGCTCCGATACAGCGAAGTAGAAAAGATTGCCCTGGCCTTGGTCGTGACCGCCCGGAAGCTGCGACCATTCTTCTTGTCTCATCATATCGTAGCACTCACTAATAGCCCTTTGGGGAGAATTATGACTCACTCAGAGGTGGCCGGGCGTATGATTAAGTGGGCGGTGGAGTTAGGGGAGTATGATATTGAGTACAAACCCCGGGTGGCCATCAAAGCACAAGCTTTGTCAGATTTTTTATCCGAGATGGCCAAGCCCGATGAAGAAGAAGTATGTAGAGTGTTCGTGGATGAGGCATCTAGCCTTGCGGGGTGTGGAGTAGGTGTTGTGATAGTATCCCCCACAGAAGAGAGGATTAAATTAGCAGTGAGAATTGATTCCCGAGTAACTAATAACGAGGCCGAGTATGAAGCCGTCCTCGCTGGTATCCGAGCAGCACAGGAGATCGGGGTTTCCCGGGTTATTCTCTATTCCGATTCGCAACTGATCACTCAACAGATAAAGGGTGTTTATGAGGCCAAGGATGACAGGATGCTAAAATACTTACAGCTCATAAAAACCCAAGCAAAGACCTTTGTGGATTGGGGTATTGAACAAATACCCCGGGAGGAGAATGGAGAGGCGGATGCTCTGGCAAAAATGGCTGCTTCTTTTTCTGAGGTCAGCACCCGGGAAGTGTTACATGTTTCTCGTTTAATCCTCTCTACAGATGAAGAGGCATTACCAGCACCAGAGGACTCCTGGATGACATCCTTGATCAAATTCATTACTGCAGGAGAACTACCCGAAGACAAAATCCAGGCTCAGAAAATCAAGAGACAAGCTCCCAGGTTTGTTCTCTTAAATAATGTCTTGTACAGAAGATCATTCCAGTGACCTTTATTAAAATGCTTATCTGGGGGAGAGGTGGATTACGTCCTTCGGGAAATTCATGAAGGGTGTTGTGCTGAGCATCTCGGAGGAACAGCTTTGACCCGGAAGACGATGCTCGCCGGGTTCTGGTGGCCAACTCTTAGCCAAGATTCTGCTCGAGTGGTCCAGGCTTGTGAAAGATGTCAACATCATTCAAACTTTCAGCACAGCCCGACCACTCCTATGAAGCCTATCTGGGCACCTTGCCCCTTTGATCAATGGGGCATGGATATTGTGGGCCCTTTCCCAACTGCCCGAGCTCAAAAGAAGTTCTTGCTGGTGGCTGTGGATTACTTTTCCAAATGGGTAGAAGCCGAGCCATTGGCTAAAATCACTGAACAGGAAGTATTGAAATTTTTGTGGAAGAACATTGTGTGCCGATTTGGAGTGCCCAGAAGACTAATCTCAGATAACGGCAGACAATTTCAGGGCAAATGAATTACATCTTGGTGTCTTGAAATGAAAATCACTCAGTCTTTTACTTCTGTTGCCTACCCTCAAGCTAATGGTGAAACAGAAGTTATTAACAGAATTATTGTACAAGCATTAAAAACCAGGCTACAAGGCAAGAGAAAAGACTGGGTGGAAGAATTACCCAGTGTTCTCTGGGCGTACAGAACTACTCCCCGAGCACCTACTCAAGAAACTCCCTTCAGCTTGGCATATGGTTCTGAAGCTATCCTTCCTGTTGAAATTGGGCAAACTTCTCCCCGGGTAGAATCTTACCCAGGCAGCAATGATCAAAGTCGGGCCATGGAATTGGATTTGGTAGAAGAGAGAAGAGATCGAGCAATAATTCGAATGGAAGCATATCGAGGTCGGGTCATGAAATCATACAATAAAAGGGTCCGAGTTCGAGATTTTCAAATAGGGGATTTATTCATGAAAAAAGTTAATCCTGCCGGGGATGTTGGGAAACTAGAAGCTCGGTGGGAAGGACCTTATAAAATTACCCGGAGGGTTAGCTCGGGATCTTTTTATTTAGAAGACACGCAAGGACGCTCTCTAAAAAGGCCTTGGAATGTATTTAATTTGAAGCAGTACTATGCTTAACAGATGTAATGGATTGGTTGAAAATATAATGAAAGATCTGTTTTTCTCAGAGAAAAGTATTATGTTATTTGTCGAATCTCAGACTCGGGAAGAACCAGTCTAAAAGCCCAGGGCACTACACCCTGGCTCGGGGAACCACACTTCGACCATTCCCAAGTCCCGGGACATGTTCCCCGGCCCAAGGCTCCGCACCTTGGTTCTAAAAGCCCAGGGCACTACACCCTGGCTCGGGGAACCACACCTCGACCATTCCCAAGTCCCGGGACATGTTCCCCGGCCAGAGGCTCCGTACTTTGGTTCTAAAAAGCCCAGGGCACTGTTCTCAAACCTGGCTCGGGGTTCCACACCTCGACATTCTTACATCTCGGGACACGCTCCCCGGTCCAAGGTTCATATTTCTTGGTTATTCAAGCATGTGTCTTAAACTTAAAAAGATCCGTAATTCTTGCATATATTAAAGGTACATGGACTGCTGACCGGATTATATATAAAGAAAGTTAATATTATTTATGAAAGCCCGAAGGCTGAAAATTACAAGAGGAAATTAAAAGGGACTACAATCCTATTCTAAAAATACTGGAGAGGATTGCTCTCCGTGCTCTTTGGGTTCTTCAAAAGTCTGTTCAACTTCCTTGTCGGCAGCGTCGTCCTTGGGAAGGGAATCGATGGCTTTATCTATGTCCGGGAGGCCCTCCTTGCCTGTCGGGATAAGGCCCTCTTCTTCAAACTGCTCTTGACATTTGTTGAAGCCGACTGTAAAGTATTTGTAAGATCTGTCTTCAACAGCCGCTTGGAATTATGAGGATTGAAGGAAGACAGTCCACCATTCCTCTTGAGTCAGTTGGAGGAGCCTTAACTTATCCTCGGCCGCAACAGCCAGATGCTGCTGCGTGCTGGCTTCATCCTCGAGATAGCCAACTCGGGACTCCAAGAATGCAATCCGCCTTTCAAGGGCCTCCTCCCGGGCTATGCCTTCATCTCGGGCAAGCTGAGATGAGGCCAATTGTTGGTTGGCCGCTTCCAAAGAAGCTTGGAGTCCAGCTACTCTCTCCTCATGAAGCTTCCGGACCCGGGCAATCTCTCCTTGAAGTTGTTCGTGGATTTCCTGAGCCGCCCGGGCTTGCTGCTTTTTTTTCGTGGCCACTGCAGCTACCTCCTCAAAGGCCGAGATGATCATATGAGCAGCCTGTAAAAAAAAACAGCAAATAACAACAAAGGAACAACAAAAGAAGAAAAAAGAAATAAGGATATAACTTACAGCTAAAAGTCGGTTTGATCCCTCCAGGAATCTAACGCTGGCGGGATTGCTCCTCAAAAGTGCCTCCTCAGCAGGGTTGAGTATCTGCTTGAGACGCATAACACCAGTAGTAGTAGCTCCCTCAAAAAATATATTATCCCGAGTAGGCTGATCAGCTTGAGGGAGCTCTTGACCGGGTTCATTGGAGGGTTGTTGGCGAAGGGGAGTTGATTGAGCTGACCGAGAAGTGCCCTGGCCACCCTCGGGGAAATCCTCCAGAATAATCTGCTCGGGGACTGCGAGAGCTTTTTTTTTCCTCTGCCTAAGAGGGATGAGGTCTTCAGCATCTTCTGAGAGCTCGGCCGCATCCCTAGCCCCGATCTCTTCCTGATCCCGAGAAGTGTTAGCCCGGGCCGCTTCAGCTCTCAGAGCTGCCTCCTCGTCAGCTCGCCTCTTCTCCTCCTCAGTAGCTGCTCGACGAGCTGCCATCTTATTCTCTTGAGCAGCCTTCTCAGCTGCTCGCTTCCTGGCAAAGGTCGCCTGCATCTTGGAAGTATCTGTATAAAGAGGGACATGGTTATGAAAAATTAAACAAGTATAAACAAAAGAATAAAAGATGAGAACAGGGAAGAAAAAGCATTTACCGGGTTGAGAACCCGAGCCTGCAGCTTTATCAATTACCCGGTCCATAGGGTCCTCGGCCCGGGCGCTCAACCCGTATGCTATCAGGTTATCAGTAGAGATAAGGGTAGAGGAGGAGTATTTTTTGCCCTCTACCAGTTGCTGGCTTATGAGGAATGGTTATTCATACTTATAGGCCCTGGGAAGGGTAGGTTGTGGGGGTAGAGAGGGAGAAAACCGGTTTGGCAAGAGAGAGGGGTCGGAAGCTGAAGGAAGAAATATCTTCCTTTCCATCCCTTCTGGGAAGAAGGGATGTCATCAAGGAACCGGGCATTAAACCGGGCAGTCAGGGAAAAGGCGTTATCCCCAAACCGACAAGTGAAGTAATAATGAAGGATGAGGGGAGTGATGAGAAGATTGTTCATTTTGAAAAGGACATAGGTCGAGACCATAATCCTGAAAGAATTAGGATGGAGTTGATTGATAGGTACGCCAAAAAACTTAGCGACCTCGATATAGAAAGAAGGGAGGGGGAATCGGAGACCATTTCTGACTTGATCCCGGAAAAAGGTAGTATAGCTAGGTGGGGGGTGATCTGCCCGATCAGAGGGACCGGGGATCAGAATGGGAAAAATGGAAGGGATAGAGCCCAGAGCCCGGAGCTCCTCTTCTGCCCCCAAGCGCAGAGTACTACTCATGGAGGAGAACCAGGGAACTCCTGGGGTCTCGGTAGAAAGAGGGCTCGAGGCCCGGACTTTACCCTTACCCTTGCTCTTCTCAAGAGCTCGGGCATGGCTAGAAGAGGAGGGTTTTGAAGAAACTAGTTTAGTTTGGTAAGCTGAGGGTTTTTTAGGAGGCTGAGTAATAGAGCGGCGAGGTGGAGAGGGAGAGGAATCAGAGCGCAGCGCGGTGGACTCGTCACTAGGCGAGCCTCACGCATTGGCTCATGAAGTCGAAGAGGTAGATTCAGACATAATTCGAAAGAGAGAACTTACAAATTTTTGAGAGGAAAGACGGTAGGAGTTTGTCGGAGTTGAGTATTTTTCGCCGAGCAGCTTCGAGGAAAAATTTTGCAAGGGCTTCGTCGAGATTTTAAATTTGTAAGTGTTTTATCGAAAACAGGAGACCTAATATATATAGGCGGAGGGAACGGATCTCGGCCGTTGATCTAAGATAGATTGAACGAGCCAGATCAGCCTCGAAAATTGAGCGGGATGATTAGGCGGGATATGTGAAAAGAAAAGTGCATAAATCGAGGCGTCATAATCATTTATATGATCGGAATGCGTACAGATTCTGACAGCTTTCCAGAAGGGCATGCGTCATTATAATAATTAGTTACCCGAGAATACAGCCCGGGTGGTGTGAAAGCCCGACATCTTAACTATAAGCTCGGGTGGCGTGAGAGTCCGACATCTTATCTATAAGCCCGGGTGGTGTGAGAACTTGTCTTATTTGTCGTCCGGGGTAATGCGAAAGCACGGCATGCTATTTATAAACCTGGGCGATATCAGGCCCCTAGGTCCCGGCATTTTAGTTTTATTCGATAGTCGTATATTATTCGGTTTATGTGAGTTTGGGCACAGAAAATTAAAGAAACAAAGTACATTAATATAAATTTTACTAAAGAAGTTGTCGATGCCGTCTTACATCTACTATTCTCAAAGCTACATCATTTTGCCACTCAGTTATCCAATCGGTCAATTCTTGAATGTGAATGTTGGTGATGGACTCGGTGGATGAAATCTTGTGCAGCTGATGCCAGTCTTTCCACAGCATTGCATGCAGCAGAACTTTATCAGTAGCCAGATCTGCAACTCGAGCTACCTCGAGCTCTCGCCTGTATTTCCTCGCCACTGCTCTTTGTGCACGAGTGAGGGCCAGACCGTTTTGGTGCATGTTACTGATATCTTGAATTTTATATCAGATAGACATGACCTTTACGCAGATATAGTCTTCAATAGTCCTCTTCAAACCCTCCAGATAAGGGTGTATGCTGCCCGGTGCTTGAACGTGCGTATCACCGGAAGTGACTGTACTACTGCAAACACTCGACTCACTTGAACTCGATATATTGAACTAATGATTGCCACCTTTCGTTTCCACCATCTTATTTATAGACAAGTGGCATTTAATATTGAAGAAGTTGGAAGGTTTCAAGCCAATCAAAACGACTTATCATTTATTAGGGAGTTAATCAGAGCCGTTGATCTACAAATGCACAAACGCCTAGGATAAATTTTGGCAGTTGAGCCGGGCAGACGCAAGGACATGCACGAATATCAATGTGTTGAACTTGTCGGATTCTCAGAATATGGAATGATTTTTCGATAATATAAATGCTAAAGCATGCATCATAGCAACATCGCGCGAATTACCCGGGAACCCCAACCAAATGGAATATCTGAGCCCGGGAAATTTAAGGACCCGGTGCCTACTCTAATCCTATAGTATATTGTCTCGGTATTTTGGTTTATCGTTTATCCGTTATTAATTCTCGAATGACACCAGTTAGTTTTCAATTATTGCTATATGCATCTACTTGTGAAATTTAAAGATACCAGGAAAATAAATGACCGAGACAAACTGGGAGAAATATTTCTTGTATTATTCATTAGCACGGATTACATCAAAATATTCCTCTTCTACAGCAGCCTCCCATTTCCTCAACCAACTAGTTAGAACTCCGGTGGAAGTCTTGAGGAAGTTGTCAGAACCAGCAATCTGATGGAGAATTCTCCTCTCTTTCCGAAGCATTAGCTGGAAGACATGTCCATCAGTAAAGATGTCTGACCACTCGGATATGTGCAAATATTCCCGAAATTTTGCCATTTTTGCCACTAATCTGGGAGTAGTAGCTTCTCCCGTTTCGTAAAGAAGCTTCAGCCCCTGAAGCTCTTCCAAGTAGCAAAGAATTTTATGAAAGACTTCATCCTCTATTGTAGCCTTTCGAGCCTCCAAGGCAGATTCCCCGAAATCTTCAGACATGTCAAGAGTCCTTGAACTGCTTGGACCTGCCATTACACTTTTCATATAATTATTTGCTATTAAGGATTACTATATATAAGGGGAAGGAACCAAGCTCCACCGTTGATCCAGATCAAATCGGACGATCATAATGAGTCTAGGAAATTGTAACAGGTATGTGAAGGGACGTGTACGCATATCGATGTGTCAGACTTATCTGATTCTCGGAATATGAAACGATTTTTCGGCAGAAAGTTAGTGCTAAACGCATGCGTCATAAATGATACCCTCCATTTCATCTGCGGGATGTTTGAAGCCCCCGATACTCTCACACTCCGAATGATGTTCCAACAAAAGTACAGATAGGACTTATCAAGACAGCGAGTCAAGCTCTAGCCCGACTATTTTACGGATGGGTGGTGATACCCCCATAAGGATCCGGGTCATTGGTGACCCGGGTACCATCAAGAGCCCAAGCACTACATTTCTCGAGCATTCTCCGAACAGCCCAGTCAGCCCGATCTCTCACGCCATCACCCGGGTAATCAACCACCCGAGCCAGCCACCTCGAGAATTGAACTACACTCGAGTATGATTGATACAAGCCGTCTAATCTGTCAGAACAACTTGTGCTTGGAGTGTCCTAGAAGTCATCAGAAGCTATGGTATGGGCAGTTGACTTGCCATACTTAGTAGGTGGCACTGGAATCAAGGTACCTACCTCATTTTCTACTATAAATAGCTGGTATTAATGTCGTTTACAGATTCTGAAATTTTTGAACTCTCAAGCATTATACATATTTTCTCCCAAATATTGCTCGTTTTCATCTTCAACCTGCTGACTTAAGCATCGGAGTGGCTACGCCGTACACTTCTCCGGCGCCCATTCACGAGTTCCTTTCTTGTTTGCAGGTGCTGTTGAAGCCATTATCTTCAATCAAATTCCCCAAACATTATAAATCGTTGATTTGATCCGTTGGAGCTCCCGACCCGGCTCATCCCATTTCAGCAGGATCACTTCAGAATTGTCACTTGATCGTAAGCCAGTATTTTTAGAATCAAATGAAACACTTTAAAAATCATTTTAGCGATCAAAGCGGTCAAAACCGATCAAAAACCGGTCGAACCGGCTATGAACCTTTTCGATTTTTTTAATTCTCTTTAAAAAATAATTTTTAGAATATTAAATTTAATATTTTGTTATTTATATACATGATTATTTGAAATTTGGACTTCGTTAAAAATATTATTTTAGTAATAATTTAATTAGTTAATTTAATTTTTTGTTTTTAAAAAATATATAACTATATTTATTATTTTGAATATATGCATATAGTTATTTAGGGTTTAAACTTTGATAAATATATTTTTTTGTACATTTATATGCATATTATACGTAAGTTTAGATTTTAAACTTGGATGACTAAATCATTTTTATTATTTACATACACATTTAAAATATTTATAATTTAAATTATATTATTTATGATGTTATATCAATATTTTATATAATATAACGGTTTTTCAGTCTGATCGGTTCAACCGGTCAGATCGGTTGAACTGTTTTTCAAGCTAAATCTGTTTGATCACCTATCCGATTATGAAAATATTGTAAGAAAAATATAAAATAATGTATAGTTGAATGAATCATCTTGAATGTTTGCAACATCTAAAAAAACTAATTATTCACTTTATACTTTAAGCGTTAAAAAATCAATTTTTTTTCTTAACCCAAATTTTGTTTATGCTTTTGTTTAATTTAATTCACGCCATGAAATTAGTTTCATGTCGATTATAATTCTTCATAAAAGATTTCGGTATTTGATAAACAATTATAATTTTTTCTGGACACACATACCCTAAGATTTTAGTCTAATCCAAAATTACTTTTCACACCATTTACACTTCACAATATATTATCAAACTCTATCTTTACAAGATAACATCTCACCCGACTGATTCACATAGCGTTATTATTTATAATTAATGATTAAAATTTTTAAATGTTCCACATCCGTTGGATTAAGTCATTGGAGTTATATGTATGTACTTGAACAATCTTCCTCACTTGAGCTAGCTTTTAAAGTTGAACTAGGTATAAATCTCAATCTTATCATGATATCAGAGCCAAGATCAAATGTTATGTGTTGGACTGATTTATGAGTCACCCAATAATATCTTGTAAAAACTTCATGATCCAGTCATTTGTTCTTGGGCGCGAGGATATATGTGTTAAATGTCCCACATCAGCTTAATTAAATCGTTGAGAGTTGTATATATGAACTTGAACAATACTCCATCTTGAGCTAGTTTTCGGGGTTGAGTTAGATTCAAGTCTTAATCTTAACATGATATCAGAGAAAAGGCTCGCAATTATGTGTTGGACTGTCCCATGGGCCACATGATAATGTCTAATAAAAACTTTACATTCCAGTTGTTTGTTCCTAAGCGCGATGGATGTGTTAAATATCTCGCATCGGTTGAATTATTGGGAGTTGTATATATAGACTTGGACGATCTTCTCCTTGAGTTAGCTTTTGTGGTTGAGTTATATTCAATTCTCAATCTTAACATGACATTAGAGACAATACCTATCATTATGAGTTGTACTGCCCTATGGGTCACTCGATAATGTTTTGTAAAAACTTCACGTTCTAGTTGTTCGTTCCTGAACGTGTGAAGAGTGTGTTAAATGTCTAACATAAGCTGATAGGATCAGTTAGGGGGATAATCGTTGAGCTACAATAGCTCGATTCTTGAAATATTGAAATATTGAACACCGATGAATTAAATCGATTTTGGTTTTCAAACCAAGCGGAAAACGCTCGAAATAATCCTTCGTAGAAACCGATTAAACATTTTGTAAAGCATTTAAAATATATGCAAGTTGAATGCGTAAAAATATTTTGGTTGAAACATTTTATCATACAATTTGTATGCCATATTTTGTTATTCGAAAAACACATAAATGCTTAAAGAATGCATTTTTAAAATAATGGAAATGATAAGTAAATGCAATAAACAAATAGACACGAATTTGTTTATGGGTCTTCGGAGACTTCAAATACTGCTACGTCACCATTCTTCCCCTTATGAAGGATCCACTAGAAGACTTTGATTTATACAATAGCTTGTACAAACCCACTCCAGAAGGTCATCACCCAACTAGAACTCATAGCACTCAAGATTACAAGCAGCACCTCACAATCAGCATATTGTTTAATGTCTCAATGCAAAGACTACAAACACATTGTTTTACGTCTTTATGTGAAGACTCACTCAACTAATATTTGAATTTCAACTCTCTTGTATATGTGTGAGTGATTTTGTGTGATGAATTTATCTTTTGCAGTGTACATCTCAAATGTATCCTCACACAAGGGCTTGTGCTCTCAATTAATTGATTTCTTCATGCTAACTGTCTATGCTTTGAATCATCTTCAAAAGCTCTTGTTTGATCTTCAAGATGTTGTATTTATAGGCTCCAACAATGATATATAAGTTAGATATAAGAATATGACTTTTTGGGAAGTTTATGTACTGTTTTTGAAATTGCAACAGTCAAATTCGCCTTGCTGGACATTTTCCCGAGTGGTCAACTCTGGTCAACTGGTCTGGTTTAGTTCAGCTGGTCTGGTTCAGTTTCAGATGGTGTGCTGAAATCAGCCTAGTTGATTTTAGTTTATGCATAACCAGTAGTTTCATCGTCATTTATCATAATCTTAATTTTCGATTCAGACTTTAATTTTTGAAGATGATTTGTAGATCATCGTCTTATCTTTCCAACGCATACTGAATTGCTTCATTTCAATAACCGAGCTGAGAGATATGACCAAAATACTACAACTGCTCACACCCAATTGATTAGAGTTTTCGTGCAATCAGTTCGACAATTCAGTGATCAATTATACCTTGATAACATCCGATTTTGCCCAACTTACGTGAAATACGACTTGTTTCGAATTGAGTTTTCTGATCAGTCTAGTTAGCGGATTGTCATTTGAATTATTCAAGTGAGAGATATCATCAAAACACCGAAACTCGTCAGAAATTCAGTTTGGCTAAATTCAGTTTTAGTTTGCTTATTGTGTTTGCAATTTCACACATGAGTAAATATATTAAAAATACAATAATAAGTTTTTTTAACATCAAAATCAAGATTGCAAATATGAAATGTTCCAATATTAGCTGTATTAAGTCTTTACGAGTTGTATATGTATACTTGGATAATCATCTATCCGTGAGCTAGCTTTTGAGTTTAAGTTAAGTTTAAATATCAATCTCAAGAAAAATTGGTCAGTGGGTGTTTGAATAATTATTTAAAATACAAATAAACTAAATCAATCATAAATCTAAAAAACAAATAACATTTACAAATTCTAGAAAACTTAGATCAATGAAAAAAATATATATACACCTTCTAATCAGGAAAAAATTAATGAAAAAAATTAATAACCGCTTGATCATAGAAGATGCATTCCGGACTGAAATCTACATCGTTTTCGTACGCAAATTAGTCGTAATAACGTAGCAATCATAGTTTAACCGTGCTATATATTTTCGAATGATTTTTTTTTACGGATGACACTAAACAATGAAGTCTTATTTATTATTATTATTATTATTATTATTATTATTATTGAAAAATGAATGTCGATATGTATTAGATTATGTAGAAATAATTGAGAGTTTATATTTATATGTACAACACAATAGAAAAAATTAAATGAGTTGATATAATAAATAAAAAAATTAAATATAGTTTATATTTGTAAGAGATCTCATATTCAAATTTTAATTTTAAAAGGAATTCAAAATATCTTGAAAAAATTATTTTTAAAAATGAATAGAATTAAATGATTCAAACATATCTATCTACTTATATGAAAGCAGGAATAAGTTTAAACGGCCAGGTTCGGTACGGTGGCCGGTCACACAAAAAACAAGTGGAATGCACTGCTTTCTCTAACACACCAAGACTTTGTGCTGTCACAAAATGGGTGCTTGTGTACGTTTACAACATCCGGTTTCTTCTTCACCTCATTCCTTTCCGATTCTATATGCTTACCAGTTACCATCCTTCTCTCTCAATTTTTGCGTTCGTTGTTCGGTTTCTTTCGAGCCCCCATCTGTTTGTCATCATTACCTCTCAAAAGTTTTGTGCGTTGTTCGATCTCCTTCACCTCAGAGAGCGTCGACCAGGTGCATGTTTCCCTTCGTTTTCTTCGACTCTGATGTTCTGCTTGTTAGAAAATTTTGATGCTTAATGAATGAAAATTAAGCAAATAAATCAATGTGGTTGTTTGGAAAAATTCGAAAAGAAAAACGAAGCTTAATGAATGAATATTAAGTTCGGTGGTTCTGAATTAAACTCGAAACGAGTTCATCAAATGTTGAAAGAAACTCAAACGAGTAGTCGAAACATGTAAGGGACAAAAATCGAAAAAAAAAATATTAATCGCGTGAACAATGGCAGGCGCGCACCTGCGCGCGGGTCTGCCAATGGCAGGCGCGCACATGCTCGCGGGTTTGCGCGCAGGTGCGCGCGGCTGCCAGTGGCAGGCGCGCACATGCACGCGGAGAGGCGCGCGCAGCCGAGCGCTCTCGGCAGGAGCTACCGAGCGCTCTCGGCAGGCGCTCGGCAGCGCTCGAGCAGGCGCGCGCGTGCGCGCCCCTTCGGCTGTTTTTCGTGTACCTTCGATTTTTCTTGCATTTTTTCATTTCCTTGGCATTGTTTGATGATTGTGGTCAGTTACAACGACCAAGAGACACTCTTATGAATGAAGCTCATGTCTTTTCACATGAAAATCATTAAATACATGATTATTCAAAATCAAAACACACATACATCATTTTGCATCTTCTTCTTCTTCCTTCTTCAAAAAGAGAGAGTTCCTTCATTTTCTTGTGATAGAACTTGAATATTTGAGTGCTCATTATTCAAGTGTTGTAGTTGTATCTTTGGAAAAGATTGCCATCAACCTCTAGCACATTGTGAGGGGCAAATTCATCTTAAGGAGAAAGTGTTCAACACTTGCCTCTACAAAACCATTTTCATTGTTTTCTTCTTGTTTTTCTCAAATATTTGAATACCCCAAACAACAATCTTAAGAAGAATTTTGGATTTTTTATCATTTGCAAGAAGATTTTCAATGGCATCATCACCTACAACACCACATCCAACCATTGCACGAGAGAAACCAGAAAAGTTTTCTGGTGCGGATTTCAAAAGATGGCAACAAAAGATGCTTTTCTATCTCACAACCTTGAGTTTATCATGGTTCTTGAAGGAGGATCCTCCCACCGTTGCTGAAAACGAGACAGACATCAACATGAGGGCCGCTTTGGATGCATGGAACCAAAGTGATTTTCTATGCAAGAACTACATCCTCAATGGACTTGACAATGCACTGTACAATGTGTATTGTCAAGTCAAGACCGCCAAGGAACTTTGGGATATGCTTGATAAGAAATACAGGGCGGAGGATGCGGGCTTGAAGAAGTTCATTGTTGGGAGATTTTTGGACTTCAAGATGGTGGACTCAAAATCCGTGATGAGTCAAGTGCAAGAACTACAACTTATCTTGCACGAGATTCATGCGGAAGGAATGAGTCTAAGCGAGTCCTTCCAAGTTGCTGCATTGATCGAGAAACTCCCTCCGTTGTGGAAGGATTTCAAGAATTACTTGAAACACAAAAGAAAGGAGATGGGATTGGAGGATCTCATTGTGAGATTGAGGATAGAAGAGGACAACAAGAGCACCGAGGCCAAGGCAAGTAAGATGGCAGCAAGGGTGAACATTGTTGAATCAAGTTTTAAAGGGAAGAAAAGGAAGTTTGAGAAGCAACCACAACAAGGCCAACAACCACCAAACAAGAAGAAGTTCAAAGGCACTTGTTATAACTGCGGAAAACCGAATCACATGGCTAAGGATTGTAGGAAGCCAAAGAAGGGAAATCCTCAAGCCAACATAGTTCAAGAAAGGTCGGTACCATTTGATTTTTCTGAACTTGATTTATCTGCAGTTATTTTGGAAGCAAATTTGGTGGAAAACCCCAACGAGTGGTGGGTTGATACCGGAGCAACTCGACACATATGCTCCAACAAGGCGTTGTTCTCCACATACACTCCATCTACCGGGAGAAAACTATACATGGGGAACTCCGCTACATCTGAGGTGGTGGGCACTGGAAATGTGGTACTGAAGATGGCATCGGGTTTGGAAGTAACTCTTGTTGATGCACTTCATGTACCGGACATAAGAAAGAACCTCGTGTCGGGGTCTCTGTTTGTTAAACATGGGTTTAGACTAGTAGTTGAGTCTAACAAGATTGTATTGACCAAGAATGGTCATTTTATTGGAAAAGGATATCTCGATGAGAACCTTTTCAAGTTGAATGTAATGGCTATACGCCAAAATGTTGTTGAAAGTAATAAAGACAAAAGTTCTATTTACTTGCTTGAGTGTTCTCATTTATGGCATGTTCGTTTAGGACACGTAAATTTTAATACCTTGTAACGTTTAATGAAACTGGAATTATCACCTAAACACAACGTCGATCCAACACACAAATGCGAAATATGTGTTGAAGCAAAAATGACCAAAGCGCCTTACCGCTCGATTGAAAGATGTACAACTCATCTAGAACTAATACACACCGATCTTGGTGATTTAAAGTTTGTACAAACTAGAGGAGGGAAAAGATACTACGTGACATTCATTGACGATCATACGAGGTACTGTTACGTATATCTTTTGAGGTCTAAAGATGAAGCTCTTGAAGCATTCAAAGGTTATAAGACCGAAGTTGAGAATCAACTAGGCAAACAAATAAAGAGAGTTCGAAGCGATAGAGGGGGCGAATACGGAGCACCGTTTGATGAATTCTGCACATCTTTGGGCATAATTCATGAAACGACTGCTCCTTATTCACCCCAATCGAATGGCATTGCCGAAAGAAAGAATCGAACTCTGAAAGATATGATGAATGCTATGTTAATAAGTTCAGGACTACCCCAAAACTTGTGGGGGAAAGCAATACTATCGGCTAATCACATCCTGAACAAGATACCCCACAAGAAAAATGACAAGTCACCTTATGAATTGTGGAAAGGTCACAAACCTTCCTACAAGTACCTTAAAGTGTGGGGGTGTCTAGCTAAGGTTGAAATACCAAAGCCTAAACAAGAGCGAATTGGACCAAAGACGGTAGACTGCATATTCATCGGATATGCACATAATAGTAGTGCCTATAGGTTTATAGTGCACAAATCCGAAAATGTAGAAATGAATACGGGCATGACAATTGAGTCAAGAAATGCAGTATTTTTTGAAAATATATTTCTTTGTAAATAAAGGAAAGAAAATGGTCCTAGCAAGCGAAAATTTGAGACGGAGCATGAAGGTCAAGGACCTACACATGAGCCAACTCTAAATGAAAATGCTACACCATTGGAAGGCTCTTCAAAGGAGCAAGAGCCAAGAAGAAGCAAAAGGGCTAGAATCTCAAAGTCTTTTGGTCCAGAATTCCTTACTTTTATGTTGGAGAATGAACCAAAAGACATACAAGATGCTCTGGCTAGCCATGAAGCTCCTTATTGGAAAGAAGCCATCAACTCTGAAATGGATTCAATTTTGCAAAACGATACTTGGGAACTAGTGGATCTTCCACCAGGTACTAAGCCATTGGGATGCAAATGGATATTGAAAAAGGAAATGAGAGTTGATGGAAGTATTGAAAAATACAAAGCCAGGCTTGTGGCCAAAGGCTATAGACAAAGAGAAGGTCATGATTTCTTCGACATGTATTCAACAGTTTCAAGAATAACATCCATTCGTGTGCTCATTGCCATTGCAGATTTGCATAACCTTGAGATACATCAAATGGATGTCAAAACGGCATTCTTCAATGGTGAACTTGAAGAAGAAATATATATGGAGCAACCTGAAGGCTTCATAGTTAAAGGACAAGAAAGAAAAGTCTGTCGTTTAATTAAGTCACTATACGGACTTAAACAAGCGCCCAAGCAGTGGCACGAAAATTTGAGAAGGTAGTATTGTCAAATGGATTTAAAATTAATGAGTGTGACAAATGTGTTTACATTAAAGGCACTTGAGAATCTTATGTAATAGTATGTTTATATGTGGATGACATGCTAATAATGGGGAATAGCCAAGAGTTGATTAAGGGTACAAAGAAAATGTTGACAAAACATTTTGATATGAAAGATATGGGTATTGCTGATGTAATTCTAGGGATTAAAATCTTTAGAACTCCAGAAGAAATAATCCTATCTCAGTCTCATTATGTAGAAACAGTGTTGAAGAAGTTTAACGCTTATGACTCTACCTCAGTAAAAACGCCTTTAGACGTAAATGTCCATTTGGCGAAGAATCGTGGAGAACCAGTTTCCCAACTGGAATACTCCAGAATTATTGGAAACCTTATGTACATCACTAACTGTACTAGACCTGACATTGCTTGTGCGGTTAACAAGTTAAGTCGGTTTACAAGTAATCCTAGTGATGCACACTGGAAGACATTGACAAAGGTGCTTAGATATTTAAAGCACACCTCAGAATATGGACTAAATTACACAAGGTATCTTGCAGTACTTGAAGGATACTGTGATGCAAATTGGATTTCTGACACCAAGGATTCCAAATCCACCAGCGGCTATGTATTTACCATTGGTGGAGGAGCAATCTCTTGGAGGTCATCGAAACAAACTTGCATTGCTAGATCTACTATGGAATCGGAGTTCATAGCGCTAGATAAAGCTGCAGAAGAAGCTGAATGGCTTCGTAACTTTCTAGAGGACATTCCGTGTTGGACAAGTCCAGTGCCAGCAATCATGATACATTGTGACAGTCAGTCGGCAATTGCAAGGGCACAAAACAGTATATACAATGGCAAGTCTCGACACATTCGTCGAAGACATAATACTGTAGGACAGTTGATCTCTAATGGAGTTATATCTGTTGATTATATTAAATCAAAGGATAACTTAGCGGATCCGCTTACAAAAACATTAAATAGAGATCAAATGTACTGTCTGTCAAGAGGAATGGGTTTAAAACCTACCAAATAAAGTTTTCATAGTGGCAACCCAACCTTGTTGATTGGAGATCCCAAGATCTTGGTTCAATGGGACAACTAAGTTATGAGAACTTGAGGAATCACTCCTCATTCCTATGACGATGAGTGAAGTTGCCTACAAAGGTAGTGAGGTTAAGTATTGTACTTTTAATGATTCCGTAGCTTGCAAAAACGGGGTAAGTAGGATACCCTTTTACAAGGAGATCACCTATGTACGTGTGAGGACGGGCCGCCTCGATGAAACACGTATGAAGCCAAGATGTGTTCCATGGCCAAAACGGACACAACCGATAAAACAAAATGGAAATGGAAGAAAGGTTATCATGTGGGTACAGTTGTCTGGGTTTACATGAACCGCCAAGAAGTTCAAGACATCACGTTCACTTCGTGGCCTAGTAAATCCGATTGTATTCCACTAAGGAAGGTTCAAAGTCAAAAGCCACCTCTCCTGATGTGATAATTTTTCGTATATACTCTCTCTTATGCATCACGAGAATTCATGCATTAATTTCATTCATGTGGGGGATTGTTAGAAAATTTTGATGCTTAATGAATGAAAATTAAGCAAATAAATCAATATGGTTGATTGGAAAAATTCGAAAAGAAAAACGAAGCTTAATGAATGAATATTAAGTTCGGTGGTTCTGAATTGAACTCGAAACGAGTTCATCAAATGTTGAAAGAAACTCAAACGAGTAGTCGGAACATGTAAGGGACGAAAATCGAAAAAAAAAAAATTTAATCGCGTGAACAGTAGCATGCGCGGGGTCTGCCAGTGGCAGGCGCGCACATGCGCCCGGAGAGGCGCGCGCCTGCCGAGCGCTGCCGAGAGCGCTCGGCAGCGCGCAGGCAGGCTCGCGTGTGCGCGCCCCTTCGGCTGTTTTTCGCGTCCCTTCGATTTTTTTTGCATTTTTTCATTTCCTTGGCATTGTTTGATGATTGTGGTCAGTTACAATGGCCAAGGGACACCCTTATGAATGAAAGCTCATGTCTTTTCACATGAAAATCATTAAATACATGATTATTCAAAATCAAAACACACATTTAGCAAACTGAAAACAAAGGGTTTGATATGTTCTCATCGAATTGCGTTAGGTTCTATTGGATAAGTTGTTTCATGCATTTTGCTGAATGGCATCCTAAGGAATCGGGTAGCTGATCGTAAAGCACAATTTGCGTTTTCCCTTGTAGAAGAGGTAGTAATTAACTTTACTTCAAATTTGGAATACATAATATATCTCAGTATGTTATATGATATGTTGCAGACTTCTGGAATAGATTGAAATGGAGTAATTCCATTTGCTGTAACGGTCACAATGTACTCGTGCAGCTGTCGCATGCATTTTTTTTATTAGTTGTTGAACTAACAGTCTGGTCCTAATTTTTAGATTTGTTATTTTTGTTTCTTCAGGTTTTTGAGATCGAGCTTGTTCGTTGGTTGTGTCTTGCAACTTCTCGGTTTTCAGACTCTTAATTTTGTGACATTTAGGAGAACTCAGTTGATCTAAGTAACAGAAAATGGGTTGTTGTTAGTGTTTTGGTTTCACCATTGCAAAGAAACCCTAGAAGTTTATCCGACCCAGTAGGTGGTTACCCAATAATGCTTCCCAGGAGTTCTTGTTGGATGAAGTGATGGGCGCTGAAGAAGATGACTCTTATGATGGTGACATGACTGATATAGGGAATGGAGGTGAATCTGATTTCCAAAGTCCTACAAAACGATCAAAGGAAATTCTCATGCTCCGGGTGCAGCGTGGACTTGTCTGCTGAGAGTTCCCTGTTAAAGAAACTCACATTGTCCTTCGTTCAGAGGTTGGTTGCAGCACATATATTCTTATTTTATTCCTTACAAGTACTTGCAAATAGTAATCTTCTAAGCTGTTGTGTGCTCACACTTTAGAATATTTGCTTTATGCAGTATCAAACAAAACTAGGCAAAAATGTGAATTTAAATTTTCAAATTGCATTCTGATTCTCTTCCTGTTCCTGCAATTTTACTTATTCTTTGGTGCTCTTTCTGCTTCTGAGTGATGACAAAGTTCATTCTCCAACATCAATCTAAACAGGCACCAACCACTATTGAGTGTGAATGTACTTTTTATGGATATTGTAAAAAACTTACTGAGTCGCATTAAAGTATTGCATCTGAAACAGTGTTATGCTGTGCGGTTGCTGAAATTTAAAGAACATTTATATTTCGGAAGAATGAGGTTGTTCTTGACTGTTTTTTAATTAGAATTATCTACATTTTTTATATGGGTTAAAGGAGATTTACTTTGATGGTAGTAATGTATTTTTGTTGCAATTGTTTTATTTTTAATCGTTTTGTGTATTTTTATTCGATTTTTTTTTACGATTGGTTGATTCGTGTGCTTATAGCATAACACTATTTCTAAAGATAATTACTATGCTGATTGTTTTACATTAGCTGCAAACCTGGTCAAATACATCAAGAATTGAGGTGACGATACCTAGTATTACAGTATGCATAATTACATATCAAGACAATTATTTCCTTAAATATAT